>NC_058130.1:271405132-271423007 GCF_016433145.1 Gracilinanus agilis | reverse complement strand
GGGGGGGAGGGGAGATGACTTACACAAGCTCTCACCATGAATCAATAGAAGATGCAGGACTAAAATTCAGGTCTATTTATCTATCATCTGAAGCATCAGCAGTGACAAAAACACCAAACCTTTATTAAGGGGCATGGTGCCAGATAAAGGGGTACAAAGAAGTATAAGATATAGCTTTTGCTTTTTATGTTTTGTTCTCTGCCTGCCAGGCTCCACATGACCTCAATGAAGGCTACAGGGACAGAGGACAAGCATGGATATCAACAGGGAGAACCATTAAGAGCCTTCACCAGCTTTCCCCCTAGTAGAGAATACTCTCTCAGGAAAAAAATCACCCAGTTTCTTCCACCTCACAGCAAATAGACATTCTTGAATTCATCGAGCTTCAGGGATTGGGCAAGAGAAAAGATTCAGACACAGATGAGAATAGAACCCAACAGCATTATGTATGCCTGCTCTAATGCTATCTGAAGTAGAAAAGAAAAGATTCCAGCAAGCAAACAAAAGGAGAGTTTCTGTAAACACAGGCTTTCTCCCCACTTTAAAACAGCTAAAAAGGAATGGAACAAACCAACCCACCAAACATTAAACACGCACTTAATAATTTAACAACTGAAAGAGATGGAAATAAATCCACAAAAGGAAGATAAAGAGGGGAACAACCCAGAGATTGAGGAAATAAGAAAACAAATGATTAATTTTAGAAAATAAATCTAATTTTAAATATTAATAATAAACAAAATAAACTTGAAATACAGTGAAGAAAACCTTTGATGTTTTCAACAGGTACCACTAGGACCTTAGAAAAGAGGCCAGAATGATTGAATGAATAATGAGAACATTTAGAAGACTTAACAAAAGATGTGAAGGATTAGGACTTCTGGCTAAAATGATGGTATGTTAGACCCAACCTCAGATCCTCCATAAGTCTACCCAAAAGACTTCTAAAATCATACCAGGAGAAACAATGATAAAGAAAAATAAGAGAAACCATTATAAGCTATAAGTGTCTCTCCAGCCTAGACCTACACAAGAAGTTTGCTAGAAACTTGGAGAGGTTCTGAGCAGAGAGAAGCCATGGTATATGAAGCAGAGATAGACCAGGACTGGGTCAGCATAGACTTGGATCTGAACCTGTGCCTGAGCCAGAGCAGGACAGTGAGCTAGACTAGAACTCAAGACAGCAGAAACGGCTTAGTGGATAGAGAGTCCAGCCTAGAGCCAAGAAACCTGAGTTCAAATCTGGCCTCAGATACTTCCTACCTGTATGACCCTGGGCAAGTTGCATAACCCTGTTTTCCTCAGTTTCCTCATCTGCCAAATGAGCGGGAGAAGGAAATGGCAAAGTATCCTAGTATCTTTGCCAAATAGGGTCACAAAGAGAACCTGACTGAACAACAACAAGGGAAAGGAGACAGAAGTTGCCCAAAGCCAAAACCAGAGAAGAGTCACGAGAGGTGTGAATGATCACAATGAAAATTTAACAAGTGACTTTCCTGAGCAGGTTTAAATTTCCTCCAACATGCTGCTAGTTCACATATTCAAATGTATAGGAGACAACTGAGTCTGACCCTAGCACAACTGGAGGCTGGAGAAATGGGCAAACAGAAAGAAAGATAAAACAAACAAGCAAATAAAGAAGAGTGTTACAAAAGTATAGAATAACTACCAAGTTCAAGTAAAGCCTTAGAGAAAAGAATGACTGTTAAAAAGTACCTAGAAGAGATGAAATAAGAAGTACTAAATGCAATATTAAATAGAATGAGAGCTACAGAGGAAAGAATAAGGAGGGACTCTCTGAAAATTGCAACGGACCAACCAGAAAGCAATGATATTAAAACAAGATTAAAAAATTGGAGGCAGGAGGGACAGAAAAAAAGGATATGAAGCATATACTGTAAAAAAACAAACAAACCTAACTTAGAAAATAAATCAAGGAGAAAAAAGTTTTAAATCTTTGGACTATATTGTCATTACTATTGTCACAATATTATTAATATTAATATCAATTTAAAAGGTAATAATTATTATCATAATATTATTCAATATTATATTATGCTAGCTATAGAAATAAGAGAAGAAAAAGAAATTGAGGGAATTAGAATAGGCAATAAGAAAACAAAACTATCATGAAAGTTGCAGGAAATAAAGTAAACCAGCAAAAAAAAAAAAGCATTTTTATATATTACCAACAAAATCCAGCAGGAAATGATAGAAAGAGAAATTCCATTTAAAATAACTGTAAATGGTAATGGAATACTATTATGATGTAAGAAATGATAAGTATGATTATTTCAGAAAAAGCTGGAAAGATCTACATGAATTGATGCAGAGATAAGCAGAACTTGGAGAACATTGTACGAAATAACAGCAATATTGTATGATGATCAACTGTGAAAAGTTGGCTACTTTCAGCAATGCACTGATCTGGAATAACCCTGAAAGACTTACAAGAGAGAATGCTACCTACCCCCAGAAAAGAACTGTTGGAGTCATGTTTCACATTAGTGCATTTATGGTTTTATTTTGGGGTTTAAACTATGTATGAATTTGTTCTTACAACAATAACCAATACAGAGTTGTGTTTTGCATGATAATAAAAAAAGAAAAATACATAATAAAATCTATATATTACTTTCAAAA
Organism: Gracilinanus agilis; assembly: GCF_016433145.1. Classification (NCBI taxonomy): domain Eukaryota; kingdom Metazoa; phylum Chordata; class Mammalia; order Didelphimorphia; family Didelphidae; genus Gracilinanus; species Gracilinanus agilis. The sequence goes on along the minus strand of NC_058130.1, from coordinate 271,420,364 downwards.
ATAAATAAATAAATAAAATAACTACAGAGAATATAAAATACTTGAGAGTCTACATCCCAAGATAAACCCAGGAATTATATGAATACAATTACAAAACACTTTTTACACAAATGAAGTTAGATTTAAACAATTGGAAAAATATTAATTGCTCATGGATAGACTGAGCCAATATAATAAAAGGACACTTCTACCTAAATTAATTTACTTTTTCAGTGACATACCAATCAAACTACCAAAAATTATTTTATAGAACTAGAAAAAATAATAAAATTCATCTGGAAGAGTAAAAGGTCAAGAATATAAAGGGAAATTAATGGAAAAAAATGTGAAGGAAGGTAGCCTAGCAGTACCAGATTTCAAACTATATTACAAAGTGGTAATCATCAAAACAATCTAGCACTGGCTAAGAAATAGTGGTAGATCAGTAAAACTGATTAAGTATACAATACATAGTAAGAAATGAACATAATAATCTTATGTTTGATAAACCCAAAGGTCTAAACTTTTGGGACAAGAACTCACTATTTGGTAAAAAGTGTTGGGAAAACTGGAAAGCAGTATGGCAGAAACTAGGTATATTCCAACATCTCCTACCCTATACCAATATAAAATCAAAGTAAGTACATGATTTAGACATAAAGGGTGACACCATAAGCAAATTAGGGAAGTATGTAATAGTTTACCTGTCAGATGTATGAATAAGTGAAGAATTTATTACCCAAATAAGAGAGAACATTATGGGATATAAAATGGATAATTTTGATTGCATTAAATTAAAAAGGTTTTGTATAAACAAAACCAAAACAACCAAAATTAGAAGGAAATCATAAAACTGGGAAACATTTTTTGCATCAAGTTTCTTGGATAAAGGCTGCATCTTTTAAATACATGTAGAAATGAGTCAAACTTATAAGATCATAAGTCATTCTCCAATTGATAAATGGTCAAAGGATATGAACAGATAGTTTTCAGATGAAGAAATCAGAGCTAGCTATAGCTAAATATAAAATACTTATATTTATATTTATTTATATTACAATATTTATATTATATATAAAATGCTCTAAATTATTATTGATTAGGGAAATGAAAATTAAACCAACTCTGAGGTACCATCTCATACCGGGCCAATATGACAGAAAGGGAACATAATATATGTTGGAAGAGATGTGGAAAAATTAGTACAACAACGTACTGTTGGTAGAGTTGTGAACTGATCCAACTGTTCTGTAGAGCAATTAGGAACCATGCCCTAAGAACTATAAAATTGTACATACTCTTTGATCTAGCAATATCACTACTAAGTCTGTATCCCAAAGAGATTTAAAAAAAAAAGGAAAAGGACCTATGTGAACAAAAATATTTAAAGTAACTCTTTTTGTGAAGGCAAATAATTGGAAATTGAGGTGATGCCTATCAACTGGGGAATGGTTTGACAAGTTATGTTATATGATTGTGATGGAATAATATTATGCTACAAGAAATGACAAGCAGGATGATTTCAGAAATCAGACTTGGAAGACTTATGTGAATGGATGCTAAATGAAGTGAACAAAACCAGAACAGCGTACAGAGTAACTGCAATATTCTATGATGTTTAACTGTGAATGACTTAGATATTCTCAGCAATACAAAGATCCAAGACAATTCTGGACTTATGACAAAGAATGCTACCCCACCTCCAGAGAAAGAACTGATGGAATCTGAATGTAGATGCAACTATACTGTTTTTTCACTTTTTTTTGTTTCTGTTTTCTTTCACATGACTAACATGGACATATATTTTTCATGACTGCACATTTTAACTTTTATCAAATTCCTAGATTTTGCAGGGAAGGAGACAGGGGAGGGAAGGTGGGAGAGAATTTGAACTCAAAATTATTATTATTATTATTATTTTTTTTAACCCTTACCTTCCATCTTAGAGTCAATACTGTGTATTGGTTCCAAGGCAGAAGAGTGGTAAGGGTAGGCAATGGGGGTCAAGTGACTTGCCCAGGGTCACACAGCTGGGAAGTGTCTGAGGCCGGGTTTGAACCTAGGACCTCCTGTCTCTAGGCCTGGCTCTCAATCCACTGAGCTACCCAGCTGCCCCCTCAAAATTATTTTTAAAAAAGTTAAAAGTTGTTTTTACAGGTAATTGAAAAAAATCAAAATTTAAAAATGTTCAATGATTTAAAAAATTGTTTAACATGCAATTGGGAAATATTTAATGAAATAAATAAAATGTTATTAAAAAAAAGAATCATTGGGTTACATGAAAACCATAACCAAAACTAAACCAAACCAAACCACTTAGATAACCATATTTCAAGGAATTGTAAACAAAAATTGCCTGATCTATTGAAACCAGAGGACAAAAGCAAAATAAGAAGGCTCCGTTGATCATTTCAAAATGAAAACTCCCAGGAATTCTCTATCTTGGGCCATCTTCTCTTTTCCTTCTATACTCTGTCACTTAATGACCTCATCATTTCCCATCAGTTCAATTATCATCTCTATGCAGATGATTCCCAGTCTAAAATACACATTTCTAGTCTCTCTCCTGAGCTCCAGTCCCACACCATGAACTACCTCAAACTAGATGTCCAGTAGGCACCTCAAACTTGACACACCCAAAATAAAACTCATTACCTTTCTCTTCAAATCCACCACTCTAGAAAACATTTAAAGAAAAGGCAATTCATTTGCTCTATAATCTTTCTGAAAAAAAAATTGAGAAAGAAGTTGTTCATTTCCTATCATGATACAGATATCATCCTGATGATAAACAACATAATAACAAAGCAGAGAATGAAAACTATAACCCAATATTAATGAAAAAATTTAAATCTCTAATACTAATAGCTAGCACTATTTATAATGAAGAAACAGTGGAAGTTTTTTGCAACAAAACTTGGAGTATAGCAAATATGTCTTCACCCTCCACTGTCAAACCACTAGAAATACTGGCTGTAGCTAAGAGAGGAAAAGAGAAACTGTAAAAATCAGCATAGCTAAAGTGAAAGCTAAATTACCCATATTCAAGGATGATATGATGGCTTATTTCAAGAACCCAAAGAGTCAACAAAAAAATTAATAAAGGCAATTAATAGCATCAGCTCAGTAGGAAAATATTAAAGAAATCCACAAAATTCATCAGCTTGCCTATGAATTGCCCCCCCCAAAAAGCCCAGAAAAAGAGAGGAGAGAAATTCCATTTAAGATAACAGCAAAATGCATTAACTTTCTGAAAATTAACCTGCCAACACATACCTAGGACTTGTAAAATTACGACTATGAGATGATTTTCACAGGAATAAAAGAAGTCCTAAATAATTGAATATATAGTACATGTTCATGTCTAGATCATGTCTACACCAATACAGTAAAAATGATTATACCACCCCTATTATTCTACAGATTTAGCACTTATCAATAGCTCTGTTGTAGAGATACATTGTAGATTTAGATAAAAATAATAACAAACTCCATTTAGAGAGGTCAGCGGTCAGTAATATAAAAGCTATAAAGAAAAAAAAGGTTGTAGTAATCTCAGTTAGGGCTATTAGATCTAAAACTACACTACGAAGCAGTATTTATCAAATCTGTCTGGTCTTAGATAAAATATAGAAGTCAATAGAATAAAGTAGATAATTGAGGACATAAAAACAAAAATGCTCAGCATGCAGGCGCTTGAGAAACCCAAGAATGAAAACTATTAGGCTGGAAAACCTGCAAGCATTTTGTCAAAAATAGATTTAGATCAACATTATATTTTGTTGTTGTTTAGTCACATTCGACTCTTCATGCACCCCTTTTGAGGTTTTCTTGGAAAACATACTTGAGTGGTTTGCCATTTCTTCTCCCCCTCATTTTACATATGAGGAAACTGAGGCAAAAGAGTGAAGTGACTTTCTCAGGGTCCCAAAGCAAGTAAGTGTCTGAGGCTAGAAATGAACTTAGAAAGAGGAGTTTTCTTGACTCCAGATCTGGTGCTATCCATTGTACCACCTTGTTGCACTTCAGCATTTTATACCTTAGGCAATAAAACATTCCAAATTGGTATGTGAATATAAGAAATAGCACTATCAAAGTGCTAGGAACATGGAAGGTTATATCTTTCCTAAATATGAGAGAATAGAGAGTAGAGGCAGGGTATAGAGGACAGAGGGTCCGCGTCAGAACCAGAAAGACCTGGGGGTTCAAGTCCTACCTCTGACACATACTAGATGACCTTGAACAAATCCTCTAACTTTTTAGAGCTTAAGGCAAATCTCTAAGACTATAAGTTGCAGAAAAAGTGCTAATTTGTATTAGTGGCTGGCATCTCTTCACCTAGGAGTTCCCTATACCGATGAACAGAGTTCTAATCCCCATCCCTAATAATGGATAAGGGAAAAATATATGATTTGAAAAAATATTGAAAGATCAAAATTAGTTATACTACATAAAATTAGAAAAACTTTTGCAGAAATATAATCAATGCAGGTAGTCAGAAGAAGATATATGATGTGGCAGATGATTTTCATGAAATACTACTGTGCCCTAAGGAATGACAAGTTGGTAAATTTTTTTAAAACATGGAAAGACCTACGTGAAATTATGAAGGATGAAATGAGCAAAACTAAAAGAACATTATATACAGTAACAGAAATATCATTTGAAGAATGACTTGTGTATGTCCACCTCCAGAGAAAGAACCAATGAAGAGAAACAAGCAAGACATAGTTTTAGATAGACATATATCTTTGGGCCAAATGATGCCTTCTCTAATGGGAAGAGAGGAGAGAAGGAGGGAGTTACCTGAGAATTTTTAATGTAGTCAACAAACTAATTAATGAATTAGTTTAAAAAATTTTTAAAGAAGATATATGAAGTGGGCAAAAATTATATTAAAAAACTGACAAAAGCTTGACTTCCAAACTTTATAGGGAATTAGTATAAACATATAAGATAGGAATATTTTCTAATAAATGATATGAATCATTTTATTTTTTTATTTTATTTTATTTTTTAAATTCTTCCCTTCTCTCTTAGAATCAATACTGTGTATTGGTTCTAAGGCAGAAGATTGATAAGGGCTAGGCAATGGGGGTTAAGTGACCCTTACTAGCTGCATGACCCTGGGCAAGTCATTTAACTTTTGTTTGTTTCTCTTTCCTCAACTGTTAAATGGGGATAATGATAGCACTTTCTGAAATAATATTTGTAAAGTATTTAGCACAATACCTGCTAGACATGTACTAGAACTATTTAAATACTAGCTGTTATTATTATTAATTATTACTATTACATACAGATAATGGTGATCAACTTTTGTGAAGATGCTAAAAGGTGGGAAAACTCATTTTTTGGAGGAATACTTGGTGATCTCATGAGCTCTTAGAGGTTCATTGATCATCTCTGGACTACCAACTCTGAGATCTGTATATCTAGTCCTAGGCTCTTTTGTGAGAGAACCTGGTCTTGCATCACCAATTGCCCTTTGGACCTGTCAAATGGGATGTCCTGTGAGCATCCCAAACTCAATCTTCGCAAAACAGGCTAATTTAGCTGCTGGTGAAACTACAAATTAGCTCAAAACTCTGTAAAAGCATTTGGAATTATGCAGGAAATATTATCAAATCGCTTTTATCCTTTAACCCAGAAATTCCATCGTTGGGACTTTGTCCCAATAAGGTTATTTACAGATACCCTACGTGCATAAAAGTGTTCAGAACAGGATAAGGGAAGAGAATAAACATTTAAGTAGAATCTAGTATAGGTTCTGTACAAAGTAATTGCTTTTTACCAATATGATCTCATTTGATCTCTGCAACAACTCTGGGGGGAAGGTGCTATTATTATCTCCATTTTATTGTTGTTCAGTCCTTTCAGTTATATCCAACTCATTGTGCCTCCATTTAGGGTTTCACTGGCAAAGATACTGGAATGTATGCCATTTCCTTCTCCTGCTCATTTGACAGATGAAGGAAACTGAGGCAAATGAGGAGGTTAAGTGGCTTGCCTGGAATCACATAGTTAATAAATGCCTGAGGTTGGATAGGAACTCAAGAGTTTCTGACTCCAGACCTGGTGCTTTTTACCCACTCTTCTACCTAGCTGCTCCATTTTACAGTTGAGAAAACTGAGGAAGTCAAAGATTAAATAAATTTACAGCTATTAAATTTCTGAGACTGGATTTGAACTTAGTTCTTCCCAACTTCAACCCCACCCTCACTTTATCCCTGGTACCACCTAGCTACATGATTTGTGCTAAGAAAAAGCTGGAAACAAAATAACTGCCCAGTGGGAAATGGCTAAACAAATAATTATATATGGATTTGTGCAATTTTACTGTACCAGAATGAATAGCAAATATGAAGAATTCAGAAAGATGGCAAGGCTTGTATGAAATGATGCAGAATGAATAAAGCAGAGCAAATAAACTCAGGATAATAATCAATAAACTCAAAATAAATAGTAAACACAGTTAACTACAACAATGAAAATAAAGTCAATATGGAGAATCAATAAGATTCTCATGAAACTCTGGTTATTGACAGTATCAGACTGCCGAAACTGAAGAACACTTTCCTTCTTTTTGTGAAGGATTTAATGACCTGCTTTTGTCAAATGAGAGTTGAAAGAGATGATTTTTACAATTTCTTTCCATTAGCCTGTGTCCCTTATGTCTTCCCTTCTGAACACTCCTTTTCCTTATACGTCTCCAATTGGACAATTATTTCTTAAATATATAAGAATATATATTGGTTATAGCTTTCCTGGGCTGGGCTCATCTTAAGTACTGAGCCTATATTTTGGGGTTGTTTGACTACACCAGTGGTTCCCAAACTTTTCTGGCCTTACCACCCCCTTTCCAGAAAAAATATTACTTAGCCCCGTGAAAGTTAATTTTTGAAAATTTTAATAGCAATTAATAGGAAAGATAAATGCACCTGTGGCCATCACCGTCCTCCCTGGATCGCTGCAGCACCCACCAGGGGGTGGTAGCGCCCACTTTGGGAATCACTGGACTAGACTAATCCTTATAGCCTGATCACCCATTATCAGCTAGTGTGTGTTATCTTTTCATGAGTATGAGTATGTCTATCCAACTAGATTGTAAGCTTCACAAAAGTCAAGGAATACTGCCATATTCCCTCCTCCCCTTTCTCTTGACTCTACTCTCTCTAGGACACAGAAGCACAATAATCAATATCTGTTTTTAAGTATCTGACTCTGACACCTAAAGAGCATCTCTGGGTCTCTTAATCAATAAAACCCACAGCCTCCTGCCTTTTCCCTTCCCTGTTGATTGGATTACTATAGAGTGGAGGAAATTATGAACTATTCTAGGCAATGCTGATGGAGCTGGGGCCCAGCATGTGAAGAGACAAAGGAAAATGATGAGTAACTTTGGGATCCACTTTAGCAACTCCTTCTCTCTTGGAAAGGCACAAAGGGCAGATTAGTCTATAGAACCCTAAGCAGCGGGGTTCCCACTGCCAGGTCAGGAGATTTCTTCTTTCATCTGGGCAATGATGATAGTATCTTCATGTTCATATATGACAGGTCCTTGGCAAACAAGAATTCCCCAGTGTTCATATCTACTTGAACCCCTGGAGAACTTGGTCGGAGGAAGGATGAGGGGGAGAACAAGTTGAATGAGAGACAGCTATGTCAGATGTTGAGAAAGAGGATTGGACTTCTAAAATATTGATAACAGCTCTCTTTGCAGTGGCAAAGAACTGGAAACAGGAAGGAGCCCATCATTTGGGGAATGGCAGAACAATAGTGGTAAAAGACTGTGATGGAATCCTACTGCACCATAAGAAATGATGAGCAGGCTAATTAAAAAAAAAAACATATTGGAAAGAACTACACAGGATAATGAATAGTGAAATGAGGAGGACCTTATACACAGCTATAGATTTAATACTTGAAGAATAATTGGGGGCAGCTAGGTAGCCTGGTACCTCAGTGGACTGAGACCCAGTCCTAGAGATGGGAGGTCCTGGGTTAAAATTTCAGACACTTCCTAGTTTTGAAATCCTGGACAAGTCACTTAACTACCATTGTGTAGCCTTTACCACTTTTCTGTCTTTAAACCAACAACATAGTATTAACTCTAAGATGAAAGGTAAGGGTTAAAAAAAAGAATACATTGTGAATGTTACCTCCAGAGAATAAACTGAAAAATGGAAACATGAAAGACATAATTTATATACATGTATCTGTTTCCTGGCCTGCTATGATGCAAGCGTAGTGGGGAGAGGGAATGAGACGCTTGTAAATAAATTCTATTAAAAACATTTTTTTTGAAATTTAAAAAGAGAGATGATTGGAGACAGGTCATAAGGAAAAGGGCAAGAGTCATCCTGGGCCACCATTGTTGTGGCTACCACTACAAGCATAAGTGAGCTGATAAAGGAGAAAAAGCTGGAATACTAGGACAAGGTCTATGTATCCAAGTAATGTGAAAGTCACAGAGGTGTAAAGTGTTCTATCCATTACTGCTATTGAGATAAAAATTATACTTCTCTGTTTTTTCTTGTCACTTTGTTTTTTAATTCCTTCCCTCTACAGAGAGTGTTGAATCTTTGTTTCTTAAGAGTTTGTTTTGTGGGGACAGTTAGACGGTTCGGTGGACTGAGAACCAGGGCTAGAGATGGAAGATTTGGGGATTCAAATTTGCCCTCAGTCACTTTTTAACTGTGTGCCCCTGGGCTAGTCCCTTAACTCCCCACTACCTAGACCTTAACATTCTTCTGCCTTGGGATCAATGCATAGTTCAGATTTAAAGACAGGAATGTAAGGGTTTTTTAAAAAAAGTTTACTTTGTTTTCTGTTTGACTGTTATTTTGAGAAGGTCTTCTCAAATTACTTTAAGTAATTCTGATACGGTCATGTGTTGAATTACTAATTTGGATATGTGTCCTTGGGGTAAATGCAGCTGAAAGAGTCCATAGATGGTAAAAACATACAGGACTACAGTATGGTGAGAAATTTTTCCATTTTCCATTATTGGTTTTGTGTCTACCATTTCCTTAGGACCATTAGTCACACCGCTGACTGGAGCTTGTAGAATTTACCTGAAGCATCAAACTTTAGTCCAGCTAATTAACAAGTTAGGGATAGAAAAATTCCTATCTCAGTTTTATTATCCCTTTTAACTTAAGCTGAGATATCAACTACAGCCCTAGTGCTCTTTGGTTAATTTCTGCTCAACAGGTTTGTCAAATTCCAGCTTGATGTATCAGCTTTAGGTCTGATGTTTATGGATCAATTTGTTATTTTATCTGATGTAACTCTTCTGCTATCAATTCGTTGATGTGTAAATCTTTACCTTTCTCTTTGCCAGTAAAATTTCAGCTGTACCCATCCTGCTGATGTAATCAGATGATATAAGGTTGCTGAAAATGTTTTTCAGGGTCCACTGGTTTTTGGGTACCAAAGAGTCATGCTCTGAGCACGTAATAATCCAGAATTCAAATGTCTCCAAGTTGATAAGTATAATTGGCAGCAGTACTTATCAGTGAATCCCTGAATATTTTTCTATCTTGAGAAATAGTAGATTTGCTACTATAATACAGTAGAAAGATTCTTTGCCAGATTGCTGGAACAACTAATGTTGGCCTCAAGATGAACAAATGATTTATGTTGATTCACATGTCTGTAGCCTCCCCAAAGTAGGAAACGGGAAGACCTGGATTCCCTGAGGCGGGAGGCAGCAGTTGGTGGTGCGGGGACAAGTAGCCCTTCTTAGGCAAGTGGCTAAGGTACCTCAGATTCCCATTGTTCTTCCCAAGCAGGTTCAGAAGAAAAGCCATCATCTCCTCCCCATCCTCCACCCCTTGTGGCTGAGGACATTGACTAGAGTGAAAACTGATGAACCTAACTTGGCTGTAAAAGCAAGGAAAGAGTGATATCCCACATAGGGCAGGCAAAAGAGAGTAACTAACTGCTCACCAGCCAAGCACCTTCTATATCTACACAACTGCTAGGCATATATAGTGTTATATACATGATAGGACCATTATGTATAACATAATATAATTAATATAATATAAAATATTTATGATCTTTTCAGAATTTCACTACAGATTTATGAAATAGGCAGGGCAGCAACATGTCTACCACTTAACAGATGAGGGCTGGTGGCACAGTGGAGAGGGGTTGGGAGTCAAAGGTTCTGGGTTCAAATCTCACCTCCAATACATATTGACTGTGTGACTGACTCTTGGTAAAGTCATTCAACTTCTCAGTGATCCTAGGCAGCTTTAGGACTAAGTTGTAGTCCATCCTTCACTTTATTTCCTTCATGAGTTTTTTTTTATTGTATATGTGATCTGTCTTCAATCATGATATAGGGAATATGGACATATGTTTTGCACGAGAGCACTGATATAAAAATCAGACTATTTGTCACTTTGGGGAGGGTGGGAAAGGGAGGGAGAGACTCTGAATCATAAAGTGTCAGAAAACAGTTGTCAAAAACGATTTCTACATATAATTGAAAAAAATTTCAACAACAATAAAAATAAAGTAGGCAAAAAAAAGACTAAGTTGCAGGGGTAGCTAGTAGATAGAGTTCCAGATCTGGAATCAGGAGGACCTCGGTTCAAATCTGGTTTCAGACACTTCCTAGTTCTATGACCTTGGGCAAGTTACTTAACCCTTATTATCTAGCCTAAGAAATGATACTAAAAGAGAAGGTACAGAAAGTTAAGGATTTGCATTGGTAAAGGACATTTCCTTATTAGGAGTTTCTCTCATCTATAGGTTTGAACAAAAAAAAAAAAAAGGAGAGAAAGGAGGACCTCAAAGGTCCCTCCTCCCTAGAAATCTATGGTTCTGAAATAGGTTGCAGAGCTGGGACTAGATCCTAGGTCTTCTGACTTCCAATCCCAAAGTAGAGTTCTCTTCACCAACCTTAAAAGATTCTAAACTTTTGGGTGCCAAGTTCTTTTGTTTCCAGAGCCCTCCAGGCAGGAGGATCCACAGATTTTCCAGCAAGTCATGCCCACTGTGATGGGACCAGGGCAGGCTGGAGGATGCCCTTACCTGTGGCATGATGTCCCTCTTCTGGTTCATGGTGGCCAGGTAGCGTAAGATCAGCTTTGTGGCCTCAGTCTTTCCTGAACCGCTTTCCCCACTAAATCAAAGAGAGAGAAAGGAAGCCTAAGTAGAGAAGGGAATCAGAAGGCCAGGGCTGGAAGCTGCCTCATTTCTAATGAAGAGGAAGAAGACTGACTCCATTTTGAAGCAAACTTAACAATCTAGAACCTAGATGACAAGCATGTTCTTATGAAATTACAGCACTTTTGGCACTAGACTTAGAGTTGAGAGGACATGAGTGCAAATCTGATCTCAAACACTTAGCTGGGTAATCCTGGGTGAATCATTTAACTTATTTGCCTCAGTTTCCTCATCTGCAAAATGGGGATAACATTAGCACCTCCCTCCCAGGGTTGTTGGGAGGATCAAATGAGATAATTGTAAAGTGCACAGTGCCTGCCATATAGTATGTGCTATATAAATCTTAGTTATTATCACTAACTTTTAAAGATATTGCAACATGAGAAAATAAATTTAGAAACCACAAAATGTCATCATAATCTTGACATTTTCCACAGTTTGATCCATTGTTCCCTTTAAACCTTTAAAGATGTAAAATTGTCACATAGAATTGGAGCAGTGCTCAAAGCAATATGATTGTTTCGCTTGTTCAAACAAGTAAAATCTTTTGGCTTATGTGACATTTACAGGAGCTGGTGGGTTTTTAGGTATTATATTTTTCTCTCAGGAATCCCAGTTTTGGAATCATTCAACCTCAGTCATAGCTACACTCTGTGAAGCAAGAAGGGCATTGGGGGGAGCAGGGTACAGATAGGTGGTTCAGAGGTTAGAGACCCAACCTTAGAAATAGGAAGTCCTGGGTTCAAATATGACTTCAGATACTTCCTTAGCCGTGTGACCCTAGGCCAGTCCTTAACTTAACCCCCATTGCCTAGCCCTTACTGCTCTTCTGTCTTAGAATCAATATAGTTCTAAGACAGAAGGTAAGGGTTTAAAAAAAAAGGAGAAGAAGATCAGAGGAAATGGGAAGTTATGTGGGAGGTGTCCCTTTTGACAAGTAGAGACACTGAACGGCAGGTTCAGGGTCATATAGTAATTTGGAGACAAAGTCAGAAACCTATATTGGACTTTCTTTATAAACTAGATAAATGATTGGCCCACCTGGAAGCTCAAAAATAGGAAGTGGACTTGGTGAACACTCCCATCACCTGCTTCTCTCCTTTGCTGGGGTTCTTCCTCTTACCTGATGATGATACACTGGTTATGATTAGCATCCAGCATTTTGGTGTACGCAAGATTCGCAATTGCAAAGAGATGCCTGCAAAGGACAAATCATGTTCACTTTACCACTCTTGGAACGATGAATTCTGACCAATTCCAAGGGCAAGGATTATGCAGGATGGGAATTCCTGGTGGATCTCCAAAGGTAAGGGAGTGGGAGTATAGGACAAGAGAACAAGGGGAAAGGAAGACTTCTGCACTTTCTGCTTCTATGAATTGTAACAATCTCAAGAATATGGAGGTCTCCTCTCTCCCTAAGGAGCTTCCTGGGAGTAAATATCCTTTCCCTCAAGGCCATGGGCACCCCAATGATCATTTGGAAATGACTAACCTATTATTAGCAATGCAAGGTTCCAAGATAACCCCAAGGACTCAGGTGAAAAAGGCCTTCCATAGCCAAAGAAGGAACTGTAGGAGTCCAATTGTAGATCAAGCAGGACATTTTTTTTAAAACCCTTGTACTTCGGTGTATTGTCTCATAGGTGGAAGATTGGTAAGGGTGGGCAATGGGGGTCAAGTGACTTGCCCAGGGTCACACAGCTGGGAAGTGGCTGAGGCCAGGTTTGAACCTAGGACCTCCTGTCTCTAGGCCTGACTCTCACTCCACTGAGCTACCCAGCTGCCCCAGGACATTTTTCATTTTATTTCCTTCATGAGTTTTTTTCTTGCGGATGCAATATGCATCTACTTTCACAGCAGAAGGAATATGGAAATATGTATTGTGTGAAAGCACTGCTAAAACCTATATTGGATTTTAATGCCTTGGGAGGAGACGGAGGAAGAGAAAGAATCTGAATCACAAAATGTCAGATGATAACAATCATTAAAAATGGTTTCTACATTAAATTTTTTTTTTGTTTTAAAAAGGTCATGGGGACCTGATTTGAGGAAGAAGAGGAAGATTCTCCTCTTAGCCACTTCAAATTGGGCTCCAAGGGACCACATTTACCCAACCACAGGGCTTAGATGCTCAAGCCACAGCTGTTCCCTCTTTCCCCAAAGTGTCTGATTGCCATCTGGGTTAGAGTGACCTCCTGAGGCCCAAGGGGACAACTTAGAAAGTCCTTTTTCCATACCTAATTGATTTCTCTGGCTCTAATTTCAGTCTATTTTCTCTTGTTTCTAGGGCTCTTAGATGACCTGGTCAAACAGAGAGTTGACAGCAATGACCAGATTTACTCTGCATTCAGCATGACACAAAAAGAAATTTTCATCCCCGCCCTAAAGGGGTTGAAACTGAGTCAGTGACTGCTTTTATCAGGACCTGCACAGATGCCATGCCCTTTTAGGACTTTAAGGACCAGAGAAAGAGAAGTGAGGCACCTAGGTGGCTCAGTGCTTAGAGAGCCAGGCCTGGAGAGGAGAGGTGCTGGGTTCAAATGTGACTCAGAAACTTCCTAGCTATGTGACCCTGGACAAGTCACTTGAACCCCTTATCACTCTTCTTCCTTGGAACTAATATTTAGTATTGATTTTAAGACAGAAGATAAGGGTTAAAAAAAACCAACAGAACAATGGTTTCAGGAGCCTGGGCAGGCCTTTTAAATTCAGTTGCACTTGCAATTTCTCCATCCCAGAGTATTGCTTCCAAGGAACTCCTCTCCAGCCATTTGACCTATATCACAGTGACCACATGATCCAATGTCCACTCCTGGCTTTCTTCTTTTCTCCTTGGCCCTCTGTGTTGGCATTACCTCTCCCTTTCAGGTGCTGGTCCTTTTGGCTTCCTATATAGATTCAGCATTAGACTATACAGCACCTACGTTCTACCAGATTTTTCTCTCTTAATTCTCTCTTCCCTTGCCTCCCCAAAGATTCCTTTAAGGAAAGAGCTCAGGTCAGAGGACCTGAGAATAAAATTTACCTCTGAAACTCATCCATTCATCCTAAGGCAAGTCACTTTCCTCATTTATAAAATAAGAAGGTTGGACTAAATGGGCTCTGAGGTCCTTTCCAACTACAAAGACCCTAGAATCCTTTGAACAGAGCTGTGTCTACTGCCCAGCAAGAGCCTTTATTGTTATTGCTGTTGTTAATAGCAGCAGTAATTCATAATTATAGAATAGTGAGAGAACTTATTTTTCATATTCTGTATTAATTCCTACATCAGGGCTCCAAACAATTCTTGTAATTACTGTGTATTTAAGTGTCTGGGTTCTGGGTCAGAGAGTATCCAATTTGCTGCTTTTTTGCATTTTCTTTGTCCTTAGGAATTTCAAAGAATACCTTTTCTCTCTTTTTTCCTTTTTCCTTTCCTTTCCCTCTCCTCTCCTCTCCTTTCCTTTCTCCTTTCCCCTTCCTTCCTTCTTTCCTTTTCTTCCTTCCTTCCTTCCTTCCTTCCTTCCTTCCTTCCTTCCTTCCTTCCTTTCTTTCCTTTNCTTTCTTTCTTTCTTTCTTTCTTTCTTTCTTTCTTTCTTTCTTTCTTTCTTTCTTTCTTTCTTTCTTTCTTTCTCTTTCTCTTTCTTTTCCCCTTCCCTTCCCTCTTAGAATCAACACTATATATATTGGTCCCAAGGCAAAAAAGTGGTAAGGGCTAGGCAACAGGGATTAAGCGACTTGTCCAGGGTCACACACCTAGGAAGTGTCTGAGGCTATATTTGAACCCAGGCCCTCCCATCTTCAGACCTGACTCTCAATCCACTGAGCCACCTAGCTGCCCCCATACCTTTCCTTTTAACAAAACTTGGATAATAGCCATTCCCCAATTGATAAATGGGCAAGAGACATGAATAGGCAATTTTCAGGTAAAGAAATCAAAAGTATCAATAAGCACATGAGAAAGTGTTCCAAATCTCTAATAATTAGAGAAATGCAAATCAAAACAACTCTGAGGTATCACCTCACACCTAGCAGATTGGCTAAAATGAAAGAAGGGGAGAGTAATGAATGCTGGAGGGGATGTGGCAAA
>NC_058130.1:271381330-271404998 GCF_016433145.1 Gracilinanus agilis | reverse complement strand
GACCTCTGTACCAGCAGCAATACAATGACCCAGGACAATTCTGAGGGATTTATGGTAAAGATGCTACCCACATTCAGAGGAAGGACTGCAGGAGAGGAAACATATAAGAAAAACAACTGCTTGAACGCATGGGTCGGGGTGGACATGATTGGGGGTGTGGACTCGAAACTACCACACCAATGCAACTACCAACAATTTGGAAATTGGTCTTGATCAAGGACACATGACAAAACTAGTGGAAATGCGCATCGGCCATGGGTGGGGGGGGGTGCGGGGGGGGGGTTGAAGGGGAAAGGAGGAGCATGAATCATGTAACCATGTTAAAAATGAATATTAATAAATGTTAAAAAAAACTTGGATAATAAAGGAAGAGGATGAAAGGTTCTTTTCCTATGTATGTGACCCCTAAAACAAAGTAGAGAAGGGCTGAGAGTTTGATGGACCACCTTTTAATTAGCTTTTTATCAATTAGAGATTTTGTGAGATATTCGAGGAAGGGGTGAATAATGAACTCCTAAAAGTGTCTTTAATGATTTTCCTTTTTTTTTTTTTAAACCTTTACCTTCTGTCTTAGAATCACTACTGTGTGATTGTTCTAAGGTGGCTATATTTGAACCCAGGCCCTTCCATCTCCAGACCTGACTCTCAATCCACTGAGCCATCTAACTGCCCCCCACCCCAGTTTATTTTTTAAATAGTCAGCTAGATAGCATCAAGGTTAGAAACCAGGCATGGAGTCAGGAAAATCTGAGTTTATATCTAGTCTCAGACTAGCTGTGTGTCCCTGGGCAAATCATCTAACCTCTCTCTGCTTTAATTTCCTCAATTGTAAAATGGAGATAATAATAGCACCAATCTTACAGGAATTTTGTGAGGATCAAATGAGGTAATATTTATAGAAAGCACTTAATGCTTGCCAGCTCTGGGAGGGGGGAAGGATGGGAGACAATCTGGATCATATAACTTCGTAAAACTTATGTGGAAATTTGTTATTACATGTAATTGGCAAACAAACAAATAAATAAATAACCCAAAAAAGACCTTAACACAATGCCTGGCACATAGTAGGTGTTTTTGAAATGTTGATTCTCTTCCCTAGGCCTATGTACTGTATTTTGTTTTATACATTTAAAGACATAATTCAGAGAAGGGGCCCATAGCTTTAACTAGACTACCAAAGGGGTCCATGATGTAAAAAGAATTAATAACTCCTTCCCTGAACCCTTGCTAAAGGCCAATCAAGCAGGATTCAGAATGGTTGGAGAAGGAAAGCCCAAGGACCAGCCCCAGTCTCCCACCAGACCATTAGAAGGGTAGAAGATACTCACGGTGGATTCTCCCCCAAGGCTCGCCCTTTGTATTGTAACACCTGTTCCATCCCATAGATGTTAAACATTCGGTAAGGATTCACTGACACGAGGATGCTACCAATGTAGGTCTGCAACAAAGAGAGGCTGGCCTAGAACAACTGTGATATTGTAGAAAGCACCAGAATATGGGGCAGCTGGGTAGCTCAGTGGATTGAGAGGCCTAGAGATGGGAGGTCCTAGGTTCAAATCCGGCCTCAGATATTTCCCAGCTGTGTGACCCTGGGCAAGTCATTTGACCCCCATTGCCCACCCTTACCACTCTTCTACCTAGGAGCCAATACACAGAAGTTAAAGGTTTAAAAAAAATTTAAAAAAAAGAAAGCACCAGAATAGATGTTGGGGGACCTGACATCTGGTACTGTTAGGTCTGGCTATTATTTTGGTAAAGAAGTGGGGGACTGGGTCTGTATCCCAAAGAGATCACAAGAAAATTTGTACAAAAATATTTATAGTAGCTCTTTTTGTGGTGGCAAAGAACTGGAAATTGAAGGGATGCCCATCAATTGGGGAATGGCTGAACCAATTGTGGTATATTGTGAAGGTGATGGAATATGATTGTGCTATAAGAAATGATAATGAATGAAATCAAAAAATGAAATCAAGATGATTTCAGAAAAAGTGGGGAAGATCTGCAGGAATTGATGCAGGGCAAAATAAGTAGAACTGGGAGAACATTGGACATGCTGGCAGCAATATTGTATGAAGATTAGCTGTGAAAACTTGGCTACTTTTGTCATATTCAAGCTCTGGGAGTTGAGAGTCACACCTTGATTGACACACCTTGATGATAGTTAGAGACTTCGGAATGTTCGCAGAGGCCGTGAGAGAAAAAAAAAAAGGCAGTTGGCCAGAGAGGGTATAAATACCCTGGGAGAGTTCTGAGAGGGCCTTTTTGATTTTGGGACCCTTAGCTTTTGGTTTAAGAGCTTTGACCTGAAATCCTTGACTAAAACATCAACCTGATCTTGGACATTGATTGACCTGTGGGTCAGACCGTGGTTGCTCTGAATCTCTCTGAATTTCCCTAGATATTTAGGCATTTAAACCATCTCTAGATATTTAGGTTTCCCGGGCCCTGGAGGTGGAGGGGGACCAGGAAGAGGGAAGGAGAAGAAGCAGAAGGAGATAAGGGTAGTATTTCCCGAAGGCTGTAGGACTGGCATAACAATTGGCAGTAAGAAATTGAGAGAGAGATCAATATATGTGGCACCCAAACAGTTTTCTTACTCTGGTTTGGCCGTGGCCAGGCTGAGCCAGAGGAGGTGAAGAACAAGAGTCCAGCATTACTGAACAGCCTACAGTCCTGAGGGATTAGTGTCATAGATTTAGTGACAGGGTCTCCTATTCCCAATCCGTTCCTGATCATTCTTTTCCCTTATTAACAACATAGATAAATTTTATTAAGTACCTTCCTGGAGTAGTTGTTCCATCACCACTCTGGGGAGGGAGAAACGCAGTCAGATGCACATTATCCAAGGCTGATAGAGCCCAATAGTAATAATCAATCAACCCCAGGTGGGACCTGAAAGGGTTACCCATCCACTGACCTGTAGGGATCCTGCCTGGGCACTGTTATCAAGAAGGGCAGTTATTATAACATCCAGCTGGGTGGCAGGATATGGGTGTCCCTGCACCAGCCACCAAGGGATCCCAAACACAGCTTCCTCAGATTAATAACAACAATATAATAACTAGCCTATTAGGAGTATAAAGATACCATCTCTCTCATTTTTATAACACTCTCAGCGATACAATGATCTGGAACAATTCTGAAGGACTTATGATGGGGATTGCTATCCACTTCCAGAGAAAGAACTATTGGAGTCAGATGGATGCAGATCGAAGCAGACTGTCTTTCACATTGGTGTATTTATGGTTTTATTTTGATGTTTTGGTTATGTAAGAATGTGCTCTTACAACGATGACCAATATAGAATCATGTTTTGCGTAATAAAAATAATATTTAAAAAGGATGAAGTTTTAGGAAGAGGAAAGGAGGACAAAGAGGAATGGAGGAAGATGGAAAAAGAAAAGGTAATGGAAAAATAAGGGTGGGAGGAAGGGAAGAAGAGGGAAAAAGGAAGGAAGAAAGGTTGGAAGGAAAAAGGGGGAAGGGAAGAAAGGTCAAAGAGGAAGTAAAAACAAGGGAGATAAAGGGGAGGAAGGGAGGAAGAGTGGGAGATAAAAGAAAAAAGGAAGGGAAGAGAAAGGAGGGGAACAGAGTGGAGAAAAGAAGAAAGAGCAAGAGAGGAAGGAGGGAGAATGGAGGAAGAAGACAGAAAGAAGAAAGAAAAAAAATCTAAAGAAATAAATGTTGTGTAATTATTGTGAGAAATTCAAATCATCCTTTCCTACCACTTCAATCAGGAATGAGCAAACTCTCCTCCATATCTCCAGGTCATTAGCTCTTGTTCCACTTTAGGATGAATGAGGAATATCTCATCCCCTGAAAGCAATTTTGGATACAGAACTTGAGCAACAAGAATGGGATGCTTACATAGATGAGGTTTCGTTCAAATCTGGTTTTCAGATTGGACAACACAGCAGATTCTTGCAAGTCCCTGGAAGATTAGAGAAGAGAAAGACCATTAGGATGAGGTGAACTTTTTTTAAACCCTTTTTTAAAACCTTACCTTCTGCATTAGAATCGATACTAATTATCAGTTCTAAGGCAGAAGAGCAGAAAGAGATAGGCAATAGGGATTAAATGATTTGCATTTAAAAATATACATGAAATATAGTTTATCTATTTATTTATAATCATTTTACTTATTTTGTTGCTTTGTTCCGATATTATATTACTTAAGCATACTTTAAATTTAAATGTAAAATATATATGTGGGGCAGCTAGGTGGTATAGTCACTTGCAGTTAAGGGGAAACTAGGTGGTGCAGGTCATATATTTAGGAAGTGTCTGAGGCTAGATTTGAACTCAGAACCTTGCATTTCCAGACCTGGCTCTCTATATACAGAGTCACCTAACTGTCCTGCTCCCTTTCTTCCTCCTTTTAAAGAATTTTTATTTTTTTCAATTACATATATTAACAATTTTAAACATTTGTTTTCTAAAAATTTGAGTTCCAAATTTTCTTTCTCTCTCTTTCCCCTTTCCCCTCCCTGAGATGGGTAAATAATTTGATATAGGCTACATGTGCTATCATATAATGCATATTTTCATATTGGTCATGTTGTGGAAGAAGACAATGCAAAAAAATACTAAGAAAATAAAGTGAAAAATAATATACTTTGATCTGCATTCTGACTTCATCATTTCTTTCTCTAGAGGTGGATAGCATTTTTCATCAGAAGTCCTCTCTGGAATTGTCTTGGATCATTGTATTGCTGACAATAACTATAATTTACAGTTGGTCATTGTACAATATGGGCATCCATTTCACATCATGAGAGTTTGGGGCATGGTGCCCTGTGATCTGGACAATTTGTATAAATTTTTTGGTCCTCCCTTTGTACCAGAGAAAAAGTCTGAACTATTTCTTTTTCTTTTATGAGGTGTTTTCAATACCTTATTGCAAAATTTGTGTTGGGCATTTGGTCACAGGCTACATAGTTTCTAAAATTTTTCTGTATTGTCTGCTGCTTTTTAAGTGTCAGCTATGGCTTCTATAAAACTTCCCCCAAATGCCCGTTTAATTTCTTATGCCAACCCACAATTTTTGACACGATGATGGGGAGAGTTGTGATGTGGATGGAATTCCAGTATTGTTATTATTGTGTACAATGACCTGAAACATTAGTCTGGCTTACTTGTTCGGGAACCTAAAACTCACACTTCTGTCAATCGTTAGCCACTTTGGGATGGTGCATTGTGAATGATGAATTAACTGGTCCATTCTCTCTGCTGCATCCTTCTCTCCCACCTCCTGTTTCCTTGGGGAGCAGGGATTCATTTCTGAGCTTTGGACCTTGGCAGCATTCAATCTAATGTCATGGGCTGGTTGGAAGTCAGAGACAGGGCTGATTTGGCAGCTA
This sequence comes from Gracilinanus agilis, assembly GCF_016433145.1. Taxonomy (NCBI): domain Eukaryota; kingdom Metazoa; phylum Chordata; class Mammalia; order Didelphimorphia; family Didelphidae; genus Gracilinanus; species Gracilinanus agilis. The sequence goes on along the minus strand of NC_058130.1, from coordinate 271,399,638 downwards.
AGCTCCACAAAGGATGGGCAAGCTATGACCATGGACATTAGGTTGAATGTGAAGAGAATGGCCTGGCTAATTCACTTCCTACAGAGATAGTCTCTTGACTTGCTCTGTGACTGTCACATCAGGACTTCATTCTGCCACTCCAACATTATCTTTCTCTTTTTCCTAACACTCTCTGGTCTCTTGGCTCTCCCCTGAATTTAATGTTTTTTTTAAACTCTTACCTTTGGTTTTAGAATCAATATTAGGGACTGGATCCAAGACAGAAGAGGGGTAAGAGCTAGGCAATGGGGCCAATTAACTTGCCCAAGGTCATACAACTAGGAAGTGTTTAAGGCCACATTTGAACCCAAGACCTCCTGTCTCTAGGACTGACTCTCAATCCACTGAGCCATCTAGCTGCCCCCACCCCTAAATTTAATTTTGTGTGTTACTCTCTCTATTTCACATTGTTCCATCTCATCTCCTGGCCTAAGTAGCATCCTCTCCTCCCTATTCAAATTGTACTTGAATTTCAATAACAAGAATACGAATAATAGCTAACATTAACACAAACATCCCTGTTTCAGAACCCACTGGTAAGAGACTCTCTCCTCATTGGTGGAGACGAAGTCCTTGCCCCATTTGAAGGGTGAAGGATGAGTTGGCTAGGTGTGAGAGGGTTCTGGTTTTCATCCAGTCTCCTCTGTGAGATAACTGTTATTACCATTCCCATTTTAGAGATGAAGAAAGTGAGGCAGAGAGAGGTGAAGTGCTACCTGACCAGGGCCACAGAATTAATTGGTTCATTGTCCTTCATTCTTGAAGAGGAATAAAATTATATTACTGATGACGTCTTTTGATTTGCACATAAGTCAGATTTAAGTGAGGCAGAATTGTACAGTCTTCAGCCTCACTTTTTCTTCCAAAATCATCAAAATCCAGTGGTAGGAAAAAAGTCAAAATGATTGATGATGGCTCAGGATGGTCTTGATGTCTTCAATGTCTGACCAAGCTCTAAGCCCTCCATAGTATCTACTTCTGCTACCATTAGAACAAATTGTTTTCATCTACCCCTTACACCAGAGGAAGTCTTCACATGCCTAGAGTAGACACCCTCCCTCCAACTCATCAACTAGGCCTGTTAGTTACCTGGTTAGTTTGCTGATCTGCTGAGACAGTTTTATTGGGATATGGCTGCTGTCCATGCTACAGTTTCTTGGAGCCACAGGCAAGAGCTGGATGGCAGGTGGATACCAGAGGAGGAAAACAGCCCTGAAAGGGCTCAACAAGCCCTCCCACCAGAGGTACTGGTCTTCTCTGAATACCCCATACACTTACAGAGCTAGTAAGTATCTGAGGAAGAATTTGAACTTGGAACTTTGCAGCTCCAAGTCCAGCAATCTATCCACTTCGCCACTAGCTCACTTCAAGGTGCAGCTCTTCTCTCCTTCATGAAGCCTTCCCTGAATACCTCAGCTTACTGAACTTTTCCTCCTCTCTGCTCCTAGAGGGCTTGTGTCACAGAGTCTCACATTTGATTTCCAAGTGTTTTGTGTAAGAAGTCTCTTCACAAGGATAAAAAAGGAAACAGTAAAAGATGGCTTGAAACTTAGCAACAAAAAACCAAAGATCTTGGTAACTGGTTCCATCACTTCCTGGCAAACGGAGGGAGAAGGAATGGAAGCAGTGACAGATTTTATATTTTTGAACTCAAAGATCACTTCAGACAGGTGACTGCAGTCATAAAATTAAGATACTTGATCCTTGGAAGGAAAATCATAGCAAACCTGGGCAGTATAGTAGAAAGCAGAGACATCACCTTGCCAACAAAGGTTCATATAGTCAAAGCTATGGTTTTTCTGATAGCAATGTATGGCTTTGAGAGTTGTACTTCAAGGAAAGCTGGTGCTGCAGAATTGATGTTTTTAAATTATGGTGCTGGAGAAGACTTTTGAGAGTCCCTTGGACAGCAAGGAGATCAAATCAGTCAATACTTAAAGAAATTAATTCGGGCTACTCTTTGGAAGGAAGAATACTGAAGCTAAAGCTTAAATACTTTGGCCACATAATGAGAAGACAGGATTCTTTGGAAAAGACCCTGCTTTGGGAAAGATTGAAGGCAAAAGGAGAAGGAGGCAGAAGAGGTTAAGATGAATAGATGGTGTCATGGAAACAATGAACATGTACTTGGACAGATCTCAGGAGATAAGAGGACAGAAGGGCCTGGCATGCTATGATCCATGGGCCATAAAGAGTCAGACATGACTTAACAACAACAAACTAGATTATGTATAAACTCCTTGAAGAAAGGGGCTATGATTCATCCTTCTCTGTCTCCTCTCATGCCCCTAGTACATGGCAGACACTTAATATGTAATTTATAATTGATTGGCAATCGATTGACCAATAAGTATTAATTAAATGCCTCATATGTGCTGAATACTGTGCTAAATTGGAACGCAAAGGCGAAAGTGAAACTCCTTAAAGAGGAGTCTGTTTTGGACATATTGGGTTTGAGATGCCTATGGAACATCCAGTCTGAAATGTCCAATGGGTAGGTCATGATGTTGGACTAGGAGTCGGGGATGGACATATAGATCTGGGGGTGACTTCCACGTTCCATTGTTTTCAGTCATGTCCAACTCTTCATGATCCCCATTTGGGTTGGTTTTTTTTGGCAAAGATACTTGAATGGTTTGCCATTTTCTTCTCCAGCTCATTTGACAGATGAGGAAACTGAGGCGAGCAGGTTAAGTGACTTGCCCAAGGTCACATGACTTGTAAGTATCTCAGGCCAGATTTGAACTCAGGAGGACAACGTCTATAGAGATGATATTTAAATCCATGGGGAACTGATGAGATGATCAAGTGAAGAGAATATAGAGAAAAAAGAGAAGAGGGCCTAGGACAACACCCTGGGGGTATAGCCACAGTTAAGGAACATGACATAGATGAAAATCCAGCTTATGAAAGTGAGAAGGAATGACCAAAGAGCTAAGAGAACTAGCAGAGAAGAGTGTCTCAGGAAAACCAAGAGAAGGGGCCCCAGAGCGCAAAAATAAGACCACTGGGTGAAAGTTAGAGGAACACAGATTTTGACTTAATTTAATGAAGAAAATTCTGACAAGTGATGCCATGATGCACACAATGAAATGGTCTGTTTTACCAGGCAGTAAGTTCCCTGCTGCTGAAGGTATTTAAACAGTGGCTGTCCAAGGTGCTGTGGAGAGGACTCATACTTCACATGTGGGTTGGACTGGGTGAATCACAGAAGTGTAGAATGTTAAAGCTGAAAGGAATATTAGGATTCATCTATTTCAACCCCTCATTTTACAGATGAGGAAACTGAAGCCCAGAGAAGGTAAGTGATTTGCCCAATTGACTCAAGGAATTTGGAATAATCAGGATTAGAACCCAGGTCTCCTGATTCCCAAGTCCAGTTCTTTCCATTACAACATGCTGCCTCCCATAATGTTGTCTAAAGGGATTCTAAGATTCTATGATGTCATTCGCATCCATCCTGTGTAGGTAGAGGACCTTCCTCCCACTCCAGCTGCTGGGGCAGAACTGGACAGAACTGGAATCAAGGGTAGCCAAGGTAGGTAGCTGCTCAGAAGACATCATCTATGGGGGCATGACATGGTACCCTTTTTAGCATCAATTTTTTGTGATAGTCTTTTAGTCTTGTAAAGTGCTTTCCATAATCCTGTGAGGTCAGTGACATAAGCAGTATTTTACTGGTAAGAAAACAGGCTCATAGAAAATATACTCTCCAAGGAGCCTAAGTATTTATTTTGTAAGGAAAATTGCATGTGTTATAACACATCTCTACAGTGAAGCTTCCTAGGGAGAAGAACATGCAAGGGGCAGGATGCTCAAACCTTGAAAACTCAGGTGGTCACCATACCAAAGGAGCACTAATGGCCAGTAACATTTCTATCTTCCCTCCCCTTCCCCCATCAAAGGCTCTCACTCCAGCTGGGTCATGTCTTCCACACCATCTTCCTCCTGCGGTACCCGGTATCTCATGGATGGCAGGTTGCGGATGGAGTGCATCTGTGTGCAGGAAGAGAGGAAGACAGCTGCGTTAGGCTGTGTGGTGTGAGAGGGAACTGGCAATGAGAAAGAGGGAGAATAAGAGAAACAGGAGTGGCTAGAGATAGATCTGTTCTCAGAATGAGCTCAAAGCACTGGAATCATAGGTTTCTGAAGGTTGGGTTAGAATGGAGTTAAGACCTGCCTTCCCATTTCAGAGACGGGAAAGTTAAGGCATCGAGCAAGGGAAAATTGAACTGAAGTCACCAGAAGAGGCCTGAAACAGAAACTGGGTCTCCTGAATCCCATGCCAGCATTTTTCACTTTGTCAACCCTGGTGGGGGCAGGGGGAGAAAGTAGAATAGGTCAGTGATGCCGATGGGTGTGAGCCCCAAGTGGGATCATTGAGCATGGCAAAAGGACTCTCTGGCTCCCTCCTCCCTAGTTGAGTTTATGCGTGAATGAGAGAGATAGAAATAGGAAGAGAGACGGTTTGAAAGAGAGATAAGACGAGGCAAAAGGAGGTCTGGTAGAATGGAAGGGAGAGGAGAATATTTTGGAGAAAGTTTATTGGAGCAGGTAGAAGGGCTGAGTATAGGAGACTCTGGAAAGGAGCCCAGAAACCTTACAAAAGAATTTAGATCATAGAAAGGAATAATGAGGACATGAGGCGATGGAGAAAGGGGCCTTATCTCCTCACCTTCTAAAGTATTTTTTAAATGTTTAAACACCCCTACCTCTCAAATCATACACATGTACACGCCACATTAACATATTAGCAAGCATATGAATATGGAAGCATGTCTGTAAACTCTACATACAGCATACATACCACATATGGCCCCAACATGCAATGTCATATGCACACTTACCCCCTCTACAACCCTTATATTTCATTCACATAACCTTGGCACAATGCAATATAGACATGTGTTTACTGGCATTGTGATCCTTGGCATACACATGTACCCAGTTATTCCTTAAAGACCCCCCACTCATGCCTTTCCCAAACATGGGTGCCACCATCATACAAACACTTGTCTACAACCAAACCAAGGGAACAGACCAGCCCTAGATCTTTTGGTCTATAGAGAGGGGGTGCCTGCTCTGGTGGGCACCCCCTGTCTGGCTATACCCCCCCTCCCTAGCATCATGAGGGTGAGAATTTTCTCAGCAGAAGCTGGTGGAGAATAGTTTTCTTAGATCCTGAGATCAGGGGCAGGAGGAGCTATTCCCCAGCTCTCTTCCTGGTGGTGGAGTCCGTGCCTTCCTGGCCAGAGGCTGGGGAGTGGGTGGAACAACATGACTTTCTTTCCCTCCCAGCCACAGTTCCTCAGAGGTTGCTCTTGACAAGCAGGGCACAGAGAAGAGAAAACTCAAAAACCCTTGGCCACAAGCCAGGGAGAACCTTCTCAGCTACTGCTGCTGCCACCTAAATAATTCAGCACTCACGTATTCCAAGGTGATCAGTGCCCACCGTGGGCGCTGCCACGCATCCTTGCCCCAAAGCCATGGGCGGTTGGCACACCTATCTAGAAGAGTCGCATCAAACACAGAACGCAGGACCCCACGGCCTTTGGCTGTTGTAGGGTGGGCCGCCATCGTAAGGAAGCCCTTCTGGGAACCCACTGCTTCCGGACATCCGCAGCCCGAGTCAGGCACTGGTCTGAGAGGAGGGAGGCGACCGATTGGGATAGAAATAAGCTGCCTGCCTCCACCTCCCCCAGCCTTATGGCAGAGGAAGGAATCAGCCCCAGGGGAGGACTCTGGTGACCATCCCTCCTCCCAGTCTAGTTCTTGCTGCCAAGAATTGTCTGCCTTGCTGCTATTTCCTAGACCAGGCCAGGACCGCTGGCATCCTGAGTTCTGGCCTCACCAGCCAGGGTGGCCAAGACCATGAGGCTCCTAGAACTTGATACTCAGCCTTGGGGGCCTGAGGGGAGGGGTAAACACACTGGTTCTGAGAAGATCAGGTGGCTACCCAGAGAGGACACCTATGACGTTGTCAGATGAGGCAGCCAAGCTGAGGAAAGACCTCATTCTCGGGACACACAGAACTTCTTCTGGGCAGTTTCTAGGAGCTCAGACCATCTCCTACCACATAGCTAGGTGGTACCCTGTATAGAGAACTAGTCCTAGAATCAGAAAGATCTGTGTTCAGTCCCAGCTTGGACAAGTCATTTATCCTTTGTCTGCCTCAGTTTCCTCAATTGTAAAATGGGGATCATAGTAGTCCCAGCTCCTGAGATTGTTGTGAGGATTAAATGAAATAGCTTTTATAAAACACTCTCCCAAATTTAAAGCATTTATGTAAATATTCTTATTATTACCACACAAAAAGATACAAGAATCCTCTCTTTTGTTTCCTTTTTGATCCCATTCCTTCTAAATCTTCCCATTTCCTTAAAGCTAAGGTTAAGTCTCGGCTCCTCCACGAAGCCTTCCCTGACCACATTAGCCCTCATTTCTTTAGCCCATTATTTCAAGTTGTATAGCACACAGGACAGGATTTTATAACCTAATACTTGCTTATATCCTACACTGTTCTTTTCACTTGTGTGACTCTTTTTCCTAACCCGACTAAGCCCTCTGAGGGCAGTCGCTATGCCTTCTCTTTTTTCCCATCATGACCAGCGAAGGACTGAATGGGTAAGAATAATAGCAATTCATATTTCTAAAGCCCTCTAAGATTTACGAAGCATTCTCTTTGCTATCACTTGGAAAGGTAGTTAGTGCAAGTAGTCTCCATTTTGCAAATGAGAAAACTGAGATTTGGAGGGACCAATGACTAATGTCCACCATTCATCAGTTTTATTATTTTTTTAATTTTTAATTTTTTTCTATTTTAGTATCAGTTCTAAGGCAGAAGAGTGCTAAGGACTCAGCAATTGGAATGAAGTGACTTGCCCAGAGATGCATGGCTAGGAAGTATCTAAGTCCAGATTTGAACGCAGGACCTTCCACCTCCAGGCCTGGCATTCTATCCACTAAGCCACCTAGCTGCCCCCATAATCAATTTTAGAATAAGAACTTGAATCCAGGTCTCCTGCCTCCACAATCACTGCCCTTTTCATGCAGCCACATTGCTGGGATTTATCAGTTTGAATGGAACTTTAAAAGGCCTCCTGTGAACTCCCCATTTATGGAATAGCTTCCTTATGGAAGGAGCTTCACATGAGAGCAGGCTAAACAGTTTGGGGTTCCTTTTCCAAAGGAAAAAAAAGGGAAATAGTTGGAGTGGAGGCTGACTGTTTCTTCAAACTAGGATCCTCCGTCAAGGGGTACGGATCATTGGATCTACCTTCCAACTTTGCTAAAACCACACATCCTTCTATAGAAATATACCGAGAGCTTGTCCTTACCTTGTTCTTCCAGCTCACTGGGACTTCTTTCTCCCATGGTCCCTTGAAGGCATGGCACTGAAGGGACATTTCACAAGACACATAATGGGTCAAGGTCTCTGTGGTTGCCCTGGGCCATCGTCGAAAGGTCTTGGTTGACATTGAGACGTGCACCCACTTAGACTTCTGGGTCTTGGATAGGCCTTGCGCCGGCCCTGTCGGTTGTCTGGTTTGTAGCTGCTGGGGCATCACGGTCACCTGCTGGAAGGAGCTCATCTTCTGAACACGAGGCATGACGATTGCGAAGCGTCCGGGCCTTGATGGACCTCGTTCTCCTTTCTCTCGGATGCCAGTAGGTATTGCCTGGGCCAGCGACTTGGGTAAGGATGCCCACCGGCGAGGACTGGGCCATGTGGAACGAGGTGAGGCAATCAGTGGGTAAGAGAAACTACTCCTGAGTACCTTCCGCTCCTTCATGAGCACTGGGGACAGTTTCTCCGAGACCCTGGGGGGGAGAGAGATGGAGCCTGGAGAGGGCTTAGGGATGGATGGATCGACGCCTTCCTCTTTTTCAGGCTTCATGGGTACTTCATTTGATGATTTAGAGGCCTGGCCAGGCCCCGGTTCTTGAAGCCTACCCAGGATAACATGTTCTGAGTCGTCATCTCTCTCTCGGAAAACAGGAGATGGAGGATGGGCAGGTCCAGGTATGGGATGACCGCCATGTTGGAAGAAGGGTCTGTAAAATGAAGATGGTGGTCGGCGTCTCTTGGAGAACCCTCGCCGGCTACCAGTCAGGCCGGGCCAAGGGGATGGTGGGCGCTGGATGGGAGGAAGGTCCACATCCCAGCTTGGTGCTAACGGTGGGGGCAACCAAGGTGGAGGCTGCCTGCCTAGTGAGCGGCGGCTGTCCTGTCTGTGAGGTATATCCGGCATGGCCCCATCTCCACTCCAGGGGCCTGGAGGGGGCTGCGGAGGGACCCGTCTACGGGACGACCTCTGGAGTGTAAGATGCACCTGGGGCTTCACTGCCTTGGTGGGAGGCTCGCTCAGTCGGTTCCAGGTGCGGGGAAGTTTCCTAGGTAGGTTAAGGGACCGGCGCCTCAGGCTTCGGCCTGGTGGGGGTGAGGGAAGCCTCTGGCTCCCGCCTCTAGGAGGAAGATGAGGGGACCCCAAATGTGGGGAATGAGGCCCAAAACGACTGAGTGATGGATTTGGGGAGGGAGGCTCCCTGAGCGAGGGGTGACGGCTAGAGCCTTTGGCCCCCAGCGGAGGTGAGAAAGAGGGCCTTCTGGGTCTTGGGCTATAGATCATTGAAGGAGCAGAATGGACGGAGAGCTGCGGAGAAGAGGGCCTCAGTGGGGAACGAATCCCTGTACTACGGAAACTCCTAAGGGATGGCTGTGGAGAGGGAGGAAGGTGTCGGGGTGCTCTAGGGGATCCCAGTAGGTCTCCAGGGGCCATTGGTGCCCTCACAGGGGGTGCCTGTAAGCCTAGGGCACCTGGTCTCCTCAGAGATGACCGAATTGAAGGAATAGGAGTCGGGGGCCTGCTTGGGGGTCCCCCAAACCACAATGGATATGGATTAAGCTCAGGCTCTGGAAAACTGGATACAGATGGTGGTTCGATGAAACTCCACCAGCTAGACTGTGGCCTGAGGGCAGGGTGTCCCGGGGGAGATAAAGGCGTCTGATGAAGGGAAGGCTGGCGTGAGGGTGGTTCTTGGCGGAAGGATCCATAGGGAGAGGAGCCATAGGGAGATGCTTGCTTAGGGCCTGTTGAAAGGTTCGGTAAGAAGGACCAGAGGGAAGAGTTGACATCTGGGTTCTCGTTCTTCCTCAGGGGGGGTGGAGAGATGAGGACGCTCTTCCTGGAAGGCACCGGGGATGGAGACAAGGGAGGCACAACCTGGGAGTTGTTGTTGTTAGTGGTAGGGCCACGGAATTTCCTCAGGGTCACTGGTGTGGCAGGATTGTCCGGATCCATGCCTGCCAGCTTATAGCCAAAGCGCTTGTAGGCTGCCTCCCTCACGGGTGGCCTCCGGAATGAGCCTGTGTCCTTTTGGCGAGCACTGCCACCATATTTTGGAATAGGTTTCTTTTCTGAAAGAGTTTTCTTTATGAATCGGGCAAGTGATGTTGCTGGTGGAGAGGGCCTGCCCAGCTCTCTGTGGAAGCCCAGGTCTCTCCTCATCCTAAAGGCTGACAGGGCTCTCTGGACATTTCGGTCTCGGGGAGACAGGAAGCTAGCATAGAACGGGTGGAGGTATGGGGTGTAAGGCATAGAGACTGGTGGATATTGGTCTTCTTCCTCTTCTTCCTCTTCCTCCTGCTCATCAGTGGTGAGTGGGATGTCCAGGGAAGGAGGCAGGGGCACATCCAGTTTCTCTTTGCCGAAGATTTTCACTTGGGGTCGAGGGAAGAGTCGGAACTTCCTGATCAAGGACAACTTGGAGGTTGCCGACTTCTCCATGCCCTGCTGTTCGAAGAAGGATGTGCTGGGTGGCTTGAAAGTATAACCCTTCTGCTCAATCCCTGGTTCCTCTTCTTGCTCTCCTTCTTCCAACTCCATGATGTCATCCATGGGGTAGGCATAGGGATTATGGGGGGATGGGATGGGAGGTTCCCAGGCATAATCAAAGGGGGGTACCTCAGGGTATGGAAAAGGGACTTCGGGGGGATAAATGGCATCATGTCCTCCTGGGATGGGATAGTACCCTGCCTCATCAAAAGGACTGTAAGGTCCCCAGTAATAGTTGTAAGGATATGATGGTTCTTCATAACCCTCATAGTAACTGTAGGGTGAATACCCAGAAGGTGGAGCATAAGGGGGTGCATAGTCATCATAGCCATAGTCAAAGCTATAGGGAAGGTAGTAGTAATCATCCGGGTAGTAATCATCACCATAATAACCAGGACCGTAGAAATCATGATCATAGTAATCACTGTCATAATATTCATCATCATAATATTCATAAGGGTCTCGGACAGGATACCCGTAGTAATATTCGCCATACTCGGGCCACTCTGATCCATAATAGCCCCAGGGTGTGCGGTAGTGCTCTTGTTCCTCATATTGATGGAGTGACTGACGGTCATAGTAATCATCTCCTTCACGGTAGTAGTCATAGTATTCCCCCAAGTCCTGAAAGCCTTCCAGCCCATAGAAGGACTTCCTTGATCCAGACTGTTGGAAGGGTTCTTCTGTCTCAAAGGGAAGGAAGCCAATGGTTTCTCCTGACTCGTATAAGCTTCGGCCTCTGGGGAACCTCCTCAGCCTCCCTTCTCGTCTTAGGATGTCAGCCCCCGAAGGGAATGGAAGCTTCTGAGAACCAAAGCGAGAGCTGGAGCGATTGAGCCAGGCGTCCAAGGAAGCCTGCTCACTTCCTGACTCTTCTGCCTTTTTGATGAGGAACCTTTTGGTCAACCAGTTAATGGAGGTGGATGCCTTGCTCAGGACTTGAGCTCGGGGCTTTAGCTTCCCTCGGCCTCTTTTGCCAGGGAAACGGATCACCATAAAGGACGGCTTCTTCTCCTTCATCGCCTTCTTCCTCTTGCCTTCCCGCATTTGCGTCATCAACTTGGAGGTGGATTGTAGGACAGTCTTGGCCTTCTTCTTCCTCTTTGTCTTCTGTGGTCCTCTGTTGAGACTCCATAAGAAGTGTGAGGCACTTCTGAACTGGCCTTTCTTGGATATCTTGGGCGTCCTATCCCGGAAGCCCATGAAAAGCCTAGAGGTACCTTTGAGACTTCTTTTGGGTTTCTCTGGTTCAGCACCCTTCTTCTTCTTCTTCTTCTTCCCCTTGTCTTCCTCCTCATCTTTGGCCATGGTTGCTTCCCTTTCTTAGTCAGGTCTTGCAAAAAGAAGCTTGGATTATAAACTCAGCTCCTGGCACGTGGTCTGGGGTTGAGGAAGGGTCTGTGTCCCTTCACAGTTGTGGAGGACACCCAGATGATGCAGGAGATGCAGCCCGGACAGGGACCTGACGGACTGAGAAACTGCCTGCCTGAGGAGGAATACATGAGCACCAGCTCTTAGGGAGGGTGCCAAGCCCAGGCTATACATAATTCATTTTTTGGAGACTTCTCCCCTTCTCTCTCCACCTCCGACCTGCCTTGTATTTCATCTTCAAGCAGGCCTTGGAAATAGGTAGAATGTCATTTACTGGGGGAAGGGCTACAGTCTAAAGGGAGTAGTGACTCCAGCCAGGGAACTGGTGCTTTATGGGATCTCATGTAATCTATTCAATTTTCCTTGTTATTGGGGACAATTTCTGCAAACTCCTGAAGTTCCTCTTGTCACTCCTGAGTAAAGAAGTATTCTCTTCCTTCATCTCCCCAGTTCAGATCTCATAGCTCAGAATCATGAGTTCATTTCCCAGCATCATATCTGGGGCAGTCTGTAGGACTGCAGAGGCTGGCCAAGGCTTTGAAAAGGAAGGGGCCAGGGGAAGCAGAGAGAGGAAAAGGAGATGGTTTCAAAGACTAGGCTACTGGGTAATCGAATCTCCTTGCCTCATGAGGATGTGAATAATGCAAACAGACAGAACCTCTGTGCCACTAAATGTCTTGGAAGCCTGGACAAGATAGAAACATGATCCACAAAAACTCTAACCATGAGCCTTCCTTGCAGATCAGAGAGAGGAGGTATGTGGGACCCCTTCATTCTTTTATTACTTATAAGGGGTGATCTAAGAGACACCAAAAGGGTCCCTGACCCAAGATACCTTCCAGAAACTGGAATTTCTACTAATAACATCTCCTTGGCAAGATGGAAGAGAGAAATATTAAGCTTTATGCAAACCATAAAGCACTATATAAATACTAGTTATTATTTTCCACGTGTATATTTTATTTTAATATATTATACATATGTCATCTGTTTTATTATATTATAGTTATGTATATTATTATTTTAAGGTAATATAAAAATTTGACCTAGTTAAGTTCTTAGGCTAATAAGTTAATATATGTCCAATAATGTCCAATCATAGCCATCCTCTGTGAGTCAGGAAATTGGTGTTCTTGAACTTAGTTTCAGTAACTTACATAGGCACTCTGTGAATCACTTCTCTTTGAATCTCAGTTTTCTCATTTATAAAAGGAAAAGTTTAGATGAAGTCATCCTTAGGTCACTTTCAGCCCCATCAAGCATATAAATCTTATATGCTAATTTATACCAAGATATGAGTGACTAATAATAGTTCAGTGTGTTGCTCCTCTTTCAAGAAATGTGTTTTAAGAAGATAATTTTTATTCCTAAAGAGTAAATCACTCATGGGGGAATCTCGGTGGCACCTATTTGGAGAAATCCTATTCAAGCAGAGGGATTTGTCAGGCACCTCTCAACAATTTAATGCCATGCCTGTGCTCAGTGTTAGTCTTGTTTCTGAAAGGCCTTTTTGTTTGTTTTTACGGGATGGGTTTTGCATAAAAGAACTCTTCAGTTTTCCCCTCTAATTTCAAAAGCACTTTTGAGCTAAGAGAGAAGATGAAAGGCAATGAAACTTAAGGAACTGAGGATAGCAAAGCTCATTAAGAGAAAACATAGGTAATGGAAATATTATTTGCATGATTTCACATGTATAATTGACCTCATATCACTTACCTTCTCAATAAATAGAAGGGAAGGAAAGAATTTGGAACATAACCCTGGATCACATACTTCCACCAATGTACTAATGTGTAAGAATGGGTACATACTTAAAGAAATATGATAGAGAAGCATATGAAAGAAGAAAACTCATGTGCTCAGTACAGGATCAATTCAGAAACATAAACTTCTTTGTCATCTTTCAGACTCAGGAACTATAAAAATTCCTTGGCAAACTTCCACTGTGAAGGTGAATTGATCCATATCATGTTTAACTAACACCTCACCAGGTCCATCTTCTCAGACAAACTAGTAAATCTGATGGGTCACTTCACTGATTGCTTCCAAGCTGATCTGTTACTAGTCAATCGCAACTATGGTATCCATCTCTTCCAGTTTCAGTCTTAATGATGCCTTCAGATGAAATAATATTAAACTTTTTTAGGGAAAAACCCCTTTATCCTAACATTGGCAAAAAGCTTTTTCACCTCTGTTGCTTTGTAGCATCCTTCTTCTCCTTCTTCACCTCTTGTCAACAACAAGTGACAAGGCAAAAGTGTATTTTGTCTTTCCTTTTCTTCTCACTAGCAAATAATGATGGAGAACATAGTCCATTGTCTATAGTCTTTCTACCTTACAGCACCAGGAGGGCAATAGAGAACACTCCAGTGTTGCCTCACCAACCAATCTGCCCAACAGCAAGGGACAATTATGGAGGACAATTAGAAAGAAAACTGTTCTTTCCCTCTCTTATCGTTTTATATTCAAATTCTGGGTGCTCTCTGCAAATGATCTCACCTTAATTTATGATGCTTAGCAACGAAGATTATACTTAGAAATCAAGATTCATTTTCTATGATCAGGTAAATTACATATGGGGCAGCTAGGTGGCACGATGGTTAGAAGAACTGACCCCAAGTCAGGAAGACTCATCTCCTTGAGTTCAAATCAGACTTCAGATACTTACTAGCTGTGTGGCCCTGGGCAAGTCACTTAACCCTTTTTACTTCAGTTTTCTCATCTGCAAAACGAGCTGGAGAAGGAAATGGCAAACCGCTCTAGTATCTTGACCAAGAAAACCTCAAATAGAGCCTTAAAGAGTCAGGCATGATTGAAATGACTGAACAACAATAATTTTTAAAAGTTATATGTGACCTATAACTGTAGAATATATTTCTGAAATATGTATTTTCCCAGCTATAAATCTAGAAGTTCTTTAGTTCTTTAAATCTTCATACTGAGATCACTGAGACACACTGTTTTCTCCATCCAATCTGGAATTCTATGGCTTATCACATTTAAATGAGCAATTATCACAATTAAATGAGAACTATCAGGCTTAATTTCAGAAACTACTTCTCTTAGAACCTATATCCCAGACAAGTGAGCTTTCAAGATAGACAATTCAATAATTGTTTTTCACAGCAGCAGACTCATAACTCAGATAAATGAGTTGTCAAAGATTACACATGCACACACATATGAAATGTGTGTATATGAATGGGCAGTCAGGTGGCACAGTGCATAAAGCCCCAGGTCTGGAGTCAGAGAGATCCAAATTAAAATGCAGCATTAAAGACAGATGAAATACAACATCTAACCAACTGTGTGACCCTGGGAAAGTCACTTAACCCTGTTTGTCTCAGTTTCCCCATCTGTCAAATGAGCTGGAGAAGGAAATAGCAAGCCACTTCAGTCATTTCATCTCTGTGGGAGTCAATTTTCTCATCTGTAAAACCAGGGAGTTAGACTAGATGATCTCTGAAAATCCCTTCTAGCACTAAAATTACAACCAAACTTCCCTAACTCTTTTCCTACATTCTTTCTCTTTTTCCCTTGCCATCTGTCTTAGAATTAATATTGTGTATTAGTCCCAAGGCAGAAGAGCACTAAGAGCTAGACAGTGGGGGGTTAAGTGACTTGCCCAGGGTCACATAGCTAGGAGGTGTCTGAGGCCATATTTGAACCCAGGTCCTCTCAACACCAGGCCTGACACCCTAGCCACTATGCCACCTCGTTGCCCTTAACATTCAATTTTTGGTGTTATGCATACAGATCATGATATATTTATTTTTCCTGAATTTGATTTATGTGGGTACCTGGGATGTTATTATCATTATCATCATTATTGTTACTTCTTTCACCTTATCATTAAATTAATTGTTGTATTTAAGATCCCACATATTAAACAAATCTAACGCAGTTACAAATTAGAAGGGAAACTGCTAACTGGGAGGAAAAAAAAACCTTTGCAGAAAGTTTTTCTGATAAAGGTTCATATCCTATATAAAGAATTTATTCAAATTTATAAGACTAAGAACTGTTCCTCAGTTAACGATTAATCAAAGAATATGACAAGAGGCAACTGGGTGGCTCAGTGGATTGAGAGATAAGTCTAGAGGTCCTGGGTTCAAATTTGACCTCAGACACTTCCTAGCTATGTGACCCTCAGCAAGTCACTTAACCCCCATTGCCTATCCCTTACCACTCTTCTGCCTTGGAATCAAAATACAGTATTGATTCTAAAATGAAAGGTAAAGGTTTTAAAAAAATTATATGACAAGTAGTTTTCAAAGAAGGAAATCTAAGCTATCAATAACCATATGAAAATATGTCCCAAATCACTAGTAATTAGAAAAATGCAAACAAAGCAACTCAAACATCCCATTATTGTTGTTGGTCAGTCATAGTCAATGCTTCATGACCCCATTTAGGATTTTCTTGGCAAAAAGTGGTTTGCCATTTCCCTCTCCAGCTCATTTGACAGATGGGGAAACGGAGACAAACAGGGGTTAGTGACTTGTCCAAGGTCACACAGCTAGTAAAGTGTCTGAGACCAGTTTTGAACTCAGGGAGATGAGTTTTCCTGACTCTAAGTCTGGCACTCTATCCACTGTGTGCCACCTAGCTGCCTACTTTATACTTACCACATTAGCAAGGATGACAAAAGAGGAAAATGACAAATTTTGGAAGGATTGTGGGGACATAAGCACATGAATGATATCTCATGTGATCTTTGCAGCAACCCTATTTGGCAAGTGCTATTAAGAGTCTTATTTACAGGTGAGAAAGATTTGTTTTCACACCATTTATCTCAGCATCCCAGAAGATTGTAACAGTAATCGTAAAAGCTACTGAATCTGCTTTACATTGTCCTATTAATGTACACTCTGAGTCTTCTATGGTTAACATCCTTTTCATGCGCAGGAATAAATTACGACTTCATGCATGTTTGATAGTATTTGTCAAGTGTCTTTTGTACTCTCCTCCCCTTATTTGAGCCTAGTCTGAAGCCTTAAGTAATTTGTCCTTGGAATCCTGCAGAGAGTGGGATGTTTTAAGTTGAAGAAGGTGAAAAATATGAGAATAGGGAGTCTAATCCTTCTCCTTAGAAGCTATACCTTTACAGAAGTTAACCCTATCCAAACCTTATTCCTGCATACAAAACAAGGACTTTGATTTATCCCAGTGGCAATTCCTCAGTATTTGATTTCTACATCTTTAAGGAGCAAATGAATCTCGAAGTGACCATTTAGCTGTCTATGAGGAGTCTGTTAGGAAATATTATTAACACTGATGACTGGAAAGGACAGAAAAAGAAACTAAGAGAATTTGTTTTTTCAGAAAACTGGATTTAACTCTTCTCCTGTGAGGAAACTTGAAGAGAATAAAAAAAGAACCTTTACTTTTCTTCTTCAAATCAACACTGTATGTTGGTTCCAAGGCAAAAGAGCCCTAAGAGCTAGGCAATGGAGGTTAAGTGACTTGCCCAGGGTCACCCAGCTAAGAAATGTCTGAGGCTAGATCTGAACCCAGGCCCCCTTGTCTCTAAGCCTGAATCTCTCAGTGGATACACTGAGCCACCTAGCTCCTAATGAAGTGAATTTTTGAGAGGAGACATCGAGAGAACTGAATGATAGAATTGTTTCCCGAATTGAGAAGTCAGAAGTTATAATGATGGTTAATGATGACTTTGGCTATTCTATTTCTCACTGTGGACATGTCGGAAATAATTATCTGTGCCTTGTCTGTTGCATTGTTGGTAAATAGAATATCCAGTAATTCTGATTTATATTTAAGCCTAAGCAATTGGGGAAAGGGCTCTTGATATCTATATAACTATCTCTATGTCTATGTATATTTGGGCAGCTAGGTGACACACTGGATAGAATATTTGGCTTAGAGCTAGGAAGAATTATATCCCTGAATTCAAATCTGGCCTCAGACACTTACATAGACAAGTATAGCTCTTGGCAAGTCACTTACCTCTGTTTACCTTAGTTTCCTCATCTGTAAAAGGAGCTAGAGAAGGAAATGGCAAAACCACTCTAGTATCTTTGCCAAGAAAACCTCAAAGGGGTCATAAAGAGTGGGACATAACTAAAATGAACAAATAACAACAAATATACACATAAATATATATGTATGTGCACACACATATAAAGAAAAAGAGAGAGAAAAGAAATTTCTCATGAAAAAGTTTTCTTAAATCTATTAAATTAATAATGTTTAATAATTTAGAGTAGGGTTTCAGTGCTAATTATTTCATTATGAAGATATTGAAATTTTAATAATTAATGTAGAAATATCAGAATATATTCATTGATTATCTTAAAGTTTGAATTGAGAATGAATAAAGAAAATGAGCTAGGAGCAGGTAAAGAAAGAATTAACCATCTCACTTAGATTATACATGACTCTGGTCAACCATGCACTCTCTCTCTTTCTCTCTGCATATATATATATATATATATACATATATATTATAAAAACACTATTGGGTCATATATAAATTATTAGAGTACTAGGAATCATTCGGTTAACATATAAATTTATAATTACATTAACAACTATTAGTTACATTATGTAAATTTTATTAAAATAATTAGCAATTATGTTATATACAATTTTATAGTTTTATAACTAGAAATTATTGTAGATCTAGAGTTATCCATCAAGGAGAGTGAAGGTCAAGTGAGCCTTAGGAAGACAAGGCTAGTAGAGATAACTGAATTCCAACTGAGCTGTTTAAAATCCTGAAAAATGATGCCATTAAAGTGTCAGCAGGAATCAGTATCCTACTGTTCTGTGAAGCCTCTTACTTCAACCAACTACTATGTCATCAGATAGTGATGTCTCTCTTTCTACTTATGATGAGATTTCAGGATCAAAACTTCCTCGAAAAGCTAAGGAGGCACCATTTGTCCCAATTGGAATAGCAGGTTTTGCAGCTATTGTTGCATATGGATCATACAGATTGAAGAGCAGAGGGAATACTAAAATGTCTGTCTACCTGATTCAAATGTGTGTGGGAGCTCAATGCTTTGTAGTAGGAGCAATGACTGTTGGTATGTTGTATTC
>NC_058130.1:271275463-271376915 GCF_016433145.1 Gracilinanus agilis | reverse complement strand
GAGAGAGAGAGAGAGAGAGAGAGAGAGAGAGAGAGAGAGAGAGAGAGAGAGAGAAGCGATCTTACTTTTTGGCAAGTTGCATTGAGGATGGATAAGAGTGGGATACAAATCATGCAGGAATACAAATGAGAAAGATATTGTAATAGTCCAGATGAGAAGTGATTAGGAGCTTAGCTAAGAAGGTGGACTCTGTGACTGAAGCCAAGAAGACAGATACAAGAAAAGCTGACACTAGAAATGACAAGATTTAGCAACTGAATGGATATGTGGGGTTAGTGAGAGTGAGGACTCAAGAATTATACTGAAGTTATGAATGTGAGACTGGAAGGATAGTGGTGCCATTAATTATAAGAGGGAAGTTTGAAAGAGGGCTGAGTTTGTCAGAGAAAATAATATTCTCCCTCCCCAGCTCAGCTGATGAAATTACAGAAGGTAATGGGCAAAAAGAGACAATGAGATTATTGGATCATAGATTTAGAGCTGGGAAAAATGTCAGAGCTTATCAAGTCCAACCCCCTCATTTTACAAATGAGGAAACTGAAGCCTAGAGGGTAAGTGACTTATGTAGGGTCACATAACTAGTAAGTACCTGAAGCAGAAGTTAAATCTAGGTCTTTCTGAATGCAAAGCTTTACTTTGTACCTAAATAAGCTATGAAGAAGGTTTATAGTCAATTAATAGTCAATAATAGAATTAGAGAGTGGCTAGGGGCAGCTAGTGGATAGAATAGATAGATAGTGGACTGGAGTCAAGAAGAACTGTGTTCAAATCCAGCCTCAGGTACTTACTAAGTGACCCTTGACAAGTCACTTAACCCTGTTTACCTCAGTTTCCTCATCTGTCAAATGAGCTGGAAGGAAATGGCCAATCATTCTAATACCTTTGCCAAGAAAATCCCCAATGGGATTTGTAAACCAATTTGATCATTCAGGAGAGCAATTTGGACTTCTGCCCAAAGAGCTATAAAACAGCACCTACTCTTTGACCCAGCAATACCATCATTAGGTTTGTATCCCAAAGAGATTTTTTTAAAAAAGGACCTATAACTATAAAAATAGTTAGATCAGCTCTTTTTAGGGGGACAAAGATTTGGAAAGTGAGGGAATACCCATCAATTGGGGAATGGTCGAGTAAGTTATAGTATATGATTGTAAAGGAATGAAATTGTGCCATATGAAATGACAAGCAGGAGAAGCTCAGAAAAACCTGGAAAGACTTACATGAACTGAGGCAGAGTGAAATAAGCAGGACCAGGAGAACATTGTACAGTGTCAGGAATACTTTACAATGAACAACTGAGAATAACAACTATTCCCAGCACTACAATGATCCAAATCTATCCCAAAAGATTTATGATAAAAAATGCCATCTACTTCCAGAGAAAAAAGAACTGAGTCTAAATTCAGGCCAAAACAAACTTTTTTCACTTTCTTATTTTTTTTTCTATTTGAGTTTCCTTCTTCAAAATGATTAATATGGAAAAATATTTTATGCACATAAAATCCATATGAGATTGCTTACCATCTCAAGGGAAGAGAAGGAGGGAGCAAATTTGAGATTCAATATTCTTCGGAAAATGTTGGAAACTGTTTTTACATGTAATTGGCGGGGGAGGCTGAGAAAACCTCAAATGGAATCATGAAGATTCAGACAACAAAAATCAAATCAGGAGAGAGAGGAATTGATTTTCTCTGTTTTCTATAAATCCTCTTTTAATACCTTAAGAATATTTATGTATCTATAATTCTTTGTCTATTTTCCCTCATTCTCATTACATGACTGCCTTGCTGATCATACTGTCCTTACTAATTAATATCTTTAATGTCACTTTTCACATGTAAGCCACTACTAACAATATGCTTACAACCACTATTCAGTTTTTCATTGATCTTTTTGTCATCTGCAATTTTGATTCTTCCCAGAGCATGGTATTCTATAACTGGCAACAATCTAATATAAACAGAATGGTGAAGATAAAGAGATGAACCATTGCTGAAGTTAGTAGCTTAAGATCAACTGTGAGATTTTCCAAATACTCTCCAGCTGCATCATTTTCTCCTACTTAGTTCTACTGTTACAATGAGGCAGCCCCTTTCCTATCTATTGACATCTGCTATCTATTGACAGCTGTCTCCATTGGGTCACAATGGTGATGGTCTCCACTTCGTGAGGCATCTCCTTCACTCAGTCCACAGTCTAATCAACCTGATCTTTTTGCTGTGATTTATGCACATTATATCTCCTCCCACCATGTTGGTTGTCTTTTCTGTCTGGAATGTAATCCCTTCTCACTTCCACCTCTTTGATTCCCCATTTTCCTAAAGTTAGACTTAATTACCATCTCTTACTCAAATCTTTCTTGATATCTTGTAGGGCTCTCCACTAAAAGGAGCTTACATTTGTCTTGTGTCTATATTGTACATACTTCTATTTATACATGTCTCCTAAAAGAATGTCAGCTCCTTGAGGGCAAGGACTATTTTGTTTTTGTCTTTGTATCTCCAGCAGCTAGTACAGTACAGTACAGTACAAAGGAGAGTTGTTGATTGATTGACTGCTAATTCAGTATGCAACTTTAAGCATTTACTTGCTCATCTGGGCCTTTTCTTTCTTTTCTATAAAATAGAGGGGGCAGCTGGGTGGCTCAGTGGATTGAGAACCAGGCCTAGAGACAAGAGGTCCTAGGTTCAAACATAGCCTCAGACACTTCCCAGCTGTGTGTCTCTGGGCAAGTCACTTACCACTCTTCTGCCTTGGAACCAATACACAGTATTGGTTCTAAGATGGTAGGTAAGGGTTTGGGTTTTTTTAAACAGAGTTTGGAGTAAATAATTTTTAAAGCCGTTTCTATTTCTAACTTTTTGAGAAGTCTAAAAGCTCATTCATACATGTAGACCCTTCCTGATTTCTGACCCTTTAGCTAAGTTACTAAGTAGAGACAGAGTGACACCTAGTGGCTATGATGTCACCAACTCAAGCACCAGCCTGTACCCCAAAGGGTACAAGTAGGAGGTAGGAGGGAGGGTGACATTGGAGTCTTTTGAAACTAAGCTGATAGCGTCTGAATCCAGAACCTCAAAGAAGGCAGTCTTCAATTCTTTTTTTTTTAAACCCTTACCTTCCATCTTGGAGTCAATAATGTATATTGACTCCAAGGCAGAAAAGTGATAAGGGTAGACAATGGGGGTCAAGTGACTTGCCCAGGGTCACACAGCTGGGAAGTGTCTGAGGCCAGATTTGAACCTAGGACCTCCCATCTCTAGGCCTGGCTCTCAATCCACTGAGCTACCTAGCTGTCCCCTCTTCAATTCTTAACTGATAGGTAAAACAAAAATGGACAAGATGGAAAAGAGGATTTAGAAATGGGGAATGGGGTGGGGTGAAAGCAGAATAATCAAAGGAGAAAGGAGTCTCAATAATTAAAGTCAAAGTACTAATTGTGGTATTGCCCATCTCCTTCAGATTGGTTCGGTGTCTTTTCTTCTAAGAAATTGGAGCAAAATTCCAGAAAACAGGGGCATATGATGTGAATACCTCTTGTATTTTTTTACATCCTTTCTACCCAAATAGAATGTAAGACAATAAAAGCTGATCACCCTTACTCATCTTTAGCTTCCTTATATCCTAGAATACAGTTTTAAGCATGTAATAGGAGACCAAAATATATTTCAATTAAACAATTTTCTTTAAAAGGCACTGGGTTAAGTTCTTCAAGGGATACAGAGAAGGGGTTGACATTGTCTCCACTCTCAGGAAGCTAATAACAGAGAAGGAGAAGTCATGTACATCAGAAATCTTGGTTGATTTAACTACTGAGAAGCTATGTGATATCTGGCAAAGACATCATCCTAGAAATCGGTTGTTGTTCATCCTTTGTTTTCAAAGAGGACCAATGACAGTATTGGGTGTTGCCTTGACTTGCTTGTGAATTGGGTTTAAGTGAGTCAGAGTAGCACAAAGTTGTCAGCCTCACTCTCTTCCAGAGTCTTTGAAATCCAATGGCAGGACAAAAGTCAGGTTGCCTGGTGATGGCCCAGGATGCAGTGGATCACCTTGGCCTCTTCAATGTTTGACTAAGCTCTAAGCTCTCCATGGCCACTGGAACAAGATTATCCTCTTCCACCCATTCCATTGGGGAAAGTTTTTGAATACTTGGGTTAGACACCAATGGGTTTGAGGCCTCTCTGTCTGTTACCCTCCCTCTGGTTTAGCCCTTCTCCCGAGACAGTTTTATACAAGGGTTTGTCTGCTGTGCATGCTACAACTTCTTGGAACCATGGGTGAAAGTTGGGTGAATGAAGACACCAAGGATGGATGAGCAGTCCTGGAAAGCCTTTACACCAGTAGTGTGAGTTCTCCCAGGGCAGGTAGGTGGTGTCATAGTGCACAGAGCACTGGCCCTCACACCAGAGGTGCTAGTTTTACCTGAACAACCCTTATACCCTAGGAGTCAGTAGATTGTTAGTCCCTGATCTGCCTCTTATTCACTGGCTCCCTTCCATGATGTCTACAAACATACTGAAGTCTCTCTCATCTTTAAGACTTGGGTCCACCATTGTCTTAAGACATCATCCTATAATTCTCTCCTCCCTTTCACAGTGAAACTCCTAGAAAAAAGTTCTTTATATTTGTTGGACCCACTTTCTCACTTCTCCACATACCTTTCAATCCCTTTCTGTATCCACCACTCAAATAAAACTCATTTACCTAAAGTCATCAATGATTTCTCTTTTAAAAACCCTTACCTTCCATCTCAGAATCAATACTGTGTATTGGTTCCAAAACAGAAGAGGGGTAAGAGCTAGGTAGTGTGATTTGCCCAGGGTCATACAGCTATGAAGTGTCAGAGACCAGATTTGATCTCAGGACCTCCCGAATCTTCCTGCCTGGCTCTCTATCCACTGAGCCACCTAACTGACCCTTGGAAAAAAATCACTTTATTGTTAAATCCAGTGGGATTTAATCAGTCTTCCTCCTTCCTGATCTTTCTGCAGCGCTTGACTCTATTGAACATTCATTCTTTCTATATACTCTCTTTTTAAGGAGTTTTTGTGACAATGTGCTGTTATGGTTCTCTTTCTAATTGCTAAACCAATCCTTTTTTAGTCTCCTTTACATGTTTATAATTATGTCCTATTGCCTATGTATAGGTGAGTCCCAGAATTCTGACCTGAGGCATTACCTTTTATTTTTCTACACTAATCAGTGATTTCATTTTGGTCCTATGGTTTCAACTATCTTTTAACCCCAAAGCAGATGACTCCCAAAGCTACATGTATAGCCCTCATCTCTCAATCTCTTTGCTCATATCTTTAATTTTCTCTCATATATTCCATATACATTCTCAAATTCAACAAGTCCAAAACAGAACTAATTAATCTTCCCCATAAACCCAGTCTTTTTCCTAATTTACCTATTTCTGTCAAGGGTTCCACCATTCTTTCAGTCATCCAAGTACAGAACCTTTATTGTGTCATCGTTTATTTTTCACTGTTAGTCACCCTTCATATCCGATCACAGTCACCAAGTTGTGTCTGTTCTACATCTATAAAATCTCTTATATCTATCCCTTTCACTTACTCTAGTCCAAACTTTCCTTGCTTTTTTGCTTGAACTATTGCAACATTCTCCTAATTGGTCTTACTTCAAGCAACCTTCTCCCTCACCAATCCTTCTTCCACGTAGCCACCATATTAATATTACTAAAGGTCCCATGGCCATGTCACTCTTCTGATCAAAATCTTCAGTGGCTCCTCATTGCCTTTAGGATAAGAAACAAACTCTTCTATTTAACATTTAAAACTTTCCATTGTCTGGCTTCAGCCTATCTTTCCAGGCTGATTACACCAGGCAAATTTCATCTGACTAGGCTGGCCTTCTTGCAATTTGCCCATATACAACATTCAATTTACTACTTCCAAATCTTTGCACAGGTGGTTCTTCATGCTTTAAATGGGCTCTTTCCTCAACTTTGCCACTTGAAACCCTTAGTCCCCTTCAACAGGATTTCACTGAATCAGTTGTTATCCAACAAAAATCAATGAACATTTAATTCTGTATATGTCCTGTAACTATCTGTAAATATGTTGCATCTCTGTTAGTAGAATGTAACCTCTTTGAGGTGTCTCATTGAATTTTTGCATTTGTACTCCCATTGCTACTGGGACATAGCATATGCTTATTAAATACTTGCTGACTGAGTGAATGAGTGTAACCTCAGGCAAGTAAAATTTGTTCCCAGTTTTCTCTACAAAGTTGGACTACATGTTCTTCCAGGTCCAAATCTGGTCATAGACCCACAATTCTTCCAAATGTCCCTCATTTTTCATTCATGGTCCTGAAATTCCATCAATAAAGCATCATTTCCTTGAGTCTTGAGAGGTTTTTTTGACTATAAGAATTGCTTGATTCAGTTTAAACATTTTTTGGTGGGTCAACACTTTGTATTCCATTAACATCTTGGAGTAATATGATGAAATAAGCTGAAATGAAGGTCCCACAGATCTGGGATAAAGGATTATAGGTTCTTTGTGATGTGACAGGGACTTAACAAAGAGAGGGGTCTGAAAAGTTAGGAGAGGTCAGAGAACATAGAAGGCTATTACTGGCCAAACACTTTCCATTTGCACTCCCAGAAGGTAATGCTAAGAAGCATCATTATCATATCCAAGAGCTGCAGGTTAGCCATTTCATCAGATACTAGGATAGTAGGTGTTAATCACCTGATCTGTCCTGTCTACTTTTCCCTAAAATTAACTAACTAACTAACTCACTCTCTCTCTCTCTCTCTCTCTCTCTCTCTCTCTCTCTCTCTCTCTCTCTCTCCCCCGCCCCTCCCCCCACCAGGGAAATCAGATTAGAGATTGTTTGGGTCCAGCTTCCTTTTTAAAATATAATTAGCCTTATGACAATTAAGGGTTATCCATCATTCTCTGCATACTCTATCATAATGCTTTCTTCCTAATACATCTGTGATGTGTCAGAACTCCGAACAGGGACCACAGCTGAGACAAGATCAGTGATCAGTGTCAGTACTATGGCAAAGGACAGCGCTACACTTCCATGCTTGATGAGTGTATGGGCTGGCATGAAGTGAGGAATCTAAGGAGCAATAATGAAGTATGTTGGTTACCTGTTGTTAAAAGCTGGCTACTATTAAGGAAATATGTAGCCATTTTTGAGGCTTTTTGACAAGTGACTTAGATCCAGGTTCGAGGTGTGTATCAATTAAGAGATCAATCAATAAGTATTTTTAAAAAACCTTTACCTTCCTTCTTAGAATTGATACTAATTATTAGTTCCAAGGCAGAAGAAAAGTAAGGGCCAGGCAACTGAGATTAAGTGACTTAGTCCAAGTCACACTGCTAGGCTAATGACCATTCATTTCTTTAGGGCCAGCTCTTTATCCACTGAAATATCTAGCTGCCTCAATCGACAAGCATTTATTAAACACCCACTATAGTGAGACATTGTACTTACAGCTAGTGATATAAAGGGAAATGTGAAATTATTTGTTTCTAAGGAACTCATATCCTAATGGAAGTTCTAAAAACAGTATGTACATATTTAAATACATTTGTAATATATAAAATACTTGATACCACAGATATGACCTTGTTGGAAAACCCCTCTGGCAATAAAAATCAAGATAAGCATGAAAGCAAGAAGATTTATGCTATCCAAAGATATTTGCCATTATGATGGAGAAATTCCCTTGCAGAGTCCAAGTTGAGGAAGGGAAGGATTCCCTGGGGATGATGAGATCCTCCAGGCATTCTTTTTTGTAGATTACATTGTGCTGACAGTAATAAGCTATAGGAGATTTCAGAGCCCCCATCAAAAAAAACCCAAACTATAATCATTCAAAAGAGTTTTGCCTGACCAGATACACAGGAAAGATCAATTATGTAAAGAATGTTTATTTCACAGATTTCAATATAAATTTGAAAATTTGATGTCAGAAAGAAATGAGCATGTGGTAAGTAATCTTTTATGAGGCAAACATAATTCTAATAAATATTTAAAGCAGGGACAAAGAAAGTAACAAAAGAGATCCAAAGAACAAGATAATTAATTACTATTCATTCAAAAGTTTTTAAATGTTGGCAAAATGACTAGAACAATTTATGCAAAAAGTCACTCACTCTTATTCAAGTTATAGATATAGAGATAGTCCAACAACTTCTATCTCTTGTACATGATCTGAGTCCAGTAGTGAAGAAGAGGAGAGAAGGCTGAATTTATTTGGGAAAATGGCAAAATTCTTTTACTAATTTCAAACTTCCATGAAAGCAAAGACATATTTTCTATAATAACATTTTCCCAGTGTTGCTGTATGGTAGTAAGACATAAAACACTATTCTTCCAAAGGATTAAATATGAGATCAATGAAGGGAGTGAGTGGGCTGTTACACATACAAGGAACACAAGAAAAACAGAAGTGAAGAACATCATTAAGAAGTTTTATGACAGAAAGAGATGATGGGCACATGGCAAGAACAAAGGATAGTAAGTGGTCTTTTATTTTTTATTTTTATTTTTAAAAACCCTTACTTTCCATCTTAGAATCAAAACTGTGAATTGGTTCTTAGGCAGAAGAGCAGTAAGGGCTAAGCAAAATGGGGGTTAAATGACTTGCCCAGAGTCACATAGCCAGGAAGTGTCTAAGGTCAGATTTGAACCCAGGACTTCTCATCTCTGAGCCTGGCTCTCAATCCACTGAGCCACCCCCACAGTGGTCTCCTTTTATGAGATAAATATTAGCCTTAATTTTTAAGCTAAGAAAGAAAACAATGAAAGAGAACTATGGAACAACGTCATTAATGAATATTGATTCAAAAGTTTTTAAATGTTGACAAAATGACTATAGCAATTTATTCAAAAAAATCACTTACTATTAAGTTACGTTCATGCCAGAGAAGTAAAGAGGGTTCACTGTTAGGGAAACAACATTAATACAATTAATCATATTAGTAGTAATTAACATAATTAATCATTAAACTATATGATTGTATCAATAGAGGCAGAAAAAGCTTTTGACAAAGCACAGCACTTATTTATACCAAGATCCTAAAACATAGCCTAAAACAGAAGCCTAAAGCAGAAAGATTTTTAAAAAATATATGATAAAATATGGTATAAAAAGTACCTATAATCATGCCCTTCCCCCTCCCTCCCCAGCACCATTATGCCCAGGGTAAATACTGGAAGATTTTCCAATAAATACAGGAGTAAAGTCAGAATATTTCCCTTTTTTCTGAGCCTGGTATAATCAGCTTGGAAAGATAGGCTGAAGCCAGATCATGGAAAGCTTTAAATTGTAAATAGACAAAAGTGACATAATTCTAAAAATGTTAGCAACAGCAGCAAAAGAAGAAGAAATTAAAGACATAATGATTAGCAAAGAGGAAACAAGGTTATCTCTGCTGATTGCATGATGAATTTACTTGGAAAATCTTAGGGAATCAGCAAGCAAACTAGCTGAGACAATGAACAGGTTCATTTAAGTAACAGGTTACCAATCCAAAGTCAATTTCATTTCTACTAGAGAGAACAAAAATTAATAAGAGGAAGTAGGAGGAAGTTTCACTCAAAATAACAAAGTGAAGAAAACATCTGGGAGTCAATCTGCCAAAGCACGCTGTATATCTGTTTCTGAATGGAATAAAAAACAACATGAGGACATTCAGTGTTCACATCTAGGCAGTGACTATATAATTCAAATGACAATGTCATCAAAACAAGTTTATAAATTTAATGCTATACTAATTGAATAATCAAGATGATACCAGATAGAACCAAATAATGTAATAATATTCATTTGGAGGGATAAAAGGTTCATATCATCAAGGGAAATTATGGGAGTTGTGGAAGGAGAATTCAATAAGGGGGAGTAGTACTACCAGACCTCCAGCTATTTTATAATACAATAATCATCAAAATTATTTGGTACTGGGGGCAACTAGATGTCTCAGTGGACTGACAGCCAGGCCTACAGATAGAAGATCCCTGGTCTTAGATGCTTCCTAGCTAAGTGACCCTGGACAAACCCCTCAAAAGCCCTTAGCACTTTCCTTCTTTGGAATCAAACCTGGTATCAATTCTAGGATGGAAAGCAAGGGTTTAAAAAACTATTTGGATGTTAAAACCAGTGGAAATATGCATCAGCCATGGGGCAGGGCAAGCTGGGGGGGGGGGGAGAGAGGGGGTGAAGGGGAAAGTAAGAGCATGAATTATGTAACCATGTTAACTTTTCTAAAAAATAAATATTAGTAAATGTTTGAAAAAACTATTTGGTATTGTTCTAAAAAATATAAAAGTTGATCAATGGAGCAGATGAGATAGGAAAATCAACAAAACAAAGGAACTTTAATAACCTAGTGTTTGATAAACTTGAAACATAAATTGCCTAGGGGAAAACATCTCCCTATTTGACAAGGATTCCTGGGAAAATCAGAAAAATATCTATTCAAGGCATTTCTTAGGGCATCAAACTTTTGTCCACTTTCCTCCATAGTATTTAAGGCTGATAGAAACCTTGTGTATTTACTGAGAAAAGGGATGTCATACAAGTCCAGATAATGGGCAGGACAGGTTTTCCTGGTTTCAGAGTTTTCATGACCTTAGTGAAAAACCGGAACCTTGGTTGTCTTTTTTTTTTTTTTTTTTTGGTGGAATATAAAGGGTATCCCCGGCTCAAAATCAGAAAGGAAAGAAGAGACAGAGGCTGAAGCCAACCCACTTACTCTTGTCAATTGGCTTCAATGATAATAATTACGAGGGATGAACCAACAAAACCTGAGCTGCTTTAGAAACTGGGCTGATATCACTTAGTGGGAATGTGGAGCAGGGAAGAGCCCTGTCCCTGTTATGGTCTATAGGCTACAAGAATTTGGCTTATTTTCAGGAGAACCAGATCTGTTCTAGTCCAAACGGACATTATTATCGTGAATTTTATCTCCAAATGGCTCCTGAAAAATGCCCGTGCCCGGTTGTGCGAGTCTTGACAGTAGGTCCTCAAAGGTCACACACATTTCTTGGTACACAGCCCAGCCTAAGCGTTAGAGAGCAGATGCTCGGCCCCGATTCGTTGTTGCTTAGCAACCAAATCTCGTGACACAACCCGGGATTGTTCTGGATCTGGAAAGTTCATATACATTTACATATTTCAAGTCTCGAATTGGTATTCCACTGTGATTCCATGAAGTTTGGAACAAGAGCAGCCTAGACGGCGCCCCTATTTCCTCCTAGATGATGGGCTAGTAATGATAGAGGCGAGAACGGCTCTCGTCACCGCTCCTCTGACGCTCGCTGCTGCCGCACTGTAGTGAGACTATTGCGACATCCACCAGGATGCTGGCTAACTGGGAGAGGGGAGGCCCAGGAATCTGTCTGTGGAACTGAATAAGTCATCACAAGTTATTTAACCTCTCTCGGCCTTGGTTTCCCTCCTGCAAAATATGTGGCAATAATAGCCTCACAGGGTTGTGGTGATGATCAAATGAGATAATGTGTAGAACGTGCTTGGTAAATTTTAAGTTGTATATAAATGTTACCTATTCCTGTGTGGGGCTGCTGGGTGGTTCAGTAGATTGAGAGCCAGGCTTAGAGAGAGGAAGTCCTGGGTTCAAGGTCCTGTGTGACCTTGGGCAAGTCACTTAGCCCTCATTGCCTAGCCCTTACCACCCTTTTTTCTTGGGACTGATGCACAGTATTGATTCTAAGGAAGATAACATTGTTTTTTATTTTTAAAAAACAGCAACTTATTGTGGGATGTCTGCCATTGTGCTCTAGACCAGTGGTGTTAAATTCAAATAGAAATGAGAGTCAGTAAATTGTACAATAAAATCTATCTCTCTGAAAGAACTGTGGGAGCAGAAACACAGAAGAAAAACAACTGCTTGATCACATAGGCTGATGGGGATATGATTGGGGATGTGGACTCTAAGTGGTCAACCTAGTGCAAATATCAATAATAAGGAAATAAGGAAAATAATAATAATAATAATAATAATAAAAATAATAAGGAAAATCAATGGCACATGTAAAACCCAGTGGAATTGCATGTTGGCTATCGGAGAGGGGTGGGATGAGGGGGAGGGAAAGAACATGAATCATGTAACCATGGAAAATTTTTCTTAATCTATAAAAAAGATTAAAAAAAGAATCTATCTCTGTGGGCTGCATATTGACTTTAAAAACCACACGTTTATATTTGTATATACATATATGACATATTTGTTTTTAACTAATGTATCAAGAAATTGAAATCAGATAGGTACTTCAATTTGGACCACCCTTGGGAGTGTCATGGACCCCATTAAGCTCAGAGGTTGTGCTAGACACTTCTATTCTAGGCTATGACTGATGTTGGTACATTAGGACACTCAAATAAATGCCATAGAGGTCTTATATGGTCTTCTCAATCATAGTATGGAATGAACCTTGACTCTATTTGAGCTTTATCCCCTTCCTAAAGGACATATACCATTAAGGGGGCACCACTAGATGGCTTAGTGAATAGAGTGATGAGCCTGGATCCAGGAAATATTATCTCCCTGAGTTCAAATCTGGCCTTGGAAACTTATTAGCTGTGTGACTCTGGGCAAGTCACTTAACCTCTGTTTGCAGGGAGAAGGAAAAGGCCAACCATTCAAGTGTCATTGCCCCCAAAAGGGAGCATGAAGAGTCAGGCACAATTGAAGAAAAACAACCACCACCACCACTGAAATGGCTTTAGACCATTTCTTAAGGATCTTCCATTTGGTCCCCTATTCCAAGTTGTTACTGAAGATTCAGGTCATATGATGTTTTCTGCAAGAGGACATCTGCCTCTTTGGGCTTCCCATGCAGACTGCTTTTAATGAGGCCTATAGTTTTCCACCAAGTTCTGGAGTTTCAGAAAAGACTGTTTGTTCCACCCCTAGGCTGATGGAAACATAGAACAAGCAAACTAAGTCATCGGAAAGTGCCTACACCATTTTACCACATATTTCACAACAGAACTAGGTTCCTGTTATTTTCTTGGACAAAAAAGTGATGCCTTCTACCTTTGAGGGCTCGCCCTTTCAGGTGGCCCATGACTTTACCTATTTATGCAGCTGAAAGATATTTTATAAAAGCAGGGGGGCATAATGGATAGAAAACTGGATTAAAAGTCTAGAAAACCAGGGCTTATGTCCCACCTCTATTTATTCTTGGACAAGTCATTTAATTTCTTGGTTGTTTTTGATAACTTTGTAAGATTATAATTTCCAGAGAAAGGGCCAACCTGCTTTAGTCAAGAGAGTTTCCACAGTGGGAAATTTCCTATACCAGTGAAATTACAGGTCCAGTCTCTAAAATATATCTATGACTATAAAGGGGAATCAGCATGATCCAGCAAGAATTACTGTAGGCACAGCAGCAGGAGAAATAATTGGTAGAGGGCAGCTAAATGGTTCAGTGGATTGAGAAATAGGCCTAAAGCCTGGGGAGGGGAAGGGTCCTGGGTTCAAATCTGACCTCAGCTCCTTTCTAACAGTGTGACCCTGGGCAAATCACTTATCCCCACCCCCATTGCCTTAGCCCTTACTGCTCTTCTGCCTTTGATCCCATACTTAATATTGATTATAAGAAGATTTTTATTATTATAAAATGATTATAAGAAGATTATAAGAAAATTATATATGTTTTAAAAAAGAAAATGAAAATTAAAGAAATTTTAAAAAGAAATAACTAGTAGATGGAGAAGAAAAGACCCTACTGGCAATCTGGAGAGTAGATCTAGACTTTTTTTTTCCTTGACTCAGATACTAGACCTTCTAGACTTTAATATGTTAGGATCCAGTCACTATTACTTAGAGATTAAATCGGGTGATGGTTGATCTAAGATTATCATGAACATAGAAAGTTCACATAATTTTACACATTTTATATCTTAAATTGGCATTCAACTGAATTTCCATACCATGAGTGGAAGGTACCAGCTTCCATGTAAGAGGGAGTTAAGACATGGGAGATAATGGACTGCTGATTGCAGTATTCTTTGATTAACAAAAGGGATAGACTCTTGAAAAGGGTTTTAAAACTCAATTAGGAGCCACTAATCCATACTTTTATAAAAAGCCCTGCAGGCTGCGTATTGACAGCTTTAAAGTGTAATATTATCTATGTTTTATTGCAATTTTATTACTTTTTGTTAAATATTTCCCAATTACATTTTAATCTGCTTCTGGAGCATTCAATTTAACATGTCACTGGCCTAGAGGTATGTAGATGGGAGTTAGTTGAGTATATTCATGCTTGCTCCCTAGTAAGATAGCTTTCACTAGAGACATCCAGAAAGTTACTGACTGTCTTCCCTGGAGATGGGATGAAGGATGATAAAAGAGTGTTGGGAAGGAGCTACTGAGGCAACTAACTAGGTGGTACAGTGGATAGAGCACCAGGCCTGGAGTCAAAAGGATCTGGGTTCAGATTTGATCTCAGCCACTTCCTAGGTGTGTGACTCTGGGCAAGTCATTTAACCCTATTTGTCTATCTCTTGTCTCTCTATTGGACTTTACTGAGATATAAAGTAATGGTTGAGAAAAGGGGAGGAGGGGCTAATATAAGCACCTCAGACAGGGACAATCAAGGACACTGAGAACTATGAACTTCAACCCTAAGACAGAAGACAGATCTGAGCCAGGTTGTTATCTCACTGTTATGGGCACAGGAGAAGTGTATACAATGGGAGATTTAAGGAGGAGAGGAAGATTGGACTACTTCCCCAATAGCTACACATTGCCTAATATTGTGAAGTTTTATTGCAATTTCTTTTCTCTTTGGGAAGCAATTTAAGATACAGGTGAATTCTCAGATATTTATTGCTATGTGATCTTGGGCAAGTCACTTAAATTCTGCCTGCCTCAGTTTCCTTAACTGTAAAATGAGGTTAATGAGAGCACCCATCTCCCAGGGCTATTGTGAGGATCAAATGAGATGTTTCTTTGCTTTTTTAAACCTTTACCTTCTATCTTAGAGTCAATACAGTGTGTTGGTTCTAAGGCAGAAGAGCAGTAAAGACTAGGCAATGGGGGTTAAGTGGCTTGCCCAGGGTCACACAGTTAGGAAGTATCTAAGGCCAGATTCAAACCCAGTACCTTCTATCTCTAGACCTGACTTTCAATCCACTGAGCCACCCAACTCCCCCCTAAATGAGATATTTGTAAAGCACTTTGCAGAGTTCCTGGAGCATAGCAGATGTTTAATAAATGCTTGTTTCCTTCTTCCCACCCCCCACCCCTTAGACTTGAGAAAAGTGTGACTGTGCTATTATTATCCCTAAGAGACTTCTTGTGTCACTGTGGTTATGCTTCTGTGTCTCAGCTGGAATGACAGCCCTATGGAAGGAGGCCAAGGGAGTCATGTATGTGTCTATCTCCCCTCTGCTTGTTGACTACAGATTTTCTGGGGCCTCAGTCTTCTGGTACTGCAATAAAAAGGTCTTTCTGAAATAGCTGAGGACTGCTTCTTTACAATTGCAACTCTCTGTGACTGCTTCATCAACCTAAGAGTTGATTTTAGAATCCCAAATGTATCTCTGAGGCAGAGAAAGGAATATGCATCTATTCTAGGATTTTAGAAGAAAGGAGCACGCACACTGGAAGAAACTGAAGATCTGGGTTACATCAAGGGCTTTCAGGCACCCAGAGAGCTCTGAGCACCAGAATTGTGACAGAGGCCATGTATGCAGAAAGAGGAGGAGAAGAACATGATACCTCTATGATTTTCAGTTGTGGCTTCACCCAGACACAAGTGCATGCTCCCTGGCTCTCTATCCTCAGTCACTTGGGTCGGAATGGGAGGGATGAATCCTTGGCCCCCAGGACTATTGTCTCACTCTACCAAACCCCAATCTACTTACCTTTTCCAAAGGATGGGAACAGTGCTCCCTCCTAAAGACTCTTCCAGCTCTAGAATTACAACCAAGCTTCTCTAACTCTTTTCCTGTATTCTTTTTTAATTTTTTAAACCTTGACCTTCCATCTTAGATTCAGTACTGTATATTGGTTCTAAGTTAGAAAAGGGTAAGGGAGTAGGCAATGGGGGTTAAGTGATTTGCTCAAGGTCACTCAACTAGGAAATATATCTGAGGTTGATTTGAACCCAGGACCTCCCATCTCTAGGGCTAGTTCTCAATCTGAGTCATTTTACTGCTCCCTCCTGCATTCTTTTCACAAAATCACAATCATCTCAAACACCCCCTTAACTATGGTTCTCCCTCTTGACCCCTGAGGCCTTTGAGGAAGCCATAATCAGTACCTGGAGGTTTCTCTACAGTCCACAGAGCACTAATGTCTTATTAAGCAAGATGCTCCCAGAATAGAGCAGTCTCAAAAGAGAAAAGTCCTTGGCTATTTCTCTTCTGAAATCTGCCCCCCCCCCCCTTATAAACAGCAGTGGGGAGGGAGTTGATACAGCATCGACCTTGATCTGCCTTCCCTTCCTGAGGGCTCTGGGGGCATCTGTCCATCCTAGACCTCGGCTCTGCTTCCCCAGGTCTAGCTGATGGGCTTCCTCCACCCCATCCCAACTCAGACTGCCATCGCTAAGAAAGACCTCTAAATTGGGACTGAGTGGGAGATACATGGGCAAGGATGTCCTAGTCCCAGGTGCTCCCTCTCCAATCCCACCCCACAACCACCCCCACCATTGTATTAGAGGGTATGTGTAGACATGATTCCCCAGGCTATGCCAGGACCCCCCCCCCCTCAGGGTGCCCACTTTGGGTGGGACATTGTTCCCTTCTAACTGAAGACAGGGGGTCCCTGGGCCCCACTCACCTGCTTTTCGTCACTGGTTCCCAGCTTGCATCCCTACACGGCCGGCTCTAATACTTGCTGCTCCCATGGCGCTCCAGGGGCCCTGGCATGGCCCACTCCTCTCAGAGAGGGCCACCTGGTAGGAATACAGCTCTATATCCCAGAGGGGCCTGCGCCAACTCACAGAGCTATTGGGCAGCTGCCTATGGCTGCAGGATCCAATGCATATTTGATGACTGCTATTATTCTAATTTTGCCTCCTGAATGGAGAGAGCTGCTTCTCTCCCTGACAAAGGAAGGAGGGAACAGCAAACCTTGGATGCTCCCATCTTATGGGGCTGGCCAGAGTTCTCTTCCCTCTATCCACAGAGCTGAAGATCTTGCTTTAAAAGCTCCCCCTTTTTGTGTCCCAGCCCCTCACTTCCCCTTTAAAAAATATGTCTTAGTATCTACTCTAAGACAGAATGGCAAGGGCTGGACAAATGGAGTTAAGTGACTTGCCCAGGGTCATACAGCTAGGAAGTGCCTGAGGCTAGATTTGAACCCAAGTCTTCCAGATTCCAGGCCTGGTACCCTATCCACTGTGCCACCTAGCTACCCCCCTCTCCTCTTTTTTTAGGGGCAGTTTAAGCAGAATGTATTCATACATCTATTCACTTATACTTCAAGTATCTTAATAAATGCTTATTTAAATAAAATAAATAGATAAAAATGTGTGGATCACAATGCTATATACTTTAGGAGATACATAGTTTAGACAAATTCCAGGTCCCTGACCTCTTGGAGTTACAGTATAATAGGGCAGAAAGATGGCACAAGTGAATAGAGCCCTGGACCTGCAGTGAGAAAGACCTGAATTCAAATATGGCCCCAGACACTTTCTACTGTGGATAAATCAATTAACCTAGCCTTAGTTTATTTCTCTGTTAAATGGAGATAATAACAGCACCTGTCTCCCAGGGGTGCTCTGAGGATAAAATGAGACAATAGAGGCAAAGAGCTTTGCAAACCTTTTTTTGGTAAGACAAAAATACAAACAAGCAAGAATAAATGGTATTACAGAGGTATCTGTAGAGACAGCTAGGTGGCTCAGTGGATAGAGGAGGAATCAGGAGGACCTGAGTTCAAATTTGGCCTCAGACACTTACTAGTTGTACAGTTTCAAGCAAGTCACTTAACCTCTGTTTCTCCAGGAGGCAGCTAGATAGTTCAATAGATAAAAACATTGGGCTTGGAACCAGAAGACCTAAATTCAAATCTTCCTCAGACACTTTCTAGCTGGATGACCCTAGGAAAGTCGCTTAACCTGTTTGCCTAGCAGACACCTTGACAGCTCAGTGGATGGAGAGCTGGGCTTAGAACAGCGAGACCCAAGTGCAAATCCAAACTCACCATTTAAAAGCTGTGTGATCCTGGGTGAGTCACTTTACCCTATTTGTCTCAGTTTCCTCATGTATAAGATGGCAAAACCCTTCAATATCTGTGCCCAAAAAACCCCAGATGGGGTCTCCAAGAGTCAGACATAACTGAAAATAAGGTGCAAACACTTTGGAGTCCAGTAAAGGGAAAGATTAGAGAAGGTGTCTTCAGGAAGATGGAGGGAGGAAATGTAAAACATAGGGAACGACTTAAACAAATGCTTGGAGCAAGGAAGGCTCAGGGAGTAAGAAAAGTAAGTTCATTTGCCCGGAATGTAGAGTGTGAGGGGAATAATATAATAATATGAAATAAAGATGGCAAGGGAGAGTGCATCCGAGTGCTGAAAGCTTTGAATGTCAGCAGGTCCTCAAGAAAACTCGTAAGGGCTGAAAATAGGCTCCCACCTGGGGATGCAGAGGAAGGTGAAGCTAGTCCCTGCCCTCAAGACATCTGCCTTTTGATAGGCTACACATGAAAATAATTAGGGATAGGCAAGAGATAGAGTGGGTGGAAGGTAATATTAAAGGGGAGACACTAGGAGTTGGGGTGGGGGACTAGGAAAATCTGCCTCTTGTAGACTAAAACAAAAATCCTTACCTTTTATCCTAGTAATATGCTAAGGCAGAAGGGCAAAGGCTAGGCAATCAGGGCTAAGTGATTCACTCAGGATCATGCAGCTAGGAAATATCAGAACCCAAATTTGAACCCAGATCCTTCCTAATCCAGGTCTGGTGCTCTATTTACTTACCCAGCTGCCTCTTCTCATAGATTTGAGGGAAGCCAGGGAAATTAAGTGGAAATAGAAGACAGACTTTCATGTTTGAAAATCAGGAAACAGACCAGGGTAACTGGGTGGTAGAAATAGATCCTTGTTGTTGTTCAGTTGTTTGAGGCATGTCTGACTCTTCCGGACTCCATGGGCCATACTGTGCATGAGGTTTTCTTGACAAAGATACTGGTATGGTTTGCCACACAGGTCCTTCTCCTGTGTAGCTGCATTTTACAGATGAGGAAACTGAGGTAAGCTGGGTTAAGTGACTTGCTCAGGATCACCCAGCTACTAAGTGTTTGAGACCAAATTTGAACTCAGATCTTCCCGACTCCGAGCACCATGCCACCTAGCTGCTCTGGTAGAACAGAAAACAGAGATTAAAGTATAAAAAGGGTTCTAGGTCATTGTCCATGGGGTCACATGACTGAATGACTAACAACAGCAATAAAGTATTAAGAGGATGGGAGGGGAAAAAATAAAAAAATTTTAAAAGGCTGGAAGGATAGGAAGAGGACAGGTTATGAAGAACTTTTTATATTTGATTCTGGAGATAATAGGGAGCCATCAGAGGTACTAGAGTGAGGGCGACATAGATCTACAATTAAAAAAATCACCTTGACTGCTGAATGGGGGGTATATTGGAATGAAAGAGACTTGAGGCAGTGAGACCATCTAGTGCAGAAGCGATAAGGACTGGAACTAGAATGATGGTTATGTGAGAGAAGATAAAAGGACATATATCAGAGATATTGTAGAAATAGAAATGACAAGACTTAGCAAGGGACTGAGTACACAGGGCAAGAGGAAAGCACCAAGGAGGGCACCGAGACTACATGAGGGCTAAGTGACAGGGAGATTAACGGTGCACTTAGCAGTAACATTGTTCTTGGTTTTCAAAGAGGACCAATGACATCACAAGAGTGATGACTTGACTTGCACATTAATTGGGTTTAAGTGAGGCAGAGCTGCACAAAGTCATCAGCCTCTCTTTCTTTCAGAGTCATCGAAGGCAAGAGATGGGATGACTAGTAATACTGTGGATAAAGGGGATGATCTTGGCTTCTTTGATTTCCAACTAAGGTCGAGGCACTCCACAGCACCAGCTTCAGCCACCTTCATGGCTGCTGGAACAAAATGTTCTCATCTCTCCACATACCCCCCCTTTTTTCGGCTTAACATCTTTCATTCCAAGTACCTCAAATGGATTATCATCAGTCTCAATTTCCACACCAAGATATTGAAGGCACAAAACTTGTAAGCCATTTAGTGGCTACCAAACAGTAAATTCATAAAACTAGGAACAACAGTTGTAAGTATTAACACAGAGTCTAAAAGTTTCTAGAGATAATAATCCTTCACCAGCAAATGAAATAAATGAAGACTCTCTCCCTCTCTTTTCTACACATCAAAAAACAGAGAACATATATCGATGATCAAACATCACAATTAGTCAACTTGGCCTCAACAGAGGAGGAAAAAAATCTGATGCGGAAATAAATGCATTTAATCCTATTTTATAACCAAAGTAGAACACCTATGCATAACAAGTCAGAAAAATGGTAAAAATTCCTGAAAATCCTCCCTGTCAGTTATTGTTATAAACATGGATAGAGTTCTGAGGGGGGCTGGAGGACAATCATTAATTCTGTCTGATATTGCAACATTCAAGGCTCATTTTATTGATACCCATTGAAATTATGGGGATAGCTTAAGGTCAGACAATTAGGAAGAGTTAGGGTTTGAATTCACATATCAAGAACACCCCCACCCCACCCCACCACCACACACACAGCTCATCAATGGGTTTGAGGCCTTCCAGTTACCCTCAACCTGGTTGAACTTGTCTGCTGGGAAGATTCTTAATAGTGTGGCTTCTTGGAGCCCCAGGTGAGAGTTGGGAGAGAGGATGAGCAGCTCTGAAAAGGGCTCTGCAAGTCCTTTGGGTAAGCTAGGTGGCGCCATAGTGCGCAGACCACTAGCCCTCACAACACAGGTGCTACTCCTCCCTAGGTGGCGACAGGGAATACTGGCCTTCACAATAGAGGTGCTACTCCTCCGTGGGCCTCTAGGGGGCAACAGCGCACAGAGCACTGCCCCTCACACCAGAGGTGCCAATCCTCCCTGCCCACCTCACACACGTTCAGGAGAATAAAGGGTTTTGAGGGAAAGAAAGAGTTCTGTTTTGAACATACCGAGTTTGACATACTTCCTGCTACTAAAAAGGCAGTGAAGCAGGGCTGGAGCTCAGAGCTAGACACCTGGGTGTCATCTGCATAGATGATAATTGAAGGATTAAAAAGCTGATAAAATAGTAAAAAGAGAAGAGAACCCAGGGCAGTCTTGGGGACTACCAGCTTAGTGGGTGTGATATGAAGAACCAGTAAAGGAGACAGAAAAGGGATGGCACAACCAAGAAAAATAGAGAAGTGCCGGGAAAATCTAGAGAGGACAAAGTGCCAAAAAGGCAAATAGGAGTATCAAACACTGCCAGAGAACTAAAAGATAAGAATTGAGAAGAGCCCAGGTTTGGAAGAGAATAAGAGGAAACAAAATGAAGGCATTAAGTGCAAAGGGCTCTCTCAAGAGTTTAGCCATGAAAGAGAAGAGAAATCTAGGCTCTAATGGGTATCCCCCATTTGATCAAATGTAGATCAAAAATGCTTTTGTAAGGATCCTGGAGACATGGTCATGTTTATAGGCATCAGGAAAAGAGAAAATGGGAGGTCAGAGTGAAAGCAATTTGTTGGGAAATTACCACAGGAAATGGCACCAAAGGTGCATGTGGGGGCCATCAAAGCAGTGGAGACTCAGGTTTGCAGATCAAATCTAGCCTTAGACAAATCCTACCTCTGTAACTCTGGGCAAGTAACTTAACCCCTCTGTCTTGTTACTAATACTTTGTATTAATTCTAAGACAGAAGTTAAGGTTGGTTGGTCTGTGTTAGAGGCACATGCAGAGGGGATTTACTTTGGCAAAGAGAAAGGTTCCTTCTTTATTCAAGGCAGGACTAAAAGGGAAAATGGAGGTAAATATCTGAATGATATGAGATTTGACAAAGGGAAGAAATAGATCTTGGTGAATGATCTAATTTGTGTACGTGTGAAGTACAAGGTGAAGTCCTCAGCTGAGAGAGGGTATGTCTATGGAGGAGGTGCCATGGAGACAACCACTATGGAGGATGGGAGAGCAAACTGATTTGGGAAGAACAGAGCATTTGCCTTGGTGATGTGAGGGCCCAATAAACATTAGATAATACACAGGAATTTGTAGTGGGCCAGGCAGCACAATTCCATGCTTTCTTCCAGGTTAGTTCTACAGCACATAAGTAGGAGCAAAGGACATCAATGTCAGGAGTAATCCAGAGAGAAATTCAAACTTCACAAATACTTGATCTTTGTTATCTTGCATGCTTGAGATTTTTGATCAGAAATGACCTGACCATCTTTTAAAAGATATTTTACCAATTACACATAACAATTTTCCATAAGTTTTCTAAAGTTATATGATTCAGGTTTGATAGATATTTTACATGTATTATCATGCAAAACATTTCTACAATGTTCGTTTTTGTAAGAGAACACTCATAAAACCCAAACCCCAAAATCTCCATCCCAACTCCAATAGTTCCATTTCTTTAGGGCAGCATCACTTCACTAATAAGCACTAGTTTGGTGAAGACCTGGTCTTCCCCCGCATCCAAAACTACCAAACCAACTCAGGATGAAATTTTCCCTCACTGGTTGACTAGTAAAATGGCATTCAACCCTTGTTCTAAATTAAAGCCAAGCTATCACAATTCTAATTTTGGTTCTTTGCAATCTTTTCCTGTGGATTTGGCAAGGTTTAATACAGTATCAAACTCAAATGGAAATGAGGGTCACTAAACTGTATATAAGGATTTTAACTATATGGGATTTTAACTTAGAAAAACCACCTATTAACAGCATCAAGTGGCAGTAGGTCACTCCGCAAATAGAGCACCAGGCCTGGAGTCAGAAGGATCCAAGTTCAAACTGCGTTCACACTTAAACTAGATGGCCTAACCCTAACCCACAGAAAATCAGGGTTTAAGAAAAAAGTACTTGTTTTAATATATTTTTGTTACACATTTCCCAATTTCATTTTAATCTTCTTGTATCTGTTCTTGGGAGTGTTATGGGCCAGAATGCGTGTGAAACACTTCTGGTATAGTAGGGTAAGTGTGGACTTCAAATTTGGCCTGACATGTTCCAAGCTAAGCTTTCTATTGACTAGAAACTGGCAGCTGTGTTGCTTTGCATGTGAAGTACCAACTTTTATTCTTAGTTGGAAAAGAAATTCTTCTGTTTTAATCTTTAAAAAGAAAAACAAACAAAACACCCTCAAATCTAACAGCTGTGTGGTCATTGTACAGCAGTTGGGAATCCATTATTGCTAACTAAGAATTTGCAGTGAGCGGTCGTGCTTTTTGAGCAACGAGGACTTCCCCAGAGCTCTCTGTACAGGATCTCTGCCCTGCTCCCATCCTGGCTCCCCAGTAGTAGGGGCGCAGGAAAAGAGATGCCGCAGGAACTCTCAGTCATTGAACAATTTAAAAATTCAGAAGTCCCGATACGAGCTCTCCTTTGGGGGTTTGTGATTCCTCTACGGACCTAGCGACCCTTTTGGGATAAAATGCCTGCTATGGAGAGAGAACGAGCTGGAGAATGGTTTCTTCTCTTGACCCTTGCTGTT
Source organism: Gracilinanus agilis (assembly GCF_016433145.1). NCBI lineage: Eukaryota > Metazoa > Chordata > Mammalia > Didelphimorphia > Didelphidae > Gracilinanus > Gracilinanus agilis. The sequence continues at coordinate 271,353,223 of NC_058130.1, read as the reverse complement.
TGGAAAATCTGGCACATTAAAAAATAAGTATGAACAATTTGAGTTAATATGCAAAGACTGATATGAGGTATACAGAGTACAATGAGCAGAACCTGATCATGCACATGTGCACGTTTGTGTTCTCTCTCTCACACACACACACACCAGACAAAAAGAGCACAAAAAAGAACAAGGCTGAAGATGGTGGAATTTCCAACAGGCCCGAAAAGGAAAACAGAGTGCATCTTTAATTGTTTATTTATCGCCAGTTAGTTGTGATTTTCTGTTCTTTACCCCGTGACAATTACAGGATAGTCTGGGGGCTCTTCAGGACACCTGGTCCAATAGGAGGAGGCTCAGAAAGGAGAGGGAAGGGCTTGAAGGGCAGAAATTTGCTCCAGGTACCAAAGTGGTCTAACACAGAAAGCCACGAGTTATGTCTCCTAATAAAGAAGTCTTAATGGACGGGAAGGCAAAAGAAGAGTCCCAGCACGTCACACTAAGACACTTTTAACCATTTGTAAACCAGTCTCCATGAAAGAGAAACACATACTAACAGGCCCTAATGGCAAGAACACAGATTCCAATACAACTCTTAGCGCCCCCTCCTCCCCACCAAGGGAAAGCTGCACAGCCCACCCAGATCCACATGGCCAGTGGCCCGAGCAAGCTGCTGGCCAGGTGACAAGTCTACTTCGGCAGATGGTCAACAGCCCATGGGGGTCTAAGCAGAGTCTAGAGGACGGGAGGGTCAGTTCTGGTTTCTGGCTACCATTCTCCAGATCCTCTACTTTAGGACCACCTCTCTCATATGAGCAAAATGCCCACAATGTGCAAATCCCTCTGGCCCACAATGGCTCCTTTTTAGTCTTTCCTCATCCTCCTATTGAACAAGGTTTGTGGAAGCACACGCATGTGACTCTGGGGTTTTTCTAGGTTTTCTTCCTTGGGCACACATACTTTCCCCCACCCTCCTATACCCTACCCCATTATTTCCCCCCTGCTTTTTGGCTTGTAGATGATAACAGTTAATCAGATGTCCCTCTAGAGATTGGGGCAGGGGCAGGCACTGATAACCAGCAGCAGAGAGGCTACTTTTTGACTATCTGGATGACATCCTCATGCTCCATCGTGTGTGTCAATCCCACTCTCTGAGGACTATACTTTGTGCTGGTGCCCTTGAAAAGGGGAAAGAAGAGGGAAGCAGTTAGTAGTCAGCCTTCCTCTTTAGAGAGGGAAGAGAGAATTCATAAGTCATAAGGACTAAAAGACTTACCCACACCAAAGCATATTTAAACTGGCTGGCGAGGGTTCGGTGAATACGATGACACTATGAGAAGAGAAAAAGGTTTCGATTGAAGATGCTTCCAATATAAACAATTCCACATTTCTTTTATCAGAGAGAGCATTTCTCCCAATGCTTTTTCAACCTCTCAAAAGTGAGGGTCACTATGGTGGCAAAAGACTCTAAAGGCCACTTATTCTACACAGTCCCACACTGGGAACTTTTGTCATTATTTCTCTCTTGTTATTCCTGATTTTCTTCTGGGTCTGACTGTTCTTTGCCTTTCCACCATTGCAGAGTGGACTAGTGGCCTTTCAGGACATGGCACAATAGAAGGAGGCTCAGAGAGAACAGGGAAGGACTCAAAGAGTAGAAATTTGCCCCAGGTACCCACAAGTCACATCTCCTAAGAATTTGAGGAGTCTCAATATAAGGGACAGCAGAAGAGGAAAAGAGTCCCAACACATCACAATGAGACACACTCTAATTGACCTCAAACCAATCATTCAGGAAAGACAGAAACACTTGCTATTGGCTAGATGAAGTCCTAACTTCTTTATGAAGGCTTCTCTAAAATATGTATTCTTTTTCTGTATTACTGATTTGCCCCATAGTCCTAAGTTATTTTGTATCATTTAATACTACTGTCTTGTAATTTAACGTATGAATGCATGTGTGTGTCCACACATGTTGTGTCTCTATAACCAATTATAAACTTGATGAAGTTGGTGTTATAACTTCCATTTATACACAGGAACACAACAAGTACCCAGTAAATATCAGTTCAATGGAGGACTAGAATAAGTGAGGAGATCCAGATTCCAGTCCTATTTCTCCTATTCCTCACATGACTTAAGGACTTACTTTATCTAAAAGCCTATCCCTGTTTCTACCTTACATGGGTGTTTTGAAAATAACAGATATACAGACAAGAAGAGCCCTGGATTTTCTATAAGAAAACTGCCATGCCAACCACTGCATCCCTTTTCTGCAGTTAGCTTGGCAAAAAACCTTTGTGTTATCAGAAACAGCTTAACCTATTTATCCTACTCAAATCTCTGGGGTTTCTTCTACAAGTTTCAGTCAAGGCCAAAAGAAAGCTCTACAAGGACAATCCTGGGTACAATTTCTATGTGATGGCTCCCAAGAGTCAAAAATGTAAAAACACTGCACTGCCTCAAATGCTCCAAGGGCACAGAAATTTGTTTCTTCATTACCATAGACATATGTCCTCATTACATAGTCTTAAAATTTTTTTTCTTCCTGCATTCTAGGCTAATATGGTAAATAAATCTTCCCAATATCAGAGCACTATTGAAAAGAATTAGCCCCAGTTCCATGATGCAAGTGGAGACCAAGGGTGGAGGTGAATGGCAAATAGCCATGTACTGCCATTCATAAATGCCCAGGTAACATCACATGCAGCAATTAAGTCACACTGTAAATGCTGCCGTCTGAAGAGAATGAGGACACCACCAGGACTTCTAAATTGTTTGTGACTTTGCTTTACTGGGAGATTGACATTTTAGTTTCAAAGAAAGGGTTGAAAAGCCCCAAGTCCTCACTTTGAGGCACACAGTCTCAATAGAGACCAAGCTGTTTGATGAAATGGCTGACAGGGGCAAGCCACCCAGGAATTTCTCTGCTTTGCTATGAGTGCTGTGTAGCAGAGAAGGAGAAAGAAACCATTCACCAGATGTAAATAACTAATTACCAGCTTTCAGAATTAAATCCTGGTCAAGGATAAAGATGTCAACTGAGGGAATTGTGGGAACCAAAATGACTCCATCTTGTGACTCAATTCTGGATCTCCTCAGTTCCCTTTCTATTCAATTGAGTCTTGTCCAATTTCTATCTTGTGAGGAAACTTCATTCAGTTGTAAGAATTGTGAAAAAATCTTATTACACTGCTTTAACCTAGTTCTACATAGCTAAGAAACTGGACTGCCTCTACTGGTTCCTTAGAGATGCTTGACCAGAAACCCAGTCAGATCCAAAGATTGATACATTAATCACAATGATACATCTCAAGCAACTCATATGTCTTACCTAGAAACTGGCCCCAGACTGGTCAATCAGTTACACATTTCCATGTTCTTTTGATTGAACACAAATACTTAAGGGGCAGTGAGACCCCTCCTTTTTCTGATTTCAGGGAATTGCATCTGTTCGCATTCTCCCTCCTAACTTGGACAATCCTAATTTTTCCTCCAGTTAGCAATCAGATGACCAAATCTTGTTCCCTGGTTAATAGCCTGTTAATTATTTTCTTTTAAAGCATAAAAAACCGTCTCCCCCAGTATTAGGGATTACAGTGTCAGGCTGAAGAGGCCTAAACCCAATTTGCTATGCAATTAGCATGCATTGCTTAATAAATCAATATGCTCAGAAGCCCAAACCTTTGTTTCCTCAATTATTCCAGACTTCACCCACTATGTCACAAAATACTAGTCATCTGTTCTGGCCCAGGACGGGAAAAGATAAGGCAAAGGAACTATGAGCCAGAAGAAAAATGGTGGCTAAGTGAGAGCTGAGTCACTGCCTAAAGAGCATTCTAATTGGAGAGGTCTCTGACAATTTGATAAGATATTAAGTAATCATTTCTCATCCTTTACTTACCACGTGCTCTACAGAAGCTCCTTTCCGAAGAATAATGGCATCTGTAAAGTCTGGTCTTTCTATGTAAGAAATAGGAAGAGAGAGGAAGAGAATTAAAAGCAATCAGCCTTTCAACAACAGCTCTTTTTTGGGAAAGCTCACGCCTGCGCTATCCTGTCCAGACATACTTGAAAAATGTCAAAGAAACCATTCACCAGATGTAAATAATTACCAGCTTTCAGAATTAAAGGATCTCAGAGTTGGAGGGGGAATTGAATTCATACGGGGACAAGAATCCCATCTATAACAGATGCCATTCGATCTTTGCTCATCTATCTTCAGTGAGGGGGAACTCGTTACCTCATTCCATTTGAACTAACAATCAGGAAATTCTTCAAGCCTGAATTTGCCTGTCTGCAATTTCTGCCCATTGTTTCTAAGGTAATCAGTCCTCTAGGGCTAAAAATTCCCCTTCCATGAAAGCCTTACAAAACCTCGAGATAGATCTCTTTTCCTCCCAAAGTCGTCTTCCCTTATCTCTGACAAACTTTCTTCAATCAAACTTCAAAATGATGTGGTTTTGAGACCTTCACCATTTTGTTAATGCTCTCTAGGACATCAGCACATGATTTGAACTTGTTCCTCCAGAGGTGGCCTGAGCAGGGCAGAAAGTCCAGCAGGATCATCTAGCCCTGTGCCAGTCATAGGCCTTGTGACTGTTATTGCTGCCTGAGGTGGCCCTGGCTTTCCTGGCTGTCATGTTACACTGTGGACTCAGAGATCCTGTAATGCAGTAAACCCCACTCTAGATCTTATCAAGATTAAAGGCTGTCCTATCATGCCTCCTCCATCTGAAACCTATAAATTTGGCTTTTTGAACTGAAGTATAAGACTCAGTATTTGGTCTGGCCTGGTGATATTAATATAAGTAGAGAGAATTTTCAATAATGAAATTTTCTCTATACATGTAGGCTGGCAACAGCTTAGTCTTCTTCTTTAAACTCTTACTTTCTGTCCCAGTAACAATTCTAAGAGAGAAGATAGGCAATCAGGGTTAAGTGACTTGACCAGGATCACACAGATAAGAAGTATCTGAGTCCAGATATGAACCTAGTTCCTCCCGACCCTAGGCCTGGCTCTCTATCCACTGTGCCACCTTTCTGCCTCCTTATAGGCTATGGGATCATGACTATCTCCTCTTTGAAATCTATTCTCCTAAAATCTATGGTGTGTATAAGACTGTGCCTGGACTTTCTTGCCTTCTTTAACATAAATTCCAAAGTGTAATCCTTACTCTTGTCTTTCTTCACCCCCAAAGTTCCCATCATTTCCATTCCAGCTACAAGTTGTTTTGTTAGTAAGCATCAGATCCAGAAGAGAAATTTCTGTTGGCTTTCTCACCTTCTTGTGTAAATGGAATTAGCTCATCTTCATTCATAGTTAAAACTCTAGCCATCAGAGATAATGTCATCCCACCTCCCTGAGTAGGGAGGGGAGATCTGTGACCTACCCATGACAATAAGTAACAAATCAAGAACAAGGTGTTGAGGCTGCCATTTGTCCACTTGAATTAGAGGCGGACGCAGGAAGTGAGGGGGTAACTTCCTGCGGAAGCAGTTGTGGCTTTGAACTTGGTATGGAAGGATCTCTGCTGAGACATCAGGCGGCTTCCCTCTGAATTGTCACATGGGTAAGTTAGGCCGACTCCCTTTCGCCTCCCTTGGCGTTTCTGGAGGCTCTAGCCTTAGGGAGGCTTCTCTTGCCCCTCTAATTGCTAAGGCCTTTAGCCTTGTTTAATTAACCTCTAAACCAGGGGTCGGCAGCGTATGGCTCTTTCTGCAGGAGCCATAAAGTCAATTTTTTTTTCTGGCACTGTTACAGGAGCGCACACTGTGAGCACTGTACGGCTCTCACGAAATTACATTTTAAAAAATGTGGCGTTTATGGCTCTCATGGCCAAAAAGGTCGCTGACCCCTGCTCTAAACCCTCACCCGGTCCAGACCTCTGCTGGTTTGGACCAGAGTCTCTCTTTCTCTATTTCCCTACCTTCAACCTTCCTAATTGTAAATTAACTTCCATAAAAGCCATCCTGACTTGGGTCTATTTTTAATTATGGAAATCACACTAATCTGATTCCTGGCGACCACCATACTTTAAATATATCTAATTTCCCCTCTTACATTCTGAAAGATGAAACTATGTTGAAAGCAAATGAAGGATTTATTATCTGTTCTGTTCCATAAACAGAAAACAAAAAGTGACCCCAATCCCTCATCACCAGATCTATCAGGCCTCTGTGCTCTTATACCCATTTCCTCTTTCCATTAGGATGGTCTGTAGTGTATTCTGAGGACAAAATTACTTCTGTCTAGGTTCCTCCATTGATCTTTCCAAATGCTTTCCATTTTACTTCTCTGCTCTGGTTCTTAGATCTCCCCATGTGAGTAGCTTTTCCTAACCTACAATGCTACTCCATCCCTAATTTGACCTAACTTGTTCCATTTGAATAAGGCATGCATGCCTTTCCAGCCATATTATAGTGATGGGTCTCATCCCACTAAGTGTCAGTAAGATCCCTGCTGAAAAACTGAACTCTGTAGATTAGACCCTTTGAAGTGTATTTTTTTCCTTCCTCCTCCTTCCTCTTCAACCCTAACCTTCTGTGTTAGTATCAGTTCTAAGACAGAAGAACAGCAATGGCTAGGTAAGTGGGATTAAGGGATTTGCCCAGGGTCACACAGCTAGGAATTGTTTGAGGCCACATTTAAAACCAGGACCTTCTGCCTCCAGACCTAGCTCTCTATTCCCTGAGCCACCTAGCTGCCCTGATAAGTAATTTAATTCCTCTAGTCCTTTTTGTACATTTGTAAAATAAAGAGAAGTATAGTTCCAAGGTAGAAAGTAATAAGAGCTAGGCAACTGGAATTAAGTGACTTGCCCAGGGTCACACAGCTAGGAAGTGTCTGAGGTCACATTTGAATCTAGGACCTCCTGACTGCAGGCCCACACTCTTCTATCTACCTAGCTGCCCCTATGGGTACCTTCTGGGGAAAATTTCCAGATAGTTTTTTGTGGCTGTATCAAGGACATTTTGGGTAGATTTGCAGCTTTTTGGTACCTGTGTTTGTGAAATGTCTACCAAATAAGTAGCTGTATTTTTAACTTAACCAGGACAAATGTCAAATATATCCCAGTGGCTCATGTGCAAGACATGTCAAATATGCCATGCAATGAGCTTTGTTCATGTTTCTGGTGTATATGTTTGCAGTCTGATCTTTGTGAAATTCTGAATTCCTGGTACCCTAAGATTTTCCACCTTTGAAGAATACTGAGGTGTAGGTGGGGAAAGCAAAACCCTTGCCATTTGGGAGGTGGCTGAAACTAGAAAGAAGTAAATTTTAATTGAATCCTGGAGAAGAAAATTAAGTTTTCTTATTGTAATACCTCCTTAGTCCTTGATTTTCATTTACCAATTTTGTTAATTAAGAAAAAGTTACCCTGCTCATTTCTTTCTTGGGTTTTGGAATCTCACTACAATGGCTATTTTTTTATGCTAACCTGAAAAAAAAGTTTAAACTATACACAATATTAAATAACACACAAAATTATTTGATATAAAAATCAGTAAGTGGTGACATTAAATGTAAACCTTTTGTTTTTTTCCCCCCACATAATGTTCAAAGAAGACAAAGAAAATGGAAGTAAAACATATCGCCTGTGTCAGTACTCTAGTTTACCTAGGTTAAAACCCATACTTTGAACATATAAACTTCTGAGGCTATAGTTTTTACAACTTACTCCCTTCTTATTTTTTGTCTCCTGTGATTGCCACTGCTCTTTCTTTCTACATTGTAGCTACTCTCTACAGCACTGCTGACAAACTCAAAATAAAAACAGATCCTTGATGCTGGATACTTAGAAACCTACAAATTGACATTGTCTATGCTGTATTATATTTTTATTTACTTTGTTAAACATTTCCAAATTACAACCAGCTCTATGAAGGGAAGGGTTCCCTTCTTTCCTTTCTCCTGTGTATCACATTTTTCTATCCACAAAACTCCTGACACATGCAAAATTCCCCTTTGCCTTTTCAGATCCTTCTTCTGTTTTCACATCGACACCCTTTTCCCTACCCCACCTTTTTTATTTTTGAAAAACTGACATTCTGCCTTAAAATCAATACTGTGTTCTAAGGCAGGAGAGAATCAGGGGCTAGTAAATGAGGGTAAAGACTTACCCAAGGTCACACAGCTAGGATGTGTCTGAAGCCACATTTGAACTCAGGCCTTCCAGTTTCCTGGTCTCAATGATCTCTTAAATGCCAACTCTCATGGATCTTTCCTAATCCTTGATTTCTCTACAGTATTTCAGGGTATATCAGTGACCACTGTCTCCTGGACATTCTTTTCTATCACACTGCTCTTTCTGAGATCTCTACCTACCTATCAGACCACTCCTTCTTAATCTTTTTTCTGGATTATCCCCCACATCCTACTCCCTAATAGGTGTATCCCAAGTTCTGCCTTGAGTTCTCTTCTGTTCTCTCTCAACATTCTTTCACTTGGTGACCTTGCTGGCATATTTCATGCATTATGTGTGTATACATATATAAATATATATACACACACAAGCACACACATATATTATTAAATAGTATATATATTAGCTATTCCCCAACTACAACTCTAAAGCTGATTTAATGGTACTTGTGTATCATTTGGTGGTTTCCACCTCCTAATATATACATTTCTGGAATATATCTAACAATCTTTGATAAGGAGAGAGAGGAGACAAAGAGGGAGGAAATAATCAGAAATTCACTTTTACCACTCTTGCCACCTCAGATAGGGCTAAATATGAAAGGGAAAATAAACTTTTAAGACATTTGTGTTTACATGGCAAGAAATGAGTAGCTGCTCTGAGTTCAAATTTTACCTTCTCTTGCCTGCAAGGTCAAAGTCTACTGCAAATATTAAAAAATGCAGCAATATAGTCCCTTAAGGTGACAGGTTAACTGACCTTCAGAAAATAGCTAAGGACCATGAAGAGAAAAACTGATGATCTAGAATATTAAAATTCTTGCAGATTCAGTGGTCTATACTTCTGGGTTTTAAACTGGGAGGGGATGTTAATGTTACCAAAGGAATCCTGGTCTAGGTTTAGTCCAGAAAATACTAAAAGGGTTCGATTTGAATTGGGCTGTACTTTATACATAAAAATAATACAGTCATCCCTCGCTAAATTGCAGTTCATTTATATCATGGAGTTTTTACTATATTGTGGGATTTTGTGGATGAATACGGTACTGTACACAATGAAAATGCAGTATATGCCACTACCACTTGCACAAGTTTGCCAACATGAGATTGTACACTATTGGCTGATGGAATGAAAAGTGACCAACCACAGTGCTGTGTTCTGTATCCTGGGCACTGACTGGCTCAGTGACTATAGCATTGGTCTGTTTGCTTTACCTCTACTTCACGGATTTTCACCTATTGTGGGAGTCTCTGGAAATGTAACTCCTGCCATAGGTGAGGGATCACTGTATTACTATTCTCCAGTACTAGCAGGATGAATTATCTGAATTATTTTTCTTTAGTTGTGGCAATTGGGTAGGATTATGAGATATAACTTAAAGTGAGGGAACCCCAAATCAGATCCCCTCAAAAAAAAAAAGGGAAGGAAAGAAAGAGGGAAGGGAGGGGGGAAGGAAGGAAGGAAAACTTGAGGAAATACAAAAAATTAACTGGTCCAAATGAAAATATAGCTTTTTACTCAGGGTGGGTGTGGGGCATTAGCATTACACAGAGCTATATGCATACCATGATGCCTGTTTAGAAATCTTTGACTTACGTCCTCTCTTTTTGGTGTAGATACATGTTAGGGCCAAGTATTCCCAAAGCATCTCCAGCAAGAAGTCCAGGTTCAGCTTCATCCCACAACTACAAAGATAAATCACACACATGTACCCATAGCCCCAAAAAACCAGTGACTGTGAGAAGTTAGTTCACTGTTGGGACTGATGCAAACAGAAAGAGGAAGATGTAAAAACCTCCTCTGAGCTCTTATTTTACTCACCAGGTCAAGTTGGGGGGAGAAGCGGGGAAGGAATGAGAATGGGGGGATGGGAAAATTAAGAAAAAGCAGTGGAGATTTCCATGACATAATCGACAACCCTTGAAGGAGTGGATACCAGATAGCATGAGGCTAATTCCAGAGTGTGGAGGAGACACTGTCAATAGCCTTGAACAGTTTGTTTTAGATATAATTGTTCTGGGGATAGCCTGAGGGTGGCTCTCCTCTCATGTAAACTGCATGGATATTAGAATAACTATCTCTCACCCCATCTCTCAGGGACTTTTGTTTACTTCCAAGATTATGTTTATGTTCAGAATGATCAAGGCTTCCAAGAAGTGTGACCTCTATGGAAGTGAGGCTTTACTTTCTCTTTACAAAACAAATGCCACAGGAAATGGCTGTTGGGGGTTGGTCATGATCTCTGGGGTCTTACCTAATGACGACACTGTTGGGCTTTCGTGCCAAGCGGTCAACTTCCTCCATTGAAATCTGATCAATTTTGTTATAAACCTGTCTCCAAAAGGGAAAAGAGAAAGGGAAAGAGGGGTCTTTAGGAAAAACAAATCCATGAGACTTGCCCTGGGTCACACACAGCTAGTAAGTATCTGGGGCTGGACTTGAACTCAAGGCCACTTATCTGCCTCTAAGAGTATTAGAGGGGAGAGCTAGGTGGTTTAGTGGGCTGTGTTCAGATCTGGCCTCAGACAATTCCTAGCTGTGTGACCCTGGGCAAATCACTTAACATCCATTTCCTACCCTTTACCACTCTTCTGCCTTGGAACTGATACATAATATTGATTCTAAGAGAGAAGGTAAGGGTTTTAAAAAAAAAAGTACTAGAGAGTTCTGCATCTTAGAATGCGACTGCATAGACCAGAGACCTGGTTTTAAACTTGAAAACAACCATTGTGTTATAACCAAACAAAACAAATGAGATGTTGGATGTTTCAGTGAAAAGAAAAAAAGAGTTCAATTTCCTTGTCTTTTCCTAGAAATCATTTTTTTCTTACAAGGAAATTGCAGTTAATACAGTAGTGTCCATTTCTTTGGAATCAAAGACACAAAAGGATATATATAATGACCAGTGTTTACTGAAGGGAATGGGATTCCATTTTTACCCTCTGATCCCAGTGTGAAAGCCTCCACCCAAAGTTCAGGTTCCACTTACATACAAGCAGGGCATGTACACTCGGTTGCCAACAATCACGTCAATAAACTCATCTGGGGAACAATCTTCTCGGAAGAGTACTTCAGCATTGAAGATTTCTGATGTGGTTGAGGTTAAGGTCAATGAATATGCTTTTTTTGATGAAGGAACTAGGTGGCTCTCACATGAACATCAAAGAATCTTAGAATTGGAAAGGACCTTATAAGTCATTTAGTCATGCAGCGAGGTGGCTCAGTGGATTGAGACTCAGGCCTGGAGACAGGAGGTCCTGGGTTCAAATCCGGTCTCAGACACATACTACCTATGTAATCTTGGGTAAGTCACTTAATCTCCATTGCCTAAGCTTTTTCTGCTCTTCTGCCTTGGAACCATTACCCACTACTGATTCTAAGATGGAGAGTATTATAACATGTTTTTAAATTTAAAAATATTTTTTTAAAAAGTCTTAGTCTAACCAAATGGACATTCTGCATACCCAGTGAGGAGCCCATCTCTAACAAAAGGTCTGACATGACTTCCATTTCCAAGCTCCTTGGTCTGAGTCTCAACAAACAGTACAACAGATAGCAACCTTCTCCAACATTTCCTTCTGTTCTCCTACTGTTGATACTGGCTCCAATGCTTCCAGTGACAGGGAGGTCAAGATGTTAGTAGATAGTTCTAACTGCCACAAAGTTTTCTAACTTATACCTTGAAGTCTGCCTCCCTGTCATTTCTACCTATATCTTTCCTGAAAAGAGAGAATAAATCAACTTTCTTTTTGACATCTTACAATTGCACTAAGACTTTTGAGGCAACCTATGAAAAAGGACTTTAAAATCCCAGGGAGTCTGCCCTACAAATAAGTTGCTGATTTTGGCCAATACAATGTGTTTTCCAAGAATAGTAGTGGACACTCATGTTATAGGTAGTCAAGCAATCATCACACTTTGTCCTGGCTGTCAATTCCTACCCTTTAGGCCCTATAAATCACTTCTAAAATTGTCTTCCTCCTCATTCAGAGTAGCCAGTATTTAGTGGGGGCCTCCGTTTCTAGGTTCCTTTGGGAAAAGGATACTGTACTCATGTAGGATGAGCTGCACCAACTTTTCAGAACACTGGCTCAGGGTAACAGTGGAATTGAAGGAGATCCCACCACCTTTCTTTGGCTGGGGGTTGTTGAAAAGGGGAGAAAAAGGAATATGTGTGTCAATACCGAGACCATTCTTGGGAGAATCTCTATTCTCTTTCAGTCTGTGCAAACAAACCTTGATTATGCCCAGAATTCTCACCTTGAAGTAGATATTGGGTCTGTGCTTGTTGAGCCGGATCCCCACAGATTCCAATTCCTTTTCCAATAGGGACCTGTACAAAACAGCAATGAAAATTTCTTCTTTACGTGTGAAAAAGAGGAGACTACCACCACTCAACTCTGGATCTTCCTACATTACATAGCTCAATCAATTAACAAACAGGTATTAAGTATCTGCACAGTGCTAGGTACTATGCAAGGTGTAAAGCAGTGGTTCCCAAACTTTTTTGGCCTACCACCCCCTTTCCAGAAAAAATATTACTTAGCCCCCTGGAAATTAAATTTTTTTTAAATTTTAATAGCAACTAATAGGAAAGATAAATGCACCTGTAGCCATCACTACAACCCTGGATCGCTGCAGCACCCACCAGGGGGCGGTAGCGCCCACTTTGGGAATCACTGGTATAAAGCATACAATACAAAGACTGAAACAATTCCAACTCTCATGAGGCTACATGTGAGACAATAGGCACATAAAATTATAAACAGTAAATTGGCAGATAATAAATTCAAATACATATAAGCAGTTAAGCAGAATGTACTCAAACACAAGTATTGTACTTAGGCACAGAGGGCTGTTTCACTAAAATATCAGCATTATCCAATCCCTTATTTAATGGAGGATAAAACTCAAATAAAAGCTATATCTTCCTTTTCCAAAGGAGCTTAGAATTGGTCTTTGGCAGTTAAAAGCCAGGAAAACAGACCAAATTAGTGGCTGTGAGTGAAGTTGGAATCCTTTGCCAACACATGAACCTCAAATGGGAACACCTGTAGCCCAGAGGGGTAGGGAATCAATGGAACTGTTATCTGAGGCTTGGTTTCTGCCAATCTTCAAGCAACAGCTTGGCAATGCTGGCCAATTCTACGTAGAGAGTGAATGAAGGCCCTGCGCCAAGTTCACTGTGCCCTGGTAGAAAATTCAACTAGAGTTCCCTTTCCAAGTTCCTTGGCCAGGGCTTCCTACAACAACATCCCTCTCCAACCTTTCCTTCTACTCTCCTGCTGTAAACAACTCTTTACTCCTGAGTGCTTAATAATGAGGCACATGTTGGCAGGAACTTATTTGATTCCCTCTCTGGTACAATTATGTCACTAATCCAATCTGTGTGGAAAGATGAATTGCCAACTGAAAGCTGAGAGCTACCTTTCCTGCTGACCAAAGATTCCAACCCTTCTGGAGAAGGGCTAGCAGCAAGAGAAGGCTTTTCGGGCCAGACTTTCTTTAGGAGCTATATACTGCACCGCTGCTATTAAAAGTTAGAGAACTACTCAGCAGATACCCAGGCACAGGCAGACAGCAGCAAACTTTGGTACCAAACTGTTGGGACATCACTATAGCACTTGATTCAGCAGAGAATGTCTGGCCCAAACTTATCCCATTCCCTCCCTCCATACTGACCTCTGGACTTCTCCCTTGGTGGCATCCAGCATCATGATGACTACATCAGCTGTCCTAGCTACAGCAATCACCTGTCGACCCCTGCCTTTCCCTGAGAGAAGCAGAATACGGAATTAGGTACATCCCTCTTCCTAGAGAAAGACGTTAGAGATTATCCAACAATCTTGTCCCCTTTATCACCTACATTAGGGGATCCCTGAAGCAACATATTGACTCAAAACCACAAATCATTATGTAGCACTGTTAATTTGTTAAATTGTTAATTCTCTCTCTCTGTATATATATGTTTAAAAATCCTCACCTTCTATCTTAGAATCAGTACTAAATTTTGGTTCCAAGGCAGAGGGACAGTAAGGGTTAGACAATGAAAGTTATAAGTGATTTGCCCAGGGTCATATAGCTAGGAAGTGTCTGAGGCCAGATTTGAACTCTCCTGCTGAGTCACCTAGCTGCTCCCCATCCCCCCTAATTATATTTTAATCCAGTTTGGTCCACACATAGAAGTTTTGTAGGCTGGAGGGAGGTTTGCAGCCTTTGATATACACAATTGTTCTATTCAGCGTATCTCAGAGTTGAAGAGACTTTAAGAGGTGTATGGAGGCTTGCTAACAATAACTGTTGGGAAAAGAGTTTTCATAAAGACATCAAAAGTTAAAAGCTGGGAACAGATAGGTGGCTCAGTGGTTTGGGAGCCTGTGTCCAGAGACAAGAGATCCTGAGTTCAAATTTGGCAAGTCAATTAAGTCACTTAACTCCCATTGCCTGGTCCTTACCATTCTTCTGCCTTAGAAACAATACAAAGTACTTATTCTAAGATGGAAGGTAAGGATTAAAAAAAAAAATTAAAAGCTGTAGGTAGACCTCTTTAGGGCTCAGGAAGAGGAGAACGAAAGAGGGAGAGACACCTTGGCCACTCTGGAAGCCAGAGTTTAGTGATAGCTTGAAAAGACCATATTTCTTTTTTCTTTTTAAATTAATTTTAGTATTTCCCAATTACATGTAAAAAAATTTTAAACGATCACTTATTAAAAATGTGAATTACAAATTTCCTTCCCACCATCCCTCCTCCTTGAGGAAACAAGCAATTTGATATCAATTACACATATGAAGCATGGACTACATCTCTAATTGAAGGGGAACTTTTGAGCAGTATCCCTTTCTACCAAAAGAAATGCTCAGATAGCTTATATATATATATAGCTTATAAAAGCTGCTCTGATAAATGAACAGGTATTTTCTGACACAGAAGTAAATCTCTGCTAAAGACATTTCCTGGGGATTTGAGGAAGGAAATGGGAACACAGTGTATTAAGTCGAGCCTTTACCCATCTCTCCAAGCTAATCTTAATAGCTGCAAGAACACGTTATTCTACAGCAGGGGTTGGCAACCTTTTTGGCTGTGAGAGCCATAAGCGCCACATTTTTAAAAATGTAATTTCGTGAGAGCCGTACAGTGCTCACAGTGCGCTCCTGTAACAGCGCCTGAAAAAAAATTGACTTTATGGCTCCCGCAGAAAGAGTCATACGTCGCCAACCCCTGTTCTACAGTATATTTAGTTTTATTTTGGGATTTTGGCTTTGTATGAATGTGTTCTTACAACAATGACCAATATGGAAGTATGCTTTTCATGAATTAATATATGTATGGACCCAGCTCAAATTGATTAGCATCGTTGAGTGGGAGGAGGGAAGGTGGCAGTTTGAATCTTATAATTTTGGAAAGCATATGTTGAAAATTATTACATGTAATTTGGGAAATAAAATATCTTTAAATAAAAAAATTTTAAACCATGTTATTCTAGGACTAAAGCCTGACATAGAAGCCTAGAGGCTTACAGTTTTTGATTATAATTCTAATAAAGGACTGTTCTTAGAGTTATACCACTATTATCAGGTCCAAATTTCCTTACCACTCCTAATGAATTTCCAACACCTCTGACCTATGTCATAATAATTACCCAAATTTGGCCAGCAGTATAAATGAAAAAACAGAGGCACTTCATGACAATCTCATTAACACCATCCCCTTCACCCCTCTCAAGCCACTGTGAGATAAAGCTTGGCTTGGGTACCTCTTCTTCCAGTCTGCCTTTACCAAGGTTCTGCTTCAGTGATGAATAAAAATTAAATCAATTTTCCTACCTTGAGCAGCACCTTCAATGATTCCAGGAAGATCTAAGAGCTGAATATTGGCTCCTTTGTACTAGAGCAGAGGAATGAAAGGTAAGAGGCTATGGGATAATGCTCTGTTGATTGCCCCTTGAAAGAATTTTTCTGTTTTTGTTTTTTTAAACTGTAAGAAGGAGGGTACCTGATAGATGGGGTATGCTCTGGAAACCCCCTTGACTGAAAGTATATGGGTCCAAGCTACTCTCACCACCCCTCCTTACTTGGGAGTCCCTTGGGTGTGTAACACTTGAGGAGATTCTCCAAAATGGAAGTGCTGGGGTTGAGGGGGTAGTGGGAGGTGTGAGTTGAATTAGACCCAATTGTTCCGGGTCAATTACCCAGAGCCAGGTTATTTGAGCAGAAACCTCCCCCAACCCCAAAGTGAGTGCCTCCCAATATGGAGTGGTTGTTGCTCCTTCTATTTGCTACCCCCCCTTCCCCCCCCCCCCCCAGATGCTGCCTCCCTCCTAGAATTCACTATCCAAAACTCTGTCTTAAATAACTCAACAGGGGTTTATTCAGGAACAAAGGTATTCAGGGATAAAGTGGAGCCTCTGTCTTTCCCAGGCCTGAGCAGTACTTAAGACTTCTTTTGTAACTTTCAATCTTCATTAACTATCTCAGGACCTCGGTAAAACTCCTATCCTAAAAAGTTACAAATAGCTAAAGAGTGAATGTAGTATCTAAATCCAACCTAGGCTTAGTTAGCCCCCAAGGGCTGCCTCCCTCCCACTGTAGTCTCAGGCTCCTTGGCCAGCAAGGGAAACTGCAATATTTGTCTTCCAAGATGGTCACTGAAGATGTAGAATCAATTAGGCTGGCTATAGTAACAAAAGGTCTGGTAAAATCTCAGATTTAGGTTTTTTGAGATATTCAGGATCCCACAGAAAACAATGCCTCCCACCTCCCTGTCCTCCCCAAAAGTCCAGAGAACAGTGAGTGTCCTTCTCAGTTGGTTTTTCCTTCCCAGAATTCTCAGCCTCCAGCCAACTGTCACCTCTCCTAAGTTCTCAGAATTCCATCAAAATGCAGTCTTGCTTGGCCACTTGCTTAGTCTGTTACAAAACCTTTACTGTGTATTGGCTCCAAGGCAGAAGAGTGGTAAGGGCTAGGCATTGGGGGTTGAGTTACTTGCCAGACAGGTAGGAAGTGTCTGAGACCAGATTTGAACCCAGGACCATACCAACTCTGGACCTGGCTCTCAATCCACTGAGTCACCCAGATGCCCCCAAAAGAGTTATTCTTAATATGAACTAACAACTCTTTAAGTCTTTAAGTTAGTATAGACTACCTTATCAATCCCAAACCATCTTTGAAAAGCTAGCCCACTACTGGCATAAAAAGAAAAGTGTTTCAAAACTTTCGATTTGGGACAAGAGCTATCTTGTTCCATTTTACACCCATTTAAAGATCATCACATCTTTTTACAATCAGGTCATCAAGAGGGTTTCAAGACAATATAATAATAACAACAGCTAACATTTATATATTATGTGCCTGGCACTGTGCTCACTATGTCTATCTATCTTTCTTCTTCTTCTTTTTTTTAAATCCTTACTTTCTGTCTAAAAACTCATACTAAGTATTGATTCCAAGGCAGAAGGGTGGTAAAGCCTAAGCAATGGGGATCAAGTGACCACTCAGGATCACACAGCTAGGATGTGTCTGAGGCCAGATTTGAACCTAAGATTTCCCATCTCCAGGTTCAGCTTTCTATCCACTGAGCCACCTATCCACCTCCTATATCTCTTGAAATTAAACAAATGATCTGGTTTTAAAACAGATCACAATATAGGCTGAAGATCTAAAGCATCATTAAAAATTTTTTTAATGAAATCATCCTTTTTACTGGGTCTAATTAGTGAGCTGAGATCTACTGGAGATGACTGGAAGAGTGTTCTTACTGCTCTGGTTTGACTTCAATGCAATGAATAAGAATTCCTAGAAGCAGTGAGGAGAAGTAGTCTTGTGAAGTTGTTTAGTCTAAAGTTCTAATCCAGCATTCCTATAGAGCAGTGATAGTGAACCTCTGGCACAGGTACCAAAGATGGCACGCAGAGGGCTCTCTGTGGGCACTCAGTCACCCAGAGTTCATTAACAGAAAGGCAGAGGGACTGGGGCAGAGCTGCTCCCCTCCCCCTCTTAACCTGTGCTGAGGACATTTCTCATATGACTTGCCTCTCTGCCCAGCAGCCCAATAGAAGCACTTCCTCCCTTCCTCCCTCCCCTGTGTAGGATAAGGGAAGGTCAGCACGTGGCCTCTGGGTGGGGAGCAGCATGGCAGTCTTGGGGTGGGGTAGGGACAAGCCCCAGCACTCCATCTCTAAAAGGTTCGCCATCACTGTTATAGCCTATGGATGTTGTCAACAATTTTGTAAGGCCTCAAAACTATAAGGCAAGACAATTTTAGGGCAACTAAGTTAGTCTCAACAAAGCCATAGCAAAAGTTCAAATGCCAGACATGCAAACACGTACCCACACACTTGCATTCCCCACTCTACTCCCCTTAGAATTCAATTAAATCAAACTTACTTCAATAACACCTGGGATACATGTCAGAGTGGTGAATTCATAGGATGCAGCTTCACTGGCAGTAGATGTCATTAAGCTCAGGAATGTAGACTGAAAAATGAGAGCATCCATTCAGGAGGTAAAATTCCAAACTGCCACATTTCCAACCCCTCTAGCTTTATTGGCCAGCAGACTCAAAATAAAAACAAAACAAAACAAAAACCCTGCTACAAAGTAGACTGGAGAGAGAAGGGGGATGAAGAAGGGATGTACAGAGAGGGAAGGATAGGAGAAAAGTAAAATGCTGTAATTTCACTCATTTGTCCCTGAGTGATAACCCGTCCAAGTGAAATTCACCATCACATTTTCTGCCTTTTTAAGGGAAGGAAAACGATCATTTGAAAGTCAAATATCTACACAGCAATTTCCCTTTCCTCCCTCCCCACCATCCCTGTTTTAAAAATAATTCCATAGTCATCACTGAAGGTAAAGTTGGGCACAATAATGCATAGTTGATGGAGCTTTAAGTTAATTGATCTAACTAGTCTGGAAAGCAATTCAGAATTATGCTAAGAGAAAGGGCCTAAAATGGCCATACTTTTTGACCCAAAAATTCCACTCTTAGGAATATTCCCCAAGGAGAACAATGATAAACAACTCATAAATACTAAAATATTTAAAGCAGTACTTTTTTTTTTTAAACCCTTAACTTCTGTGTATTGGCTCCTTGGTGGAAGAGTGGTAAGGGTGGGCAATGGGGGTCAAGTGACTTGCCCAGGGTCACACAGCTGGGAAATGTCTGAGGCTGGATTTGAACCTAGGACCTCCCATCTCTAGGCCTGACTCTCAATCCACTGAGCTACCCAGCTGCCCCTTAAAGCAGTACTTTTCATAGTAGCAAATGACTGAAAACAAAATAGATGCCCATCAATTGGAGAATGGCTAAAGAAGCTGAGGTGCATGTAGTAATGATGTAATATTACTTTGCTGGAAGGAAAAATCAATATTGATGAAATAGAGAAACATGGGAAGAAATACTAAATAATATAAATTGAAGTAAGCACTGGTCTAACAACAATATAAATGGAAAGAAAAACAACAAAATAAAACTGAATGCTGGGAAATTTAAAGACAAAGGATGGCCCCAAAGAAGAGATATGAAACAGTACCTCTTCACCTTTTTGTGCAATATGGTTGGGAGGTCCTGGTTTCAAATTTGACCAGACACACTGGGCAAGTCACTGAACTCCCATTGCCTAATTCTTACTAGTCTTCTGTCTTAAAACCAATACACAACATTGATTCTAAGATGGAAGATTTTGTTTAAAAAAAAAAAAGTAGATGCAATGGTGCTGACTTTGGTGAGAAGGGTCTAAATATAGGGTGGTGGTCAGATGAGTTGAGAAAATAGGGCAGGTTCAAAAGAGATTGTAGAATTACAAATGACAAGACTCCTCACCCACATTTTCCCAAACTTCATCTCCTTTAAATGTGAAGTGTTTTGTGATCTTCTAGCACCCTCCCTCCCAAAATTATCTTGTATTTTATTTAGTATCCACTTATAAATGTATATATTGTCTCCCCCCCTATAGAATGTAGGCTCTTTTTTCATCTTCATATTTCCAGAATTCCTAGATACATAATAAACACTTGGATATATGAGTCGAGGGAGAGGTAGGGATCGAGGACAAGTCAGAAGTTTCAGAATGGAGTGATTGGAAAGAAGGTGGTGCTCTCAATGAAATAGAAATACAAAGAAGAGAGGTGGATTTTGAGAAGAATATGAGTTAGAAATGTCCTATAGCCAGATAAAACTGGAGCTTGAGAAAGATATTTACATAGTAGTGTTACCTGTATTGAGATGATAATGGAACCAATGTGAGCTAATGAAGTAACCAAGAAGAGTAGAGAAGGAGAAAAGTAAAATCTCATCAAAGAATGCTATCCACCCCCAGAGAAAGAACTATTGGAGTTGTAGTGCAGATCAAAGCATGTTATTTATTACTTTACTTTATTTGGGTTTTTATTTTGGGGTTTTGGTTTTAAATGATTATTCTCTTACAAATATGAATAATAGGAAAATATGTTTTGCGTGATAATACTTATATAACCCAGGTCAAATTGCTTGCCATCTCCAGGTGTAGGGAAGGAAGGGAGAGAGAGAAGGAAACAATTTGGCTCATATAATTAAAAAAAACTTTTGTGGAACATAATTATTACATGTAATTGGTAAAATAAAATCTTTTTTAAAAAAACCTCAGGTCAGAACTTTGAGGAAGGACCACAGTTAAAGGTTGGTGATCCAGAAAAGGGGACTGAAAAGACAATTTATAGAGAGCAGTGTCATGAAAACTTAGAAGAGACAACTGAGAAAAGAGGTTGATCAACAGTGTCAAATGAAGAAGAGTGAGAAAATAACAGTTGATATGTTATTTAAGAGATTGGGGGGGTGTGGATTGGAGAGAATAATTTCAGTTGACTGATAAGATTTGAAGCTACATTGAAAGGGTTTCAATAGCACATTTCCTTGCTATTAGGCTAAAAAAAACAAAAAAAAAAAACAAAAATTCTAAGGGAGATCATTGATTCTGCAGTTGTTAGGCTCACAAAATCAGACAATAATATAAACTGAATAGTTTAGATATTTGTCTCCCTAAAGGGTAGTATGCTGAAGATCCTATAGCTATAGGATTCTAGGAATCTACAACATGGATAACAGACGCAAATATAATTAATTTGATTTTTTTAAACACTTACCTTCCATCTTAGAATCAATACTGTGTTCCAAGGCAGAATGATGGTAAGGGCTAGGCAATGGGGGCTAAGTGATATCACCCAGCATCACACAACTAGGAAATAGCTGAGACCACATTTGAACCCAGGTCCTCCTATTTCTAAGACTGGCTCTCAATCTACAGAGCTACCTAGCTGCCCCCATGTAATTAATAATTAACTTTTATATAAATAAATCCAATATGTTCCATACTAAGCAATCAATCAGTAAGTACCATATAGTAAGTACCTATAATACCAGACACTAAGGATTAAAAAAAAAAAAAGTAAACAGATGCTGTATTCAAGAAACTTATATTCTATCCAAGGATACAATATGTACATAAATATATAAAGATTACATAAAAATAAAGGGCCTGGTAATAAGGGGAATGGGGGAAGGATCAGGAGCTAGGGGGATCAGGGGAAGGCATGTTGAAGAAGGTGGTATTTGACTTGAGTCTTTTTTTTTAAGCCCTTACCTTCCTTCTTGGAATCAATACTATGTATTGGTTCCATGGCAAAAGAGTTGTAAAGGTTAGGCCATGAAAGTTAAGCTGTTTGCCCAAAATCACACAGTTAGGAAGTATTTGAGGCCAAATTTGAACCCAAGACCTCCCATCTCTAAGACTGGCTCTCAATCCACTGAGCCACTTTGCTGCCCCACTGACTTGAGTCTTATAGGGTCTGTCATATTCAAGCTCTGGGAGTTGAGAGTCACACCTTGATTGACAGTTGAAGACAGTTGGAGACAGTTGGAGACTTCGGAATATTCGCCATGAGAGGGACAAAAAAAAAAAAAAAAAAAAAAAAAAAGGCAGTTGGCCAGAGAGGGTATAAATACCCTGAGAGACTTTTGAGAAAGCCCTTTTGATTTTGGGACCCTTAGCTTTTGGTTTAAGAGCTTTGATCTGAAATCCTTGACTAAAACATCAACCTGATCTTGGACATTAATTGACCTGTGGGTTAGACTGTGGATCCTCTGAATCTCTGAATTCCCTTGATATTTAGGCATTTAAACCACCTCTAGATATTTAGGTACCCCGGGCCCCAGGGGAAACCGGGAAGTGGGTAGGAGAAGAGGGTGGTAAGGGTGATATTTCCTGAAGGCTGTAGGACTGGCACAACACCTAGCAGTAAGAAGCTGAGAGAGACCATCAATATTTGTGTCATCCAAACAGAGTGCTTACTCTGGTTTGGCCATGGCCAGGCTGAGCCAGAGGAGGTGAAGAACAAGAGCCCAGCATTACTGAACAGCCTACAGTCCTGAGGGATTAGTGTCATAGATTTAGTGACAGGGTCTCCTATTCCCAATCCGTTCCTGATCATTCCTTTCCCTTATTAATAACATAGATAAATTTTATTAAGTACCTTCCTGGAGTAGTTATTCCATCACCACTCTGGGGAGGGAGA
Organism: Gracilinanus agilis; assembly: GCF_016433145.1. Taxonomy (NCBI): domain Eukaryota; kingdom Metazoa; phylum Chordata; class Mammalia; order Didelphimorphia; family Didelphidae; genus Gracilinanus; species Gracilinanus agilis. Next base: position 271,330,550 of record NC_058130.1, on the reverse strand, counting down.
AACGCAGTCAGATGAACATTATCCAAGGCTGATAGAGCCCAATAGTAATAATCAATCAACCCCAGGTGAGGCCTAAAAGGGTTACCCATCCACTGACCTGTAGGGATCTTGCCTGGGCACTGTTATAAAGAAAGGCAGTTATTATAACATCCAGCTGGGTGGCAGGATATGGGTGTCTCTGCACCAGCCATCAAGGGATCCCAAACACAGCTTCCTCAGATTAATAACAACAATATAATAACTAGCCATCCATCTCTTATTTTTATAACAGGTCTTAAAGAGTCTTAAATTTAAGAAGGGTTGGCGAGGAAGGATTCTAGGCATGGGGACAGTAAGTATAAAGGCAAGAAATAGAGTGCCATGGGGGATAGGAAATGGAGATGCTATATGAAAGAGATAGAAGAAAAACAATCTGGCTGAACTACAGAGTATAGGGAAGAAAAAAATGTAGTTTCTTAGGTAAGGAAATGTAACATTGGAGAGTGGAGACTTGAGGCAGGGTGACCAATGAGGATGCTATTTCACAACCGTCCAGACAAGACATGATGAGAGTCTGAAGCAAATAATTTCAATCACTGACCTTACCCACAGAAGGAAAGCCAATCAGTGCCACTCGGGCATCTCCAGATTTCATCACATCGAAGCCTTCTCCTTTGGTAGAGGCAGATTTAGAGGGTTCCAAGAGTTGTGCTCTGTACTTGGCAAGTTTTGCTTTCAGCAAACCAAGATGGTACTCAGTAGCTAAATATCACAAAATCAGACACTTTAGATCAAAATCCAGGTAATCAAAAGACATGCAGGTAAGATATAAATGAATGCTGTGAAACACTGACTGAGAATATTTAAACTGAATAGAAAAGCATTTAAAATGTCATTGAGCAACCATAACAATTTATATGGGAGTAACAAGTTCAAAATGTAGTATCTTTTGGTTACATCCAAAACAAAACTAAAAAGGAAAAGAACAAACCCAATTGACAATTACTATATTTTATTTTACTCAAACTACAGCACCAGATCATCAGTCTGTTTCAAGTGTCATTTCCTTGGAGCAAGAACTATTATATTCCTATGCCAAAGGAACCTTCTTCTCCTTCCATCCCTAGACTAAACTGCTACTATAGATGAATGCCAAATAACTTTCAGGTAAAATCTAGTCCTTCCTAAAGACACAGGACTTCAAGCTTTTTTTATGACCTAGGCGGTACTGTAAACATTGGGCCAATAATGAAGGCAAACCTAAACTTTAAATAGCTCATATTTCCCATGACAGGACACCTAAACTCCTCTTCCTGCTTTACAAGGTCTTTGATAATCTGGTCCTAAAATACAGAACCTTATTTACCATAGTTCCTCAGAATCTTTCTTTTCATCTCATGGGGATGGCATTCTCACGCTGTCTACACAGGGAAAGATAATGAGAACCATTCTGTCAAATGGTCAAATTCATTCCTGCCTCTATGTGTTCTCTTTTTTCTCAGACACACTTCTAGGTTCTTAGAGTGTCACCTCCTACAGGCAACCTTCCTGACTATTATTAGTTCTCTTTGGTCTATCTTTGCATTTTGGAACAACATAACTAGATACTACCCTTAGATTCAATGTTGCTTCATGTGGATTTTTGGTGGTGGTGGTCTCCCCAAGCTATTTACTTCCAGGGTGGGGAACAAAACATATACTTCATTACTTCTCCCTCTTGCAAATAGAATAGTGTATTATATGTGGCAGGCCTTCAGTAAATGTGTGCTGCATGATTAATTGGCACTGAGGTGGGATAATATACATTTTTACCCTCCAACTCCTCATAGGATCATGGATTTTTTTTTTTAACCCTTAACTTCTGTGTATTGGTTCCTTGGTGGAAGAGTGGTAAGGGTGGGCAATGGGGGTCAAGTGACTTGCCCAGGGTCACACAGCTGGGAAGTGTCTGAGGCTGGATTTGAACCTAGGACCCCCCGTCTCTAGGCTTAGCTCTCAGTCCACTGAGCTACCCAGCTGCCCCCAGGATCATGGATTTTGACATTTGAGCCACCATCCAGCCCAATTTTCTTTCCCACCCCCACGACTAGGGGAAAAGTGATTTGCCCAAGGTCACAAGAATGCAAGATTCCGCACTGGCACAAACTTTGGACAGTCATCTAGTTCAAATCCCCCAGGCCCAGAGAGAAAATACCTGCCAACGGTCATGATGGTAATAAGCGGCAAAGCCGGAATCTGATTGAAATCAGAAGGCCCTGAGACTCAAAATCTGGTCCTCTTTCCCACTTTACCACACAGTAAACAGATAAATCGAAATTTGAATTCAGGTCCTCGGGTTGTCAATCATGTTGCGCTCTTTTCCCATCTTTCCAATGAGGCAACTCCATATTCAAAAAAGAATCCGGGGCTTTGGGGCTGAAGCCCCTACTTTAGTCATCTCCGCTGACTCTGCTCCTCCCGCACCGTCCCGCCCATTTTACAGATGGAGAAACCGAGTTGGGGGGGCGGAGCTACGAGCCCGCAAAGAACGGGAGCGTCCCATGATTCCAAGGCCCGGCACTCACCCTTGTTCTTCTGAGTACGGGCGATCTCCTTCTCGATCTCCGAAATCTTCTCCAGGATGCCCATGGCGGCGGCGGCAGCAGCAGCGGCGGTAGCAGCAGCAGCAGCAGTAGCAGCAGCAGGGGCAGCGACAGCAGCCAAGAAGGCGGCGGAGGAAAAGCTGTAAGTGAAGGCCGGATGCCGGTGACCGGAAGCCGACCCCGAAGAGCTCCCCCCACGGCCCGCCCTCTCGGCACGAAGCCGCTATTTCGCCGGGTGCTCCTAGCATCAGTGCTCGGGCGACCGACGCACAGCGCCATCTCCTGCGCGCCGAGTTCCGCAGTCCGGGGTGGTCCGCCAGCTGTGCTTTCCTGGGAGTTAGGTGAGCTCTGCCGAAGAGCGCTAGCGCGGACGCCTTCCCGGGGCTCCCTGGCTGGCTTCCCCAGCTTTTCTTATGGGCAACCCCGACTTCCTCCGACCCTTTGTTTTACGGGGGACGAAACTGAAACCCGGAGAGGGCACGTGCAAAGGGCACGCTGTTTGTATCTTGGAGACAGGGCTTTGGATCTTGGCTCCAGCCTAGGCAACCACGTGGAGCGTTACATAAAGTAATGATCTTGGGGTCAGGAAGCCCCGAGTTCGAAATCTTCTCGAGGCACTTTTTTCTCTGATCCCTGATCCTATACATCTAGGTGGTACAATGGAGAGAATGCTCTCAAGTTGTTGTCAGGAACTCAGAATCCAACTCAGTCTCTTAGCTGTGTGACGGAAGAGACTAGTCACTGAAACCTTCCTCAGTTTCCCCATCTTTAAAAATGGACATAATATGCCCAAAGCACCTACCTTACAGGGTTGTGAGAATGAAATATGATGTTAAAAAGGCTTACAAAGATTAACTTGTTAAAAAGTCTTGCCTAACTCTTCAATACCCCAATTGAGGTTTTCTTAGCAGATACTAGTGGTTTGCCATTTCTTTCTCCAGCTCATTTGACAGATGAAAGCAAACATCTGAGGCAAGCAGGGTTAAGTGACTTGACCAGGGTCACACAGCTAGTATGGGTCTGAGGCAGGATTTGAACTTGACTCCAGGCCTAGCACTAAACCACTTAGCTACCCTTACAAACCTTAAAGTACTATCTAAAAATTAGGTAGTTGCCATTTTCCTTATTTCATCATTTTCTTCCTCAATAAAATGGGGGAAACGATTTGAAATTGACCCGTGTGGTTGTAAAGAAAGTGCTGTGTCTATCATGTAATCAAAAAACATTTATTAACTCCTATGTGCCAGGCAGGGAAAGTAAGGAAACACAAGAAGGGGGAAACCTCTTGAAGAGCTCACTTTCTTGTGAAATACCATGTAATTATAATTACATATCTAAATATAAATAAATGATAATCTTATAGCTAGAAGATGCATATAGGCTAGATGAGGGGTAATCTCAGGGTGGGAAATCACTAATGGGGAGAGCAGGAAGGGGAACTTCCTGTAGAAATTGTGATTTAAGATTTAAAGTCAGGGAAATTAAGATGTGGGAGGCAGCTAGGTGGCACAATGGATACAGAGGCAGGCCTGGAGATGGAGGTCCTGGGTTCATATTTGATCTCAGATACTGCCTACCTGTGCTACCCTGGGCAAGTCACTTAACCCCAATTGCCTAACCCTTATCATTCTTCTGCTTTGGAACTGATATTTACAGAAGATAAAGGTTTTTTAAAAAGAAAAAAAGAAATTAAGAGGTGGGAAGAGGAAGGGCATTACAGTCTTAAGAGGACAGCTAGGGCAAAGGCAGATCAATGGGAGATGGAGTATAGTCTTCTACCAACAGCACGTAGGCCAGGGCTTAGAACCTAGATCTCCAGCTAATTACATTTCCATGAAAACTTCCCTGAATTTAATATCTTCATTGGAGAAGGAAATGGTGAACCACTCCAGTATCTTTGCCAAGAAAACCCCCAGGCCAGTCCTGGTGTGCCTTTGGTCCATGGAGTCATAATATCTTAGAGCAAATATTTTCTAGGAAGAGAAAAATGCCAAAGAAACTCTTGACATCACTTTCTCCACCCCCAGGCCAGGCCCTGGATAGAGAGGGCATAAAATTATAGAATATTAGAACTGGAAAAGGCCTGAAGGACCATTTAGTTCAACTTCTCTTTATTTTACAAATGTGCAAACAGGGCCAGAGGAATTAAATTATTAGGGTAGCTAAGTGGCTCAGTGAAAAGAGCCAGGTCTGGAGACAAGAGGTCCTGGGTTCAAATCTGTCTTCAGACACTCCCTAGCTGTGTGATCCTGGGCAGGTCACTTGATCCTAACTGCCTAGCCCAGTGATGGGCAAACTTTTTAAAGAGGGGGTCAAAGGAAGGGAAATGTTTATTTGTCAGTCTCTTTCTAAGGCAACGCTTTCGAAGTTTCATTGTATTGTATGCTACTCATTGTATTTGTCAGATTAGGAATAATGTTGCCTGGCCCAACAGAACATTTCAAGCCCCCCACCCCCCCCCACCCCCGCAGGCCATCGTTTGCCCATCACTGGCCTAGCCCATATTACTCTTCTGCCTTGGAACTGATATTTCATAGTGATTCTTAGAAAATGTTTTATTAATTTATTTATCTAAAGTCACACAGCTAGTCAAGACCATATTTGAGCTTAAAATGCACATCTCCTGACTTCTAATTCCTTGTTCCTTTCACATATCCACCCAAATGTTGGCATACAATCTCTTTTCCCCAAAATATGTCAAGTGTTCTACAAATTAAAATCTGGCCAAAAATCAAACGTTCCCTAGAGTGGGTTCCAAAGAGATAATCACTTAAGGAATTCTGATAGAAGTGACAGAGACCAAAGACAGGGTAAGAAAGTAGTTTGCGGTATATTCCCTCAATAAACAAATATTACCTCATGTCCTCACCATTCATGTCTATACTATAAGAAGGGGGGGGGTGAATGAGTGATGGGGGTGTGGTATGGTAACCCCTGAATTGTGAATAAGGGCCAATACTTCTCCACAACCACCTGTCCTTACTAGGGAGACAAATTAGGGGTTCTCCCTGATGGTTGTGCCTGGCCTAGGTAGTTAAAGGGTTCTTTATAGAGAACCAGTGGAACCCCAACAAGTTGTTCATGCAGGGCAAGTACCCACAGAAGCCTCCCCAATCCCCAGCTGGGTTCCGATTCAAAATGGATTTTTTTTTCTTTCCCCTCACTACCCACACGTTCTGCCTCCCTCCCAACTCAATTACATGGATCTGACTGAACAACAAGTCAATAGGTTTATTCAGGAATGAATTAAGGAATAAGGGAAGAGGGTGTCAAGGAAAAGGGGGTGTAGATAATTCCCTGAAATCCCTTTTATCAGTCCTTCAACTGGGTAAGGTAGTAACAGATATTTTCTGAATTCCCCAAAACCCAGTTTCTCTGACCCAATCCCCAAGTATTTCTCTTGAACCTATAATTATAGTTAAATAATGAGAGAATGTAGTAAAGCAATGTTTAAGGCAAGATTTATGAGGCCCCAGGGGCCGGCTTCCCCCAAAAGTCCAGACCCCTTTGGCCAAAAGTGAAGAAACGGCTGTTTAATATTCTCCACTGGGTTAAGGGACTGATGGAGACCAAATGGCAGGGTTAATCTTCACTGAAATTCCAGGAAAACTCTTCAGATTAGCTTTGAAGGTGCCCCAAAATCCACCTCCCTCCTCAGCTGTGCCCCAACCTACAGCGAAAAATCCGTTGGTCTCTTCCCAGAAGTCCTTGCACTCAGCCCAACTGACATTTTTTTCCCTCCTCGTGTTCCATCTGTCAATTCCAAAATGTAGGCTTGCTCAAACTCTTACAATACTATATTCTTCAAATGAACAAGTGACACAAATTTCTAGAAAAGGTCTTACCTTACTTCCTAATTACACAGGCAGCATAAAATTAGCAGAAAAAGGGATGATCTATGGACCAAGAGATGCAGGTTTCCAAATAGTTTTGCAGCTTAGCTGTGGGACTCTGGGGTATCCCAAAATGCAAGGCATCAGGAATACAGAGACGAATGCCTCAGTTCTTGTCCTCAAGGAGTTTATGTTTCAACAGGAGGCGGGGTAGATAAGTAAAATATGATGAAGAATGGGATGAAGTAAAGGATTTGGACAAAGTGGTCTAGGATAAATGAAGAGCTTTTTAGCTTGGTGTCAGGGAAAGCTTCATGAAAGAGAATGAAGAGGAGGGAGGCCCAGGGATGGGAAGGGATGGGGATGGGGTACTGTTTGAGTTTAGGGAGGCAGAAAAACAAAATTAAATCTATAAAGTGATTAGTTCAGCCTGGTTGAAATGTAGGGTGTATAAAGGAAAGTAATATGAAACTATGATAAAAAAGCAGGCTAGAACTAGATTGAGGTAGAAATTACATGCCAGGCCAAGGAAGTTATATTTTATCCTATCAGATTTTGAACAGGGGAATGACATGGCCTTACATGTATATCAGATAGTTCTAACAGCTGAAATGGATAGAGGAGCCTAGAGGTAAGAAAGCAATTTTTGAGTCTCTTATATTAGGCAACGGAAAGGTAATAATGGTTTGACTTAAGGTAGCAGTCACCATGTGAGCAAAGAAAAAGTGGACAAATTCCAGGACTGCCTGAAACTAAAATCAACCACATTTAAGGAAAAGGAAAAAGACAAAGAAAACCTGACCATTTGATTCTTGTCTCCTTGGTTGAATGACAATGGCAAATACTACTTAATCTTTCCAGGCTTCAATTTGGGGTGGGTTTTGTTTTCTCTTAAAGCTTTTGTTGCTTTGAGCTGAGATTTTTTTCACAACATATGCACAAACGTGAAAAACTCACTGGATTGTTTTAGGGTACCACTGATTTCTAAAGAGTACTGAAAAACAGCTCCAAGGCCAAGGAACTTATTTCCTTTGAAGATACAAAAGCACTGACTGTTTTCAGCCAAAACAAAATAACCTACCCACTTTGCTACCCATTAAAAAAGAAAATAACTAGCAAGCATGTAGTGCCTTTTGAGATTTGTGAAGTGCCGTGAAAATGTCATTTTATTATCACAACCACCCTGACAGGAATGCTATTATTCCTGTTTTACAGATGAGAAAAACTGAAGAAAGAGTGAATTGTCCAGGATTCAAGGTGTCAAGAGATTTGAACTCTGGTCTTCCTGACTCCAGGTCCAACTAGGGCTGCATAGCTAAAAGTGAGTTCTACTTTCTCAAGTCGGAATCATAGATTTCTCCTTAAAAGCTAAGTGATCTTGGGCAAAGTCACTTCCCTTTCTAGTATTCAGGAAGGTATCAGAAGGGCTAAAATTTTGTCTTGGCTACAAGTGAACAATGTTTTGGAGGCAGCAAAATAACAAAAGAAATACATTATTTAAATCCATGATTCTAAAGCAATTGCTCTTTTTGTAATCTTACCCAACCACAACTGTTGTACAACTCAGCATAGATGAGAGGACTCATGAAGTAGGACTCATGAAGTCTCCATCAGGGAGAACTATCAGGTCTGAAGGATCAACAGAGTTTAAAGTTGGGGTATTCCTGGATATAGGAGGCAGCTAGGTGGAAAGAGCACTGGGCCTTGAGTCAGGAAGACAGAGTTCAAATCCAGTCTCAGACACTGTGTGACCCTGGGCAAGTAACACCCTACGTTTGCTTTAATCCAGTGATTCCCAAAGTGGGCTCTACCGCCCCTTGTTGGGTGCTGCAGTGATCTAGGGAGAGCAGTGATGGCCACGGGTGCATTTATCTTTCCTATTAACTGCTATCAAAATTTAAAAAAATTAATTTCCAGGGGGCTAAGTAATACTTTTTTCTGGAAAGGGGGCTGTAGGCCAAAAAAGTTTGGGAACCACTGCCTTAATCCACTGTAGGAAGAATTGGCAAACCACTAAAACCCCATGGGCAGTAATGGCATGCTGTGGCCCACAGGGTCATAAAGAGTTGGGCAAAAGTGAACAATAAGTCCCTGGATGTGTTCAGTCTGTTTTGCATTCCACCTTCAATGACTTGCCTGTGGTCAAAACAATAAGAGAACCAAGGAAAGAAGGGACATCATTTTAGTTAATCTCATTACTGACTCTGCCAGAGGTTAAAACAAGAACTCAAAAGACTGAATTGCTGAATTGAGTAGGTTTCACCTAGCTTCTAGAAAATGCCCCTTAGCCCCAGAGGACTGAGTCTGAAAAAAGACAATCAAATCTGAAGAACCCAGATCCACTCCCAGTCACCCTAGCCTCTTAAAGAAAATCAGCTCTCAAATACTTCTCAATCACTCTAGCCTCTGGCTAGTCAATGTTACCCTTCCCCCCTCTCCTAAAATCTAGATAAACAGCCCACCTTTCTGCAGTAGAGCTGGGAAGTCTCAGATCTTTAGGTCTGTGTTACTCCCTGGGAATATAATCCTCCCAGGGCAGTGGCTCAATGTAATAATATTTCTTGATTATATTCTACTTAGCCCACTAATGACCTGTTATCATAAATACCACAGTTCTGATTTTTTTAAGGTTGACAAGAAAAATGGAGTAGAAACTTTGGATTTTCTGAGCAGTTAAAGGCCTTGAAAGGAAGACCACCTGTACAAATAGTTTCCTGTCTTTAAAGGTGTTTCGGAAGAGGAAAAATTACAAGACTGTTATTGACTTCCCAGAGGTCCTTTTATCCCAACAGATTCAATTATCAAGCTTGTTATAATTTCATCATTGAAGCAATTTGAATGCCTTTCTTTCAGTTGAGTTGATAGTTATAAGCTTTGTCCTGTGTTGCAGCCTAATGACTTATGCCTCCTTTTCATCTATCTCCAAAAAACAAACAAACAAAAAAAACCACAGGTACTTTTTGCTGATCTAGATGATGGTAAAAGAAGTGTTGAAAAAAGTGCTAGGGTGGAGAGTACAGAATTTAAAATGTTTTTATAAGAAGGACATAGATGTAAATGATCAATTGCTAGTCCTATATAAACAAATTACAGAACCTCTATCCCTGCTTTGTATCTGATGTTGCTTCTTTTAATTATAAGGCCAAAGTACAAATTGGAATTTTAAAAAACCACAAAAATTGGAAAGGACTTTTTTTATATTTCCTTTTTTTAAAATTTTTAAAATTTGATTTTAAAATTGGTTTTTAAATTTAAAAACAAATTAAGTTTAAGAGAAGAATTGTTCTTTCTTACTTTCAAACTTCTAAAGGAGCTAAAAGTAGACATATACAGAGTTGTGGGGGTGGAAGGAAGCACTGCAAAGTTGAAAATATCAAGGATTGGAAGTTAAGAGAGACTGTGAGGATGACCTAAAGTGAGCTTTATGCTATTTGGACAAACTCCCACATCAAATATAATTTCAATACACAAAGAAAAATTCCAGACTCCAAAGTCACAATTGGAGAGAAATATCTCCCTTTCCAAACTCAGCAACTGTTCTCGTTGCAACTATTAGTTTCTTCTTCTTTCTAAAAAAACTCCTTATTTTCTGACTTATGAATCAATACTAAGTATTAGTTCCAGAGTAGAAGAGTGGCAAGGGCCATGCAGCTAGTGTCTGAGACCAGATTGGAATCCAGGATATCCCATCTTCAGGCTGGTGCTGAATCCACAAAGGCACCTAACTTTTTTGCCCCTTGCTGGTTTCTTATTTGGTTTTGGTTTAAAAATAGGGCAAACACACTGCTCAGTTACCTTTATTATATATTTCTTTTTATTATTTGGACATTGATAGCTCTGCAAAATACTTTTCCCACCCCATCCCTTTCCACAATTCATCCATAAAGAAACAAAATATTTTGTATTCACTTAAATCTAATAAAAAAACTTAAAATTCAAAGATGAAATCTTTTTTTTTTCCAGAACACATTAGTTGTTTCAAACTGCAATGCAACATATTTAATGGCATTTCTTTTAAAAATTATCTTGGACTCCACTTTATAAGAGGGGGGAAATTAAATCAAGGTCTTAGAAAGGAAATTCCCTATTTTCATAAGGAAAGATAATTCTAAATACCCTTTTGCTACCCAAGATGTTACAGTTTTGATAATAATATAACCAGCTTTAAGACAACTTAGCTTTAAGCACTGCCTAATTATTTTGGAGTTCAGCTGAAATGCTATATAGTAGTTAAGAGAAAAAGGAATTCTTTCCAAAAAACCAGTAATATTAGGACCTGATGACCACAAAAGAAAAGTTTTTCTGGGCAGTAGGGTACAAATAATGAAATTCCTCAAGGGATCTCTAACATATCAGGTATGTTTGGTATGAAAGTAAGTGATGGAAAATTTGAAATTTGAAAATTTCAGCAATATTTCTTAATTATGGGTACAAGTGACAATTAAAAATATTGCACACAGTTTCAAAATCATGTAAACTACTGACAGATCAAAAATAAAAATACCTACAAATGGAGATATGTTTTCCAAAGTTTTTTAGGTAAATTCTTGTGTGTAAAGGAGGAGTCAAGATAAATGATTAGAGGCGTTAATAGATGGAAATACTTAATTCGTTTCTCTGTCCCCACTAGATAAGATTTTTAGACCACCAAATATTCATTAAAGGCGTCCACAAGATCCAGCAAAAGTATCACTACCTATTTATCTTTTCATTATAACTGGCAGTTTCTCCTTAATTCCATTTAGCCAACAGACAACCAGTTAATTCTTCCAAACATCTCACACCCAACAAACTCATGAGGGCAGCAGTCTCATCCTGTTTTTTTCCACACAGAAAAGTAAGGATGGCTCCACAATGTTAAACCTTTTGAGATGTTTACGAAGCATATGCCAGGCTATTCATTAGTAAGGTCCTGAATGATGAAAAAATTTGCAATGTAAGAAATGATTGGAATTAAACAGCACTTGCTAAAATAAATGAACCAAACACAATTCATGTTATTGTTGCCTTGATTTTTAAATCTCATTCATCTGCTTATCAGCAAAGCTGCAGTGGAGTCTCCCTCATTAGTGTGAAATCAGCTAGGTTCAACCATAGCAACAAACAAGGAAGAAATGCCAGTTATTTCAGTGCCTTTGTTCTTAAAATCAGACAGTCTTAACTAATTTCTGAGAACAGACATGTTGAATACAAAAATAATTCACTGGGGACAGATTTTGATGGTTCAGTTGCCCTGATTAGACCAGACTAGCTGGTTATTGTTTTCATACAAAATTCTCAGGCTCCCTAAATTTTGGAATTACATTAACACATGCCCACTGACGACTTCCCCAAATATATTTCCTTGAAGGAACTCAGCCTTTTGATATGTTACAGTACATATATCATTAATTATAAGTTAGTTGGTTTGTGTATCTGTCTAAATAAAATGTATTTGCTACTACTCAATTAAGTGAAAGGCTTTGCATTTTCTCATACTGCTAGTGGCCAAACAACCTCCATATGGGTTTGTTCCCTTGGGTTACAGACCATTTTGTTTTAAAGCTACCCTTTTTTGTTCTTTGAATCAAAGTCTAGAAACCACGAGAAAATGCCATCTCTAAAGCCCTGCACATAAGCTGACAGCTACACATCAAATATACAACTGATGCCAACTTTGAAGCTTCTGAAATCTCGAAAAAAAAAAAAAACACAAAAAAAAAAACAAAAAACAAAAAACAAAAAAAAACAAAAAACAAACACACGCACACTTTGGCACGCACGCAAGCCTCGAGTTATTATTTGAACATGGTTAATGTTTCCCCTCATTCCCCAACGTCTCAAAGTCATTGTTATAGGAGAACAACTGCTCCTTCTGCCTGATAAAAAGGTTTGTCAAGCACTGTTTTGTGTAGCAAAAGGAGGAGGTACAAATGTTAAACTGACCAAAAAACAGTTCTCTTATTTAGCACTAATTTATGCAATGCTGCAAACTTTTGTACCAGGATGACTAGTTTCAAAAACTGCTGGTTGATTAAATATACATATATATATATATATATAGGTATAAAAATTAATAAGTCAACATTCGCTGTTTTCAATGTGAAAACGATAAAATGTAATTCTGAGTAATTGTGCATTTGCCATAGAGTCCTTGTTAAAGAGACCATAAAAATAATTTTTGTAATTAAAAAAATCTCATTTTTACTGAGTTTGGTTTTACCCTCAAATCTGTTAAGTTCAGAGCAAATGTACTGAGTAAGCAGAATTCTGATCCATTCCTAACTGAGGGCTCGGAAGTCTTGAATTTAGTTATTCCCAATGGTGTGCCAAGGGAACCTAACAACTATTTACTTAGCTTTGAGTTGTTAATATTCCAATGCTTTTGCAGCTTGGGTTGACCCCATTAACCAATCGGGACTAAAGATTGATTAGGCCCTTCAAGAATCAGTACTGCCTCAGCCATGTGCTTCATTAGCAGACGTGGTGGCTCGCCAATTCCCTGCACAAAGCTTTGCTGATACACAGATGTATCTAGGCTGTGGTTCCTTCTGAGCTACCAGACAAGGTATTAAGACTGGGGGTACTGGGGTGCAACCATAAATCTGTGATCAGAAAGAGTTAGTTCAAAACACTGCACACACCAAGCCAATGCTGACGTGTCATCCTGGAAACTATCAACTCTGCTCAGATTTAGAATGGGGAAAGGGGCATTTCCATAATACAGAAGATAGCTGTGCAATAAGGAAAAGTGCATTTAAAGGTATCTTAAAAACCAGATTAAAATTAAATTGCCACTCAGAAGCAGGAAGAACTCCTTTTGCTTCTTCCCCTCCCCCCTCCCTGATCAGCCGCATCTCTTGAGTTCTATGGGTTGCCACTGACGCCTCCTGGTGCATCTGCTCGGTAGGAGACTGGCACACACTATCTCCTGCTTCTGGCAGGTACACAATTCTCCTGATCGACTGGAACCTTTTCTGCCAAGTTCAGTTTTACTTGGTTATTGTTCTGAACAGTCAAATGTCACCGGAATTCATAGATGGGGGCACTGTGTTCAGGAACATGAGTCAGATTTAGGGACTGATACCTGCAAAAGGGAGAAAGAGAGAATAAAGGATGGGAGGTGGTTATCAAAGGACTCTAAGTTTGAACCTGCCTGAATAAATAAAATATTAGGTTGGAGGAGGCCAACTATTTGACACATTAAATTCACAAATTCGTAGGAAACCTCATTTTAATTTTCCCCAAATTAAGAAGACTGAGTATTTTTCTGTTTTTCTAGCTGATTCTCAACAATGCATAAAATTTATTAAGCATTCTGTCATTCATAAAGCAATGATAGCATGCCTACCTCAACATATGAAGTTCCTCAAGGGGAATGATTTACTCTTTCCACTAACTCACTATATATATAGCTTACATTACAACCTATTTGAACCTTAGTATCAAGTAATATTGGGGTATTGTACGCTAACTCAATTTTTGATGTCTCAATTTTTATGGTATGGATAAATTAAATTCATATCTAATCCAACAAATTTTTGTTTTAGTTTCAATCTCTTCACCCTTGCCAAATCTTCTCTAATGTTGCTTACAGGTAAAAATAACCCAGAGAGATTAAAGCTTTTCATCCATTTCTTGTGCTCTAGGGGAAGGTAGTTAAAGGATGGACAGCAGGAAAAAGGATACACAAAGGCCTAGATAATCCACAAATTGGCTAAGTACCCACTAAAGAAATCATGAACTGACTATACAGGATACCTCCTAACTTCCTACATAATTCATAAAGGAACATTTGTAAAGTTAACAGAGCCACATGGAAATAACATGTTATTTTCTGTAAAGTGAATAACACATTATTGGTATTCAACTGTTCTTTGAAATATTTTATTTTAAAAAGGTAATAAAGGTCTGTGAAAGGCAATACAAAAGACTTTTATAGCTTTACCAGAGCAAACACTGAAAGCCCAAAGGCAAGATGCTACTGGAACAGCACCAACTCCGTCTTGCAATTCTATTTCTCTTGATTGAGGACCATCATCTGGTCATCATTCCACAGTGGAACACTCCCAAATAAAACATTAGGAATGGAGCAGGGACAGTAAAAGGTCCTCGTACATGCAAGATGAGTGCTTTTAAAGGCCTTCAGCTCTTTAACCAGGCTTAAAAGGTTCCATATGTCATTAGAATGAAGTAAAATCATGTTATAATCATATGCTGTGTATTCCAAAATATAAAAATTGACAATAGATAAAATTTATAAGAATGAGTGGATCAGAGGTCCATATGATTTTGTAGAAATCAAGCAGCAATCTATGTTTAAATATCAAAAGGCACATTCTTCACAATTTGATTGACACTGTCCAGAGTCCTAGTCATTTGCTAATCATGGCAAAAATATTGACAAAGCAGCAAGAATATAATACACCCCCCCCCCAAACCCCAGTGCTCAGAGGTTGGACTAGATCAGTGATGGCAAACCTCTTAGAGGGATGAATGATGTGAGAAATGTCTTTAGGAGCCCCTGGAGAGGGGGAGGGGAGCAGCCTAGCTCCTCATCCCTCTGGCTTTCTAGTAACAAACTCTGTTGCTAGGGTAATGATATGCATTGCCCAGAGAGAAGGTTCCGAGTGTCCCACTCTGGCAAATGTGCCATAGGTTCACCACCATGGAACTAAATGACCTCTAAGGTTCTTTCTAGTCTAAATCTTGTGTTCCTAAGTATGTCTATCACCTAATTCCTTTGCTCCATATTACCTACTTTATATGGACAGGTGAACACCTACCACTGGAAGGTAAACACTTTTTAAAAGACCTTCAATAGCAGTCAAACACATGAAGCATAACAATTTAAATTGTCTTATGAATCTTCATACTATGAAGATTTCTTTATTCTTGTAGCACAGAGTAAAAACTTGGATTGGATACCAGAGTTTGAGAATAGCAAGAACTCTTTTGTCATTAGCTTGTTATCTTTGATTTTGAAAAAGAAGGGAGATTTTTCTTACCATTCTGAACTCCTATGGTAGTAATAGCCCTCTATAGAGGCTGCAGATTTCTGGAAGCAGATGTAATAAAACCCAGCAAAGGAAGCACCACTGATGTCTTTGATTGTGTGATCTGGAACTAGGAACTGTTCCTGTACAGATGGAGAAGAATATTTAAGCCACTGTAAAATAGATAATGCTTTCCAACAATGAATCTGATTTTCTTGGTGATTTACCCTAAATTATTCTGTCCTCAATACCTTCAGTAAAGGAATACTAATGTTGGTTTGAAATCAATCAACTGTGTGTGCACTGAGTGGTAACTATATGTGTTTAAGTATTTTGAAGAATATCTACATGCTGGTTTTCATATGTTAAAATAACAAGTAATGTAAGCATAAACAAAAACTATGAAAAGGTACTATGTGGTCTTTTCCCCCAAAACCACAGACTAAATGACCCAATTAAAATAAGTCTTTACTTCACACTAAAGCAATCAGGCCAATATTTTAAGCATATCTATAGCAGAAGTGTCTAATTGGAGAGCACCCCTTCCCTCTACCCCAACCATAGGCCAGAACCAGATTAAAATATAATTGGGAAATATTTACCAAAGTTAATAAAATACAGTACAACATAGGTAATGCTAATTTGTGGTTTTCTGAGTCAATATGCAGTTATAGGAAGAGCAAAGATCCCAGAAGACAATTTACTAAACCCCTTCTAGCCTGCCACCAAAGAAACAACCACCATCACCAAAAAACCCTTCACTAACATCAAGAGGAAAAGAGAATCAATCATTCTTGATGATACATCAGAATAAGATAAAAGGAGGGTTATTATTATTTCATGCTGGAATCCAAAGGACAGACAGATAAAGAAGTAATTCTATTAGAGATCAGACAGGTGACCACTTGGAGCATTCTCAGGTGTCATATGACAGGTTCTCTGACCCAAACTATGAACATCTTTTTTTTTTTTTTTTTTTCTTAACCCTTACTTTCCATCTTGGAATCAATACTATGTATTGGTTCTAAGGCAGAAGAGTGATAAGGGCTAGGCAATGGGGATTAAATGACTTGCCCAAGGTCACACAGAAGTGTCTGAGGCCATATTTGAACCCAGGACCTCCTGTCTCTAGGTCTGGCTTTCAATCCCCTAAGCCACCTAGCTGCCCCCTTATGAACATCTTAAAAAAATTTTTTTTTGAAATTTTCACATTCTCTCATCACATCTCATCAGAAAACATTTTTATTGCTTAAATGAATTAAATTTTTGTCTTATGAGTTTGACAGGATTCTTTGAGATCATTAAATATACTAAAGTGTCACATAACTAAGTCTGAGAATTATCACTCTATAGAAACCACCTTTTCAAGAAGTAGATGAATTCCCACAATAAAAGATCACTCTGGATTAGAAAGAACATATACCATGGCAGGAAATTTGGTTGGCAATTTTGCTAACACATGGTTATATACTACAACTAAATAACAAAAACAGACAAAGTACTACAGTCAGAGCACACAGATACTTTCTGAAACAAAAGTCCAAGGTTTGCACTGGGACTCTTGAGTGGAAAAACCCAAACACTAATCCATGGTTCCATATTTCCTGAATTAGTTATGGATTAGAGATGTTACATTAAGCCAAAGGGATGGCATATAGTAAAAGAAAAGATTTGTTTAAGTATCATTTGATATTTCCTGCTGACCTATCAACAGTTCACTAAATTTAAGGAGACTGAGATCATCCTTAACCAAGAATATGCAATACAATATGATACAAGTTTGGGGAGAATAATTCTTAGGGGATAAAATTAAATTTAGGAAAAAAATTGGCATCCTGAGAGTGGTTGAATATTAACTTAGGTAAGAATAAGCAACTAATCACTATAGTCTGAATCAAATACCAGAGTGTCCGAAATGTCTTTAGGCTTTAGCAACTTAAAATTGCACTAAGACATTTGGGACAACCTACAGAAATTATTTAGGAGATTAGTAGTGCGTATGCTTTCATAATTTCTTCTGGATCTGTGCTTGAATTAGCCAATAATGACATGAAGGCAACATGTACTCAATATTAAATAAGAAGAAATCTTTGGTTATGAGTAATTCCCTCTAGAAAATGGATACATGGCTTAAATTACAGACAATATAGTAAAGCCCAATTCCCTGAGAGACCACTCAAAGTACAATGCTTACCTTCCACCTCATGAAGACATAATCCCCATTCTTCAGTTCTTCATAATCAAAGTCATCTGAGTTAAATGATTTTGCATACTGATAAAAAGCCTGGAACTTGCCCTGAAAACAAAAGGCAAAGCACAATGTTTTCTATCAACAAAATATCACTTCAGAATTGTGCCTATATTGTCTAGGTACGCTTTCCAATTTTGATAGCCAAAGATGAAACTGAAATAAAAAGGAAGAACTAAGGGTTAGGTTTATCTTACAAAAGTCACTCATATGAATCTATATTAGTACTCAAAAGCATCTACCTAGATTCCCACCTGCAAAGGAATATATACCTCAAATAAAGCACTCTGTAGAAAACATCAGGATAGTGATAGAAATGAAGGTAAAAACTAGAAACAAATTAAAACCTAAAGAAAGGGATACAAATCTAAATAACTGAGGTCCACTCTAGACTCAAAATCTACTGGTTTTTAAACAACACCATCCCACATAAAAAGGGAGAAGCCAATTAATTTACTTCAACAGAGAAAATAAATATTTAAGTAGTGTAAAATTGTTCAAAAGTTATTTATTATCTTATTCCATGGGTAGTCTTTATGTAGAATTTTCCATTTAAAGCACTAATAAAGTAGGATACCAAAACCTTTACTGCTCAAGGAATTTTTAGAGTGGGATATGTACATTACTGTTAATGGTAGCAAATCATGATATTATAATCCAATTAAATAGTTTTAAAAGTCAAGACAAGAAGGAGAGGAAGAAAAAGCAGGGAACTTAAGTGTCACACTGGAGGAGTTTTAGGATTAGAAAAGTACTATATAATAATCTGTATGTACAAGTGATAGGTATATAGATATATATGTTTACTTCTCTGCTCACTTGTCACTCTTAGGATTTAGAAATTTTTGTATTATTTATTATATTATTTGAACCTCACAAGTGACCTGTTGTCAGCTCTGTGATATCATTAGTTTGATGTATGCCTGATCTGGGAACTCTTTCCACCAACTCAAGTTGATTATAAATTAATAAGAGTTGGTCACGGCACAGAAAGATTCAGAGACAGACATCCAGTAAATATAGCAAGGTGAAATTACCCAGGGAATATTTAAAAGAATTCCAAAATGCAGCAATGATCACTAACACCAAAACATCACTCAGTTAACGCCTCTATCTAGACTAACAGCCTTTGGGCACTCTGAGCAAGAATGTAGAGGGGTGGAGAGGGGATGAGAAACAAAGGTTAGCAGCATTTCTATTAATATTGACTCAGTCATACGCAGCTGGCTCAGTGGATTGAGAGCCAGACCTAGAGACAGGAGGTCCTAGGTTCAAATCTGGCCTCAGACACTTCCTAGATGTGTGACCTTGGGCAAGTCACTTAACCTCACTGCCTAATCCTCACTGCTCTTCTGCCTTGGAACCAGTACTAAGTATTGTTTCTAAGATGAAAGATAAAGTTTAAAGTTAAAAAAAAAAAAGACTCAGAAAGTAAGTTTTTCTCCTATTGGAGTCACATCAAAAGAAAGCCATATCCCAGTATATCACTTTGAGAAGATGGGCACAGTTCCAGCCTAAGCACTATGTATAATCCCAGGAACCTCCAAAAGGCCTGAAGCCAGCTCAGCTTCTGGTAAGTAGATTACAAAAGAAAATGGAGAGGCATGTGTCTTGGGTAGATTCAGGCTCTTAAGGAGGCCTGAAAGTTAAGAGAATCACTATTATTCAATGGTTGTGAGGATAACTCTGAGTATGGCCCTCTCAAAAGAAACAGAAAAGTTTTGAAGAGAGGTGAATTTATGGAGAGAAGATATGAAATCTGTTTTGGACAACTTGAATCTCACAAGCCTCTATAGGAGATGGGCAGTAAGCAGATGACATTATATTATATCACAAAAGAAACATTAGGGCCCTATATTAGATTAGGAGCCATCTGTGTATAGATGACACTTAATATGGAAACAGATGAGATCAACAAAGGATAGATGGAGAGAACTAGAAGTAATGTCACTGAAGCTAAGAATAGAGAATAACCTAAAAGAAGGGGTCCTCTATATCAGTGGTGCCAAACTCAAATAGAAATGGGGGATCACTAACCTGCACAGGTCACATGCTCCACATACTAACACAGAAAATCTTAATTATCATTGTTTTATTATATTTTTTGTTAAATATTTCCCAAATATATTTTAATTCTAATATGATAGAAGACTACACTACAAAATAGGAATCACATACAAGGGATATAAAGTAATTTCATCTGTCTTCCTAGTCTAGGACACCAAGAACCCAACCCAAGTTAAAACTAGATGAACCAGCAATAAAGAAATTTCATTCCTAACCCCTAATACACTTACTCAACAGTGCCTCCCTTCCTGCTCCATGTTGCCAGTAAGGTGACATCAGCCAACTATACACTTGCAACACAATTCTATTGTATATCACAACCCTTTCTTTCTCCTACTAACGCCACCAAGGAGTCCAATCAGCAGAAGTTTGCTGAGGCTGCAATAGCAGCAAAGAACAGTAGTGGTCAGCCAGAGAACTGAGAAATAGGAGGAATTAGGGTAGGAGGTATGTGAGGGGCTGGGAACATTCCACTAAGCCTGAGAAAAAGAGCCCAGCATCCAGCTGGGACCTGTTCTCTATCCCCTCAGAAGTCATTTTAGGAAGAAGGAGGCTGGTGAATCACAAACATAGCAGGGGAGGAAGCCTTTGAAGATAGAGCCCCCCAGGGAACCTGCCATTGAAAGGGAAGGAGAAAGTGAGCAATAAGAGAAAATAAAGAAAAGAGGATGAAATTGCCAAAGATCTCAGGAGGAAGAAAACTCAATTAAAGATCTTGAACATAAACAAATAAACCACCAGGGAAACTATTAATAATAGAAGGGAAAATGGCCTCCAGATCAGGGAAAAGAGAACAGGCATTTGTGAATAAGTATTGCAAGACAAAGTAAAATGAATTAAGAGAGCATGGAACCACAGCAGGATGTTTCTGAATGGTTTAAAAGAGAAATAAGAATCATAAAAGCAAGATTTATGGCCTGCAAAGGAGAAATAAATGACAACAGACAAAAACTTGAATTTGTGGCAGCAAATTTAAAAAAAAAAAGGAGAATATAAATGATTAGAAATGCAAAGACAGGGAGATGAAAGACGAGGAAAAGAAATAATAAAAGAAACACTAAAAGAAAGCATGAGCTCCACTCAGGAAAACACATTGGATCTTGAAGACAGACGTGTAAGGACAACATAAGGTTTATAAGAGACTCCCAGAATGAGACAAATCAAAAAACCAGTACACTATACAAGAAAATTGCCCAGAACTTCAGAACATAGAAGACAAAGTACTGATCAAAAGAATCCACAGGAGAAAACTAGGTGGCTCAGGGACTGAGAGCCAGGCCAAGAGATGGAACGTCCTTGGTTCAAATTTGACCTCAGGTACTTCCTAGCTCTGTGACCCTAGGCAAGTCACATAACCCCCACCATTGCCTACCTTATTGCTTTTCTGCCTTGGAACCAATGCACAGTATTGATTCTATGAGGGAAGGGAAGGGTTTAAAAAAAAACACAAAGAATGTCTTCAGAAAAAATCCTATGCTGCAAACTCCAAGACACACAGTGTGGTTTAACTTCCCAGAGGAAGAGGAGAAGGAGGAAGAAGAGGAGAGGAAGAAAGGAAAATTCTTGGATCCCTTATCCATATCAGACTTGGGTGAAGTTCAGGATGAGGGAGTTTCTTTATCAGAACTACAAGCTGACAAACTAAGTCAGTAGGAGAATGACTCAAAACCCCTTCAGGTAGCAATCAAAAAGCTGCAAGTCTTATCTGCCTGACACTGGGTCAACAGTAGATAAACATAATTATCTGTTTTGCTTATGTGCTTCTCTTTCTACGGGCATTAGGATCATTTAGCTTATGTGACTCCATAATGGAGTCCTAACATTATAATAGGATGTCAAACTAAAAATCAAACAATATAAAAATGTCTAACTGTCATAGATATGAACAGTTCTCAAAAGAATGGCATGGATTAAGAACCACATGAAAAAATAAAAATGAAAAGAACTCGGAGGTTTCAACTCTCATTCTGCAAATGGGTACAGATAACAAAAAGATGAGAATATTGATGCTGGAGGGGGACGTGGGAAAATAGGTACACTGGTACATTGTTAGTAGAGCTGGGAATGAGTATAACCATTATAGAAAACAATTTGAAATTATGAAAATAAAGTGACAAATGTTTTAACCCACAGATTTCATTACTGAGCTTACACCTTAGTGAATCCATTAATAAGAAAAAAAGTCCCAATAAATATAAAAATAATTATAGTACCTTTTTTTGTGATAGCAAAAAATTTTAAACAAAGCCAATGTGCATCAATTGGGGAATGGCTAAACAAGTTATAATACATGAATGCAATGAAATATTACTGAATTATAATAACATCAACTGATGCAGAGTGAAGTAAGCAAAGCCAAGAAAATAGTATACCCATAACTAACCAAAGTGAATTTTGCAAAATTATTAGGAACTTTAGTAGCTCAAAAGGAGAGAGAGAAGAAAACACTCATTCTACCTCTTTGCAGAAGTCATACTGCACATATTTTCAGATTTTGGGGAGGGGGGGTAAGGGGACACGGACACATCAATTATGCTGCCTTTTCCCACTTCTTTTTCTCCCCCCCCCCTTAGATCTCAAAAAACTATTTGTTGGGGTCAACTAGCTGACTCAGTATATTGAAAGCCAGGCCTAGAGACAAGGAGGTTCTGGGTTCAAACTTGGCCTTAGACATTTCCTAACTCTGTGACCCTGGGCAAGTTACTTAACCCCTCACTACCTAGCCCCTACCATTCTTTTGCCTCCAAACTTCAGGATGCCAGGAACCAACTCCTTGCACAGCCAATAATCCAAGAGATATCAGGTAGGGAAAAATGCCTGCAAACTGTCTACACTATCCACTACCAAGGGTTGTTTTGAGAGATGTTGTTTTCCAGCTTCTCCAATCCCAAAGATCCCAAGAGTCACCATTGTCTGGACTTCTGCTCCAAACCCCTCTCATACCAGCAACGACAGTTTCACTCCTCCTCTAGTTGCATTCCAATACAGAATGCTCAAAGTTGACAGCCAAGCTCCTATAAATTTCTATTCTATTCCCTAAATTACTTCATTACAAAACCAATACACAGTATTGATAAGGGTATTAAAAGAAAAACCTATTTGTTATAATAGATGGTTCTCTAGGAAGTGAAGAGGGATATTGGTGGAAACTACAATTACATCAAAAACATACATCATAAAAAATTTTATTTTTTTAAAAATTAAAGAAAAGCCTTAATTACAAGGGATAAACAAGGCAGAAATGGAGATATATTCACAATAGCATATGTAAACAAAAGGTGTCAATAAAAATAATTTTTAGAAAAAAAATAATTCATAACCAATAGAAACAGCCAAAATAGATAATTCTTTTTAATGAAAACAAGGATATGGACCAATTAGTTTAAGATGTCATGGTCAAACAAAAACTAATTTGAGTTTGAATACAGACCAAAACATACTATATTTCACTTTCTTCTTTCTGTTGTTGTTCAAGATGTCTTCTTTATAAAATAGCTAATATGGAAAAATGTTTTATATGACTGCACATGTAATAGAGGTGGGTGGGAAGGGAAGATGGGAAGAAGAGGATTTGGAAATTTTAAAAAAATGTTTAATGAATGCTAAAAATCATTTTACATGTAATTGGGGGAAAATAAATTATTACTTTAAAAAAAGGATAGAAGATGGGTGTAAAGATGTAGAAGGGTTTTAAGAGAAAGAGAAGATGAATATCCTTGATTTTCTCAAATTAGAAAGTAAGAGAATGGGATAAATTAAATGACATGTATGAACTAGCACAAAAGTGTGATTTCTTCTATCAATGCTCATCATCATCAGCATAAGTAGAAATTGATCAGACTAGCATAATTATAAGACAATATATTTCTGCAAACCCATATTAGGTACATGTTACCCCGAGTCAAGAGTCCATCATTTCTCTATTTTAAGCCATGGTCCGGAATCAAAATTTTACTCTGAGACATTGCTTTAAACCAGCTCTTCATCTTTCCAAATTTGCCTCTCTTCTGACTTTCCTACCTTTAATTGGCATCTACTATACATTTAAGGTCTTCAGCTTCTCATCAAGATCTCTACAACTCCTACCAAGGCTTCTTTAAGTCTTTTTTGACAGGATTATCTGTCCTTATATAAATTAGCAAGGGTAGGTAGTGGTTGTCAGGTTTGGAAAACCTCAGCAGCCTCTCCATTAGGACCTTATAGGTAACTCAGCAGGTATATCTCTGCCCCACTGTTACTACTTTTAAGGGCTTGTAAAAATAATTATGAGGCAAGGACCATACAGAAATAAAGACTCTTAAAAGAAGACTGATATACCAGGCTACCAAGTTTATGAGCACTGATAGAAAAAACAAAATTCTGGAATCCATAATACTGTAAGTTGAAACTTTTTAAAATCCATTACAACTGTTTTTGATCATGCTGGTAACTTAGAGGGAAGATGCCATTGTTTTTTCTTGGCCACAAGAAAAGAAAATAATTTTAAAAGATTCTAATTATGAGTTTTTCCTGGCTACTATCCATTAAAAAGAATAATTTCTCACTTCTTAATGGCTTCTTTCTTTCTACTAAATTATAAGCTCCACAAGGGGTAAGATATCTTAATTATCTGTGCCTTCACTCCACACACCCACATCTTCAATGGCATAGCACAGAAGAATTTGCTCAGAATAGGTGTTTAAATAAGTAGGCTGCTAAAAGAATGAAATTCTTGTCTATACTGTGAGTTTTCTTCTCCATTTTAGATTTCTTGCCAAAATTTGCTTATCTTCCTGTTCTTAGTGGCAAAGGCAGGGCTGAACTTAACAGGAGTATTTCACTAGTAACTAATCCTAGGGTTGTTTGCTCATGTAAAGGCTATACTTAAATGGTTCTGTGATCACCATTTAAAAGTTCCCTCTCAGGATGCAAATCGGACTCCAACCATGGCTGCCCTGTGATGGAGGACTTCCTAGTTGTTTTTCTGACTCTGAAAGGGGATGAGCATTGCAGCTGCTCATCTGCTGTCTTTCTCCAGCGCATCTTCTCTTCCAATCACAAGACTGCTTAATGACATCTTTAATCCTATTCTTCAGATCTTCTCATGAGTTACATACTAGAACCTACACATACCTACCATGTACCTGTCCATGTGATGTTCACAGAAAAATGTTCCATATTTCATAGGCTGAATTTCACTTCTTGCCAGCTGCGTTATTGGAATTTGGGATTCTTTGGGGTTCATTAAGCTTTAATATTTAGATATATGATATAAACTTCCTGTGGACGTTTAGGGGACTTGGAAACTACATTTCCCATGATTCCTCTTACAACAGTAGGTGTGATTATGTAGACAGAGGTATAAGACTCCTGATGTGATTGGGAGACGTTCTCTTTC
Organism: Gracilinanus agilis; assembly: GCF_016433145.1. Lineage (NCBI taxonomy): Eukaryota > Metazoa > Chordata > Mammalia > Didelphimorphia > Didelphidae > Gracilinanus > Gracilinanus agilis. The sequence goes on along the minus strand of NC_058130.1, from coordinate 271,305,489 downwards.
CTACGAAGCAGCCAGGTGGGCAGGAGGTAATGGTGGACAATTTGAATTAGATCTTAGCAGGCGCGTAGCCTTCTTAATTTACCAATATGGCTTTAAATAAACTATTAATACTTTTATCTATATCCACCTATATCAATATTATTTTTAACACAGCTCATCCTCCACTCAATCAAAGTAATCTTCCCTATAATTAGATCAGGTCTAACCATATCACACAAACAACCCCCTGACTCCAACCTCTATAAACTCCAACCCCTATGAACTCCAATAGCTCACAAACCTCCAAGATCAATTATAAAATTCAGTTTGGCCTTTAAAGCCCTTTCGACTGCCTCCCTACCTTCCCAGTCTTCTCATTCCCTACTCCATTCCATATATTCTGAGATCCAGAGACGCTGGTTTCCTGGCTGTTCCTCAAACACAACACTCTATCCCCAAATTTTCTGCCTTTTCCCTGGCCATCCTCCATGTTTGGAACTCTCTGCCTCTTGGCCTTCATGACTCCCTCTCCCTCTCCTTCTTTCTTCTTTAAAAAAAACCCCTTACCTTCCATTTTAGAATCAATACTATGTATTGGTTCCAAGGCAGAAAAGTGGTAAGGGCTAGGCAATGAGGGTCAAGTGACTTGCCCAGGGTCACAGAGCCGGGAAGTGTCTGAGGTCAGATTTAAACCCAGGACCTCCCGTCTCTAGGTTTGGCTCTCAATCCACTGACTCACCCGGCTCCTTTCATGACTGCCCCTTTCATGACTTCTTAAAACCTTAGCTTCTACAAGAAGCCTTTCCCAGTAGCCTATATAAGTTGCCATCCCTTTGAGGTAACTTTCCATTTATTCTTTTTCTCTACATATATGTGTGCACATATATAAAATATATATAAGTATCTTATCTTATATGTACATAGGGATTTGCATATTAACTCCTACATTAGAATGTGAGCTCTTTGAAGGTAGGGGCTGTATTTTACTTTCTTTTTCATCTAAACCTCAGCACATTGCCTGGCACATTGCAATGTACGTTGATGGACTCCTGACTTCTTTGGCTTCCTGCAAGACTCAGCTCAGATCCCACCTTTGTACATACCTAGTTATTTACCTAGACTGTATTATCATCTATATGCAGATTACTCCCAGATCTACACATCCTTCCCTATTTTTCCCTCCTGATCTTCGGTCTCAGAGTACCAATTGCTTATTACACATTTGAAAATATGATGCCCTACAGGCATCTCAAACTCTACATTATCTAAAACAGAATTATCTTTTCACCCAAACCCACTAGTCTTCAAATTTCCCTATTTGTAAAGTGGCTACTACTTTCCCCCTAATTACCTAGGTGCTTAGTCATTCCTGGATTCTCATTCTCCTTTACCTCATATAATCCTATCAATTATTAAGATTCCTTGATTCTATCTCTACAGTATCTCTTAAATCTGTCACCTCTCAACTCAGGCGGAGCTAATTCATTCCCTCAGCACATTTCACCTACATTAAGGTAATTGCCAATTAGATGACCTCCCTGCTTAAAGTCTCTCCTTTCTCCTGACCATTCCACATAAAGCAATCATAGGAATAGTCCAAAACCATAGGATTAATCATGTCACTATCCTGCTCAATAAACTCCAGGGGCTCCCTATTACCTCTAGGATAGAGGTTCTTATCCTGGAATCTATGAACTGGGATGAAAAAAAAATACATCTTTATTTTCACCAAACTCTAAATTAATTTTTATAAATCAATTATAAATATAGGCAACAAACCACAGTAGTATTACCATACCTGTAACTCTTATCAATAGAAATCAAAGATAGTATCATATATTTCATTTTTATAGATATCACAGATATCATTTATGCTCATCACCTCTTCAAAATTACCATAGTTATCAGACCTACTACTAGGTCTCATGTGATCACAGGTCTCTTTCTATAGAGGCTCATGTAAAGGAGTTAGCCGGGGCACTTCTATACCTAGTAATTGTTCAGTGAAACAAACTGTGAAGTGGTATGTTTTTATATTGGTGACCTGGACATCTATTTTGTCTTCCAGTATTCCCTAAGCAAATGTTTGTGAATAAATATGTTATGGAGGCAAGTTATTTTTATTTTGCAAAATCAGAAGTTGAAATGAAAATTCTTAACTTTCCATAAAGTGACATGGCCTTTTTTAACACATATAGGCCCATGGGTGACACATGTAGAATAGGCAAATTCAAACACATTTGATGGTTGAGGTAACTGCTGAAGTGTGGTATTTAAAGTAATTAATTACTGCTAACAGACTACACAGGGATAAAGATCATGCACCGAGAGATATGTTCTGCAGATAAGAGGCTCTTTACACTATTTTTCCTCTTTATTCTCCCTTTTTGTACAAAGTATGTTATGAAGTAAAGACATGTATACACATTATGTTATTGTACAATATTTTCATGTAACAATTCTACTCATTTAAAAACTAGCTTTGTGAGAAAACTGCAAACATTATTTCAAGGATACAACTCTAGACACAACAGTAGCAAAATTCCAAGAAGGACATAACTCCCAAGCTACTGCTATAATCCAGATTTCTATGAGGGGGTTTAAAAGCCATGAAAAGAATTAAAACTTTGGAAAAACTATAAGACTTGTTTTATTTTACTTACTTATAAAAAGTTCTTGAATAGTCACAAATTGTTTATTTCTATGCAGATTTATCAAATCCCTGAAAAGTTATACAAAAATACTGAGTTTTAAAAAAACTCAACTGAATCAAGTATTTTATTTTAGCTTTATATTTTTTGCAGACCTAATTTAAGTTGAAATGTCAAAGAAAAGTGTTTAGACTGCGTTATATGGCTAATGATAATAATACCTAAGCTTTATTTATCCCTACACTATGTACCAGCAGATTCTGTGCTAAGTTTTTTATAAATATAATCTCATTTGATTCTCACAAATACTCTAGAAGGTAGGTGCTATTATAATACCCATTTTATGGTTGAGGAAACTTGAGGCAAACAGTTTAAGTGACTTGTCCAGGATTACATAGCTAAGAAGTGTCTGAGGTAGCACTTGAACTCTGGTCATCCTAGCTCTAGAAAAGTGCTTTATACATTGTGCCACCAAACAGCCTAGTTTCACTATTAAAATAACAGATTAAGAACACCCTAATGCAAATATCAATAATATGGAAATTGGTCTTGATCCACATGTAAAACCCAGTGGAATTGTGGAAGGGGGTGGGAGGATGGGAGGGATAGAACATGAATCCTATAACCATGGAGAAATGTTATAAATTAATAAATTAAGTAGAGACTCCTAAAAAAACAAAATAATGGATTAATGAGACATAAAAGCCACAGGGTTTTTCTTTGGGGGAGGATGTGTGTGTGTGTGTGTGTGTGTGTGTGTGTGTGTGTGTGTGTGTGTGTAGAAAAATCCTTGGGATAAAGAGTATAAAAACCAGGAAAACTGACATGTGTGTATTCTGAAAATGCATATAAAGATGAGTTCTTTTTATGCAAAGAAAACTCAATGTCCCCAAAGCTGAAACACTTTCCAAACTTGGATTTGCCACTTCACAGAACCTTTTCTTGAAGCATCTCATAAAGCTTTTTACTGAACTGCTCAGCAAAAGAAGTCCCAAGCTCCTGGAAAGATTTTAGTAAAGTCATCTGTACTGGCAATAGTCAAAATGGTTTGTGTTCTGAAACAGAAGAAAATCTGAAAGCTATTTCACTGTGAAATGATGATACATTCTAGAATCATGGACATTTTGAAGCAGGTCACCAAGGAATAGGCTAACTTACCATCCCTCTCCAATATACCACTGGGTGAAGCAACAGACATCTTTCAGTGTAACTAGCTCCTTGTTTTTGTTTGCTTACATGCACACTGACACCATCAAAGAAGAATTCTTACTTTTGAAGTCCCTTATGAATACTAGAAAGGCTGTCAGCTTTTGGAAACAGTCAAATATTTTTGCCAAACGAAACTTTGGAAAGTAAACCTTCACAATCTTTGCACAGATAAAGCTCCTGTAATACTTGGTAATACATCAGGAATTGCTGTTTTGGAGAAAAAAGACACTCTTCCTATGATCACAGATATGCAGGAGCAACAAAGACTCTTCCAAAAACCCTAAAAGAATTTGTCAACAGTCACAAGTCACCAACTTTATCAGAAGCAGGTGTTTAAAATATCACATCTTTGAAAATTTTTGTCAAGAAATGGGAACAAAATATGAAATGTTTCTTTAACACAGAGAAGTTTACTGGCTTTTAAGAAGACAAGTCTAGAAGTGCCGGAATGAATTAAGGGCACAACTTTCACTTTTTCCTCAAAGAAAATAGAAAACCCATTCTTGGAGCATTTTGAAAGAAAAGACTTTATTCACTGGTTAGCTTACCTGGCAGACATATTTAGCTACATTAATATGCCAAATCTTTCAATTCAAGGGCCTGAAGTCCCCAATATGAATGATAATGACAAATGTCTTGGCTAAACTGCCAGAACAGGAGATGATGATAGAAGCTGACATTCTTGCAAACTTTCAAAAGCCTAAAGAAGTGCTAAGACTGCTTGCTTTAAGATACAAAATCATGCCATTTCTTTGAAAAGAGAAATCTGAAAACAAATGGAAACATTCAAGAACTCTTTCAAAAGTTACTTCTATTTAGATGAAGTTGAACCATAATATGACAATCCTTTGATATAAATTGCACTGCGGATGATGATCTAGCCAAAGATAAACTCACTAATTTTAGTACCAAAAACTTAAAGACAATTTATTCTATTTGAGTTTAACTCAAAATTTCTTAGAAATACTAATGTTCACTGAAAGAAGCCTATGCTCACACCTTGTAAAGTGAACTACAGAGGGACAGCTAGGAGACTCAAGGAACAGAGAGCCAGGGCTGGAGATGGGAAGTCCCTGGTTTGTTAAAATGTGACCTCAGACTTCAGACTAGCTGTCACAGTGACAGTCGATTAATCCCAAATGCCTAGCTCAGTGATGGTGAGCCTTTTAGAGACAGAGTGCCATGCCTTGCCCTGCCCTTTCCCCTTCACAGGGGAGGGAAGAAGCACTCCCATTGGTTTGCTGGCTGGAAGGATGCGGGATGTGAGCAGCTCTGCCCAGGTCCCTCTGCCTTTCTAGTAATGAACTCTGGGGGGTAGGGGGAGGGAGGGGACACGTGCCCACAGAGAGCTCTCTGTGTGCCACATTTGACACTTGTGCCATAGGTTTGCCATCACTAGCCTAGCTCTTATCACTCTTCTGCCTTGGAACTGATAACTTAGTACCAATTCTAAGAGAGAAGATAAGGGTTTTAAAATAAAATAAAGTAAGCTTTGGAAGATTTAATTCCATTTATAACAATATATCTTTTGTGGATCAAGATTTTCAATGTTTTTAACCACCATAACCGTAAAAAAAAGTTATTAGATATCCAACAAGGCCTCTGTGTTGCCTGGTTAAAGATCATTCAATATCTTTTAAGCAACACCCTTCACAATGATATGTGTTTAAAAAAATTTTTTGTCTATATATTATTATTTAGTGCATAAGTATAATATAGTATTAGAATTTTAATACCTACATTTTAATATAATTTGTTTTCTTTATAATCCCTTATATTTTATTTTATGTATTTAAAAATAGTCTTCTGAGAAGGATTCTAGATGACACAAAAAAGATTAAGAATCCATTCTAGGATCAAATACAATATCCTTTGTTTTAGCACTTAAAATTCCTTTATTTCCTTTAAAACTCTACATTCATATATATATGTTTTTAAAAATGAATACTGTAAATGTATAGTGATTTGGGCCTAGAGATGAATGAGAGAAAAAGAGTGGACTGGAGTACCTGTGGAAAACTGCAAAATTCTTTCAAAATTTCCCTGGTTGGAAGGGGAAGGCTCATCTTCTTAAAACCAGTATTCTTCTGGTAATGTTACAACTGGCTTATGAGTCATGAAACATTCTTCAAAGAAATGTAATTGAGGTTCACTCAAAGACAACATAGAACACAGATGTAAACAGGCTACAACATATATGAATAAGAAATTAATTCCACAGAAGAAGTGGTATAAAAGATATCATCAAAGAAATTTACAAGTGAAAAAGATGCTACTGCTGTTCATGTTGAGGGAACAAAGATTGGAAAGCCCTGTGTGCTTCCTTGGTATCCTTGGCTTGAGACATCAGGAAAACTCAAGAATGTTCACCCAAAATACGGGGTAGCCCCTTAGTGGCAAATATATGAAGATTACCACAAGCTGGTCGATTGTAGATGGGTTATAATATATTGCTGAAAGAAATACATTAATAAGTTCACCATTTGAGTATACTGGAACAAATACTCATTTTGCTCACAGTTTTAACTTCTGATAAGAAAGCAAGCATGATGACCAATTAGAGACATATCTTCTTTTCCCTTTTGGGCTAGAGATTTTAAACAAACTAAAAAGATCTTAAATCTCTAAATTACCTTTAGTTACCAAATTGTCATCAGAAGAGGCAAAATGGATCATTCAAGGAGTTACTCACCCAGTGTTTACGATCTACATCCTCATCTGCATCCCACTTCCGGGTTAAGAAAGGATGCTTTTTGCTGATTATTTCCCCTTCAAAGAAGGTAGTAAGAGTTGGGTATTCCTAAAGCAAAATAAAATATTTTTTTTAACTCTTAGCAAAAACTCTTTTTTATTCTAATAACTGGATAAAAGTTTAAGGCTGCTAGGCAGTGATCCAAATTCAAGAGTTAAAACCTACAGAATGGGAACAAATATATGCTAACAGTAGAGACAATAGACACTATTTTATTCATGTTGCTCACCAAAAATAAAGAGGGTCTTCTGTGTGTGACATTTATAAGTCTGATGCCAAAATATTTCTGTCTCAGGAGTTTTTATAGCACCTTGGTAAGCAGATGACAACTTCGTGGATCTTGTTTTTTTATTTTTTTTTTCACAATAGTTCCAAACCAAAACAACTAAAGTTAGGTGGTTCCAAACTAAATGTTTAAGAATTAAAGCAAATGACAAGGACAGTTTTTACTTTATATATGCTTAAACAAAAAAAGCAAGTAATAAAGATTCATGGTTTTATAAATAAGCCTCATCATCTGCTTTATTTTATATATGACATGCTCATTTTATTTGGTGCCTGTTGAGATCAGAGTAATTCTGAACTTGAGAGATAATAAAATGGACAGTCATATACAAAACAGAGCAAATTACATGAATGAGGTATGTGTATGTACATACACACACACACTCTCACACAGAGTCAGACCTGTAACAACATTCCTGGTAAAGAAACACCCTTTTCCAAAGTAGTAAATTATTTTCGGTCAGTGAATTGCTTAGGGCACTAAGAGACTGGTCCAGGTCAGGGTCATACTGCCAGGATATGTCCAAAGACACTTGAGCCCAAAACTTCCAAACTCCATTTCCCTCACCCACTTCCCATCCCATCCCACTCCCTACCCTCATATCAATACGGCCACTTTTTTTCCTTTAAATTTTCCATAAGCCCTTTCTTATGTTACTTCCAACAGTATTCATAGTCAATGACATTAAAAAAAAATCCTTACCTTCTGTCTTAATAACAATTCTTAAGACAAAAGGGCAAGAGCTCCGAAACTGGGGTTAAGTGACTTGCCCAGGATATCACAGCTAAGAAGTATCAAGGTCAAATTTGAATCTAGTTCTCCCAGCACTCTATCCACTGTGCCACCTAGTTGTCCCTAATGATATTATTTTTTAAAGGTGTGATTGTATTCATATTAGTTTCTTCCCATGTCCCCCATACCCCCAACAAAATATCCCATTGTAACAAAGAAAAAGGGTTTTCAATTATATTTTGTTTTTACCACTTTTCCCCTATAAAATGCTTCATTCAGTTTAGCATCTCTCTTCCTCCTCAGTTTTCAGTGCAATATACTTATACACACAATAGTTTCTTTTCCCCAACAAAATGGAAGCTCTAGGAGGGCAGGGACAGCTTTTACTTGTCTTTCTTTACCCAGGGCTTAGTAAAACAATAGATATTTAATGTTTGTTGACCTGAATATACCATGCCAGGTGACAAAGAATCAGGCACATATAATCCTGAAAGCTTCATTAAAATAAGAATGCCCCCACACGGTTCAAAATTTATTGGAAAAACACCTATGTATAGAAAAATTGCTATTTTTTAGAAAGAAAGCTCCAAAATATTATGAACCTATTGATTCAATTGCTCCCACTTTCTCCAAAGCCAATGGATATCTTACTTATTTACATATAAAGATGCAACAATTAAATGAATAGCCTAACTTGTATTAAAGTTTTTTGTGGTCCCTACTAGATTATAAACTCCTTGGAGTTAGACACTATTTTATTATTCCTGTTTATCTCTTCCTCAACAATAAGCACAGTGTAGGGTACATAGTTCCTCTACTTAATAGTGAACAAATGTAAAAAAGGGAAAATTTCCCAAGCAGAGACTTGTATGCTTAACTTTTTTCACAAGCCACAGATTACATTTAACAAGATATGAAAAAAGCCTACCTACAAATTACATTGGGAAGGACTATTAAGGTAAAAATCTATAAAACTAGCAGCAGTAGCTTCTAAAGGGTGACAGAACTGAAAGTTAAGGCAAATAAGGTCAAAACATGTAATGAACATTAGGAAGAGCAGCAAAAGGTATTAGAAAGAACAATGTATTTGTGGCCCAAAAGATTTTGATTCAAATCTTAGAATCTACTTTACTACTCTATCACTTTGCTAGTCTCTTCACATCTCTAGACCTTGCTTCCTTATTCTAAAATGAAAAAGTTGGACTAGAACTCTGAAGACCTTTCCAACTCTAAAACCTTAAAATCACGTGCTTATAAATGGGTCAGAAGACCAGTTTCTGCTAATGATTTCTCAGCATGGCAAAATCCTGATTAAATTTAACTTTTTTTTCCCCTAAATAAAGGCAGTCAGCTGAATTTCTACTGAAATAATTTTTATAGTTCATATTGTTTTAGAACTAAGAGGACCTTAGAAATCTCTAGGAGTAAATCCAATCCTCTCATTTTACAGATGGGGAAACCAGGGCCCAGAAAGAATAAAGTGACTTGCTATCACATCTGTTTCTAGCTAGCTATTTTTATTTACCAATTTATATGACAAGAAATTGGTGAGGTCAATGAGAGGATGAATTCTTTTTTTTTTTTAACCCTTACTTTCCATCTTGGAATCAATATTGTATATTGCTTTCAAGGCATTAGAGAGGTAAGGCCTAGGCAAATTAGGGTTAAGTGACTTGCCCAGGGTTTCAGAGCTAGGAAGTATCTGAGGTCACATTTGAACCCAGGGTCTCCTGTCTCTAAGCCTGGCTCTCAATCCCCAGAGCCACCTAGCTGCCCCCAAGTTCTTTTTTTAATTAAATAGCCTACGCATGGGTCTTGCAGAATTTTTTCTTCATATAATACTAAAAAAAAAAAAATCAGTATTCACTAAGAACATGTATAATTATCTTACTTTAGACAGTCTTTTCCAACAATCATACATGCTTTTTTTTTTTTTTTTTTTTTTTAAATTTTAAACCCTTAACTTCTGTGTATTGACTTATAGGTGGAAGAGTGGTAAGGGTAGGCAACGGGGGTCAAGTGACTTGCCCAGGGTCACACAGCTGGGAAGTGTCTGAGCTGGATTTGAACCTAGGACCTCCCGTCTCTAGGCCTGGCTCTCAATCCACTGAGCTACCCAGCTGCCCCCTCATACATGCTTTTTAACAAAACCAATATCTTAAAAAACTTTCTGATATTTAAATACAAAAATGAATTATGATTTTCTTTCTTACTTCATTCACTTAAATACATGCTGACTAGGTACTATGTATGTAGCATACTGCTGAGTACTGGGGGGGTAGGGGTGGGATTACAGGACATTGTAATTAATGTCAATGGTGAGATAAAACAGACAAATTAAGAGCTCAATAGATGAATATTCAAGGCTTAATGAATCTTAGTGAGTAAGGTCATTGTGGCACCTAATATTTGGTATAATCTTGCCCTCAAGAATGAGAATGAAGTGTTTAAAAAATGAGATGTTATTTCCTCAGTATGAAGTGTTCCAGGTGAGGACCTTCCTCAACAAATACAGGTTTATACCAGCTCTAAAATTTAAGAGAGTAGCTAGGGAGTAAGAGGTTATGGACCTTGTACAAGGAACAAGCAGCCAGTATGTGACAGCCACAGGGATTGAATCCAGGTCTTGCTGTCTCCAAGGCTGGTGCCCTGTCCACTATACCATACTACCTCACTCATTTCAATCTTTGGGCCAAGTGCCTATCACCCTTTTGCTGCCCTCTGCCAAGGGGCTCCTTAGATTTGCTTAGCAACCAGGTTAAAGCACAATTTTTTCCAAAGTCTAAAATAATATGCAAACCTGAGAATATAAAATGCCAGCAATGTCTTACTCTCTGTGTGTTAAGGAACTACAGATACTTACAAATAAGGTATTTGGGTATTCTTAGCCTAATCTAATTAATATACAACCCAGAGTTTCAACAGTAATTCCCAACAAGCAAGTTTCAAGTTGCTTTGCTGCACAACTAAATATGGCTTCTTGGTAAAGATGAAAATGTTCAACAATAAAGATATACAATGGTTCGTTTTTCCTTAGCAGTAAATGTGTATATGTGTGTTAAATAAAGACATGTCTTTTGGTCAATTCCTATCACTCTCAACTAACTTACAGTAACTGTTCATTTTTATGAATTAGTCATAAGCATATGCGATTTTGTGCTTGTAAACTGCTGTTATAATTTCTGAACTATATTTCTTAATAAGGTCAATGTAAGAACCTGAGGATATCTAATGTGGAATAAAGAAGACTAACAGGTATAGGATAGATATCTTCAATTATCAGAAGAAGGATTAGACATGTTCTTCAATACTTGGCCTCAGGAGGCAGAGTTAGGACTAGATGATGAAAAAAATAATTCACCTTGACATAAAGAAAAACTTCCCAACAATCAGGGACATCTCAAAATGGAATGGACTGATAGCTTGAGTGAATAAAGGGTTCCTCAACACTGTAAGGGACAGCTAGGTAGCACAATAGATAGAATTGCTGACCCTGGGCTCAAGAAAACCCATTGTCCTGAATTAAAATCCAGCCTTAAGACACTTAAACTAATTTTGTGCCCCTAGCTAAATTATTTTCCTGTTCGCCTCACTTTCCTGTGTAATTAGGATTTGCTCCCCAGAACTCTAAATCCCAGCTTCCCATGTTCCCTCTCATGTTACATGCTAACGTAGGGGAAATAAGTTTTATGTAGCTCTGCCCTCCTCCCCCCTTCCTGTGATTTCAGCTATGGAAGCTGGCTTTGGGCCAGGCAGGAAAACTTACTCACATGGTATTATTTTTGTTAATTAGGTTTTTATACTTCTATTTTCTTTTTATTCCTTCTACTTCAAGTGATTATTAATAAACTTTATAAAATATAATACTTGGAATTATTGGATATTGATTTAAATCTTACACTCCTCATATGTCAAATGAACTGGAAAAGGAAATGGCAAACCACTCCAGTAGCTCTGCCCCAAATGGGATCACGAGACAGAAACAATTGAACAACATCAGCAAAAATCTAGATTAAGTAAGATTTTATGAATTTGATGTTTACTTCTCATATTTTTTCCATTTTATAGCCACTTCTTTAAACTAAACCTGGAGAAAATGAAATATATTAGCTTCTTTGCTTATCTGGCAGCGATTGTCATTTACCTGGAAAAACTAGACAAAAGTTGGTAGGAATCTGGAAGGCAGAATTCAGTCATTTAGTGATATAGATCCTGGATCATTACAAATAAGAGTTTTATTTATACCTGAAAGGAAGCTTTCCCAATACAAAGATAATTCAGTAGAGAAACAATACTGAATTATGATTTCAGAAACCTGGGTTCTAGCCCTAGTTCTACGTGATGCAATGGGGATCTTGGGCAAAATCACCTCTAAGGATTCATTTGGCTTTAACTTTCTATGGTTCTAATTCCTACTTCAAAGGGGAAGTGTATATAGAAAGAGCAGATAGAATTTGGAGATTAGGCCCTGTCATAAGGTGAAATTCTGCTTCAATCAGAAGATATGGGGGGAAAAGGTACTGGCTTTTGAACACTTTTCTTAAAACCCTTACCTTCTATCTTAGAATTGATAGTATAAAGAAGAGTGGTATGGGCTAGCCCAGTGATGGGCAAACTTTTTAAAGAGGGGGCCAAAGGAAAGGAAATGCTCCTCTGTCAGTCTGTTTCTAAGGCAACTTTTTTGAAGTTTCATTGTACTGTATCCTACTCATTGTATTCATCAGATTAGGAATAATGTCCTGGATAGAACATTTCAGGGGGCCACATCTGGCCCGCAGTAGTTTGCCCATCATTGGGCTAGGCAACTGAGGTTAAGTGACTTGCCCAAGTCACACAGGTAGGAAGTGGCTGTGGCCACATTTAAACTCAGATTCTCCTGATTCTGGGCTTAGCACTATTTCCACTGTGCTACCTAACTGTCCCTTAGGCAACTTTTGAGACAGAGAAGAGGTCATCATTTTGTGACCAATGATTAATTAATCCCTTAACAAAATTATCATGATCATCAAGGACTGTCCATACCTTAAGCTGGTCTCTTCAGGTAATGTAACCAAGTGTCAAACGAAGTGGTACTTTCCAAAGACATGAAAAACTAGTAAGGGTGAACAGGTCTCCAATATTCTCTTATAGAAATGGATGGCACACCCTAGTCCTTCTTCACATTATGTCTCCCTTTTCTTCCAATACCTTACTGGTTTTAGGACCTCCTAGAATCTGCTATATATATATATCAAACTTGGCTAATTTAATTCAGTAAGAATGTTTTGATAAGACACTACAGGACAATCCATTATAATGCAGGATTATAATGTTGGATTTTTAACATCATTCTTACTTCCCATAGGGTCTTTCCAGTCTTTTTTGCTTGTTTATTGGCTCTAAATATGAATCTTTTTAACACATGGTTTTAGACTTTCAGATTTTGTATCTCAAATTCTGTCAGTTTGCCTATAAAGTTATAATGTATCAGTTTTTCTAGCCTCAGTTTTCAAGAGGCAGAATGGCATAGCAGATAAGAGAAATGGCCTTGAAGCCAGAAGACCTGAGTTCAAGACCTGCCTCATTATACACAATCTAAGAATGGTCCTGGGCAAGTAACTTAACCTTCTCAATGCTCTAAGCCAGTGATGGTGAACCTTTTAGAGACCACATGCCATGCCCCACCTTCTTTACTCTAGACAGGGGTAAAGAAGGAAGGGAGTGGGCAGCGCGATGGAGAGGAGGAGAAGAGCAGCTCCATCAGAGTCCCTCTGCCTTTCTAGAAACTAACTCTACTGGGGACAGCTCATGTGCCCACAGAGAGGTCTCTGCATGTATCTTTGGCACATATGGTATAGGTTTGCCATCATGGCTCTAAGCAATCTCAGACTGGGTTGGTCTCAGTACCCCCTTACTCTCATGAAAATTACTAAGGACCTCCCAACCATCTCTTATCCCAGCAAGTTTATTCTTATGTGTATTGATATTTATTATGTTCGAAATTAAAATATCTTAGTATTATTATGAAAACAGTTTTGACCTGGTAGACTCCTTGAAAGGGTCTAGGAATTCCCAGCATCCTAGGACCATACTTTGAGAAATTTGTCTTAAACTATAAGTTGCAAAGAAGGTGCCACAGGGAGTTTCCTTACCTGGTTTCCTTGTATTATACTTTACTTTTTAGAAGGTAGCTTCCCACCGCCAACTTTCTAACTGGCATTCTGCAAAGGTTACCATTTATCTTTTAACTGGTACATCTGATGGTCTTTTCTCAGTCCTTTCTCCTTGACTGGTTTAAATTTTTTGATACTATAAATTATTCCTTATTCCTGGAAATGTTCTCATTTTCCTTATCAGTCAAGCATTTGTTAAGCACCTACTATGTGTAAGGCACCAAGGATACAAGGACAAGGAATCAAACAATCTCTGCTTGCAAGGAGCTAACTTCTTATAGAGGTCTTTGAGACCTCTTTTTCCCGTATGATCATTCCTTTCTCATCTCCTCTACCTAAAATGTGCCAATGTGGCCTCGTCTTCACTCCTCCGAAATTATCTTCCTTCAAGACTATGGCAGAAGTAAAATTAACTACTTATCTAGTTGAAACTCAAGGCAATAAAACCAAAAACTTCCTGCCACATAGGTCAGTCTTTCACTAAAAACACAATGAAACCAACCTCAGGACCTCATCACATAGGAAGCCCTTTTCATGCTTGATGTAAATTAGCAAACTCATTCATCAGGTATACCACCATGGCAAATGAAGAGGCAAGGTGAGGTACATCTAAATGAGTCAACACTGTATCTCTGATGAAGAGCCTTTTCATGTTATTACTGAGTAAGCTTTTGTTATTAAATGTATGCATTCTGTCTTATTCTAAGCCATACCCACCAGGCAGGTCTGGAAGGAGCCTGACCCAAAACATTTAGTGGAGTTTAGAATGATCTCTTGGCTAACCTGAGAGTTGAAATGAGGGAAGAGTGATTCAGAGGGAGAGGAGGATAAGAGAAGGGTGCCTGGATGGTCTCATACAGGAGTTTGGTAACTTGTACTGCCACATTTTTGGATGATAAGTATGAATTTACTTAGAAAAAGTGGGGCAATAGCCAGTATCTCAACAGGGGCCACTAAAGGGACACAGATTTGGCTGGTGGGTCAGGGTACACTGAGTTAGTAGAGGAACAGGCCAAGAATTAAAGACTCAGGCCACAGGACAGGTTGCACACAAAAAGTGACCCCTCTCTTAGTTTGTATGAATCTATGTCCTGGTCAGGATGAAGGAATATGTGGCAAGTGGCTAGAACTTGGATGTTCCTGGCAATGTTCCTGCTCATCAATGCTGCTTTAAATCAGGAGATACCCTGTAAACTGGGCTGAAATCACCCTTTCCCCATCATCTCCCTCCACCTTGGATCAGAGAATTAAGATCTGGGGCATGGTCCTTCCAAAAGGGTGAGTAGTTGAAGCCTGGTTTTCTAGCCTTGTTTCCTTTGGAGGGTTGCTCTCTCTCCGATGTCCTGTCCTCCAAATGCTATCTATGTCTTCCTCCACTCCCAAGGCTAAGGTTGTCCAGTGATTAATAATTAATAGCTTTAAGAGTATTTAATAAGTGGGAAGTCTCTTAGAAGATGCTTAGGGGGCAGTTAAATAGCACAATGCCAGGCCTCAAGTTGGGAGGACCTGGGTTCAGACACTTCCCAGCTGTGAGAGACCTTAAGCAAGTCACTTAACCCTGATTGCCTAGTCCTTGCTACTCTTCTGTTTAGAACTGATACTAAGCAGGAAGGTAAGGGCTTAAAAAAAAGCCCTTAGGATATTGCCTCCAAGGGGTGGAATGTGATAGGTGCAACCATTACTACCAATTATGTTTGGGACCCATGGAAATAAAATGGGAAGATCCTTGCCAGAAACCTGGTTTTCCCCTAAAANTTAGCCACCTTGCATTACAAATATAGTATGTCTCAGTCTGCATTCAGTCTCCATCAATTCCTTCTCTGCAGGCAGATGGAGTTTTTCATCATTAGTCCTTGAAGATTATCTTAGATTACTGTATTGCAAAGAATAGCCATGTCACTCATAAATATTCATCATATAATATTGTTGTTACTGTGTACAATGTTCTCCTGCTTCTACTCACTTCACTTTGTATCAGTTCATGTAGGTCTTCCAACCAACCCAATTTTTAAAACACACTTGCTTTGCTCTGTCATCTGTGTCAAAAACTGCGTTCCACAAAGAAGGTAAAATATGAATTTTCATGTTATCTATAATACCATAACCTCTTTATGAAAATGGAAGCCTTACCGCTCGGACATCTTCTGGCAGGTCCTCATCAAATTCGCTCTTGACTATTTTCTCCAAGGTGTTTATAGAGATCTCCAGAAGTTTCTCATGGTGATGGTTTTCTAAGTCACGGCACTGGGCCATTGTAGAAGTGTAAGTTAAGCAAATAAGACCAGGTTATCATAATGTTAATGGTACGATATGACTATACCTGACAATGATGAAAGAAGCAATGGAAAGAAAGGAACTTTTTTGTCTCTAAAGTCTTGCTTCAACCAGTCTAGGTACTGTGTTAAAACTCTTTGAACCTGAAATGCTGTTCTTCAAAAGAAAAATCATAGAACTACAAATTTCAACAAACATTTAATAAAGAGTCACTTTCTGTGTCTCTTGGATTAGGTGCCAGGTCTAGAAGACTCGTCTTCCTTAGTTCAAATCTTACTTACTAGCTATGTCTCCCTGGGAAAGTCACTGAACTTGCTGGAGAAAACTGGAGAAAGAAAAGGCAAACTACTCCAGTATCTCTGTCAAAAAAAAAATCCTAAATGGGGTCATGAAGAATCAGAAACAACTGAAAAATGACTCAATGACAACAACAACAATTGTGTGTCACTGGGAATACAAAGTCAAAAACAAAACAGTCCAAGCCCTCAAGGAGTTTGTTTTTTTCATAGAACCAGCTCCTACTCTTATTAGTTTAATAGGTCTCTTATTTTCATTTTTATAATTTCTTCTTTGATTTTTAAAATTTCCAATTTAGTCTTCAATTGGAGATTTTTAATTTTTTCTTTCTCTAGTTTTTTTAGTTGCATGCCCAATTCATTGATTTACCTTTTCTCCATTTTGTTGATATAAGTATTCAGGGATATAATTTTCCCTGAGTACTGCTTTGGCTATATCCTATAAATTTTGATAAATTTGTCTCCTCATTGTCATTCTCTTCAATGAAATCAGTGACTATTTCTATGATTCATTCTTTGACTCACCCATTTTGAAGAATTAGGTTATTTAGTTTCTAATTAATTTTTAATTTGCCTTTCCATGAACCCTTGTTATTATTATAATTTTTATTGCATTGTGTTTCTGGAAAAGTTGCATTTATTATTTCTGCTTTTCTGCATTTGGTTGTGAAGTTTTTATGCCCTAGTACATGGTCAATTTTTGTATATGTACCATCTGCTGCTGAAAAAATGGAATATTCCTTTTTATCCCTTTTCAATTTTCTCTAGATATCTATTAAATCTAACTTTTCTAAAATTTCAATCACTTCCTTTACTTTATTTTTTTGGTTAAATTTATCTAGTTCCCTCACTAGTTTAGTTTTACTGTCTATTTCCTCCTTAAGCTCCTTTAGTTTCTTCTTTAAAAATCTGGATGCTATCCCATTTGGTGCATATATGTTAAGTACTGATATTACTTCATTGAACTCCTTCCATA
The DNA here is from genome assembly GCF_016433145.1 of Gracilinanus agilis. Taxonomy (NCBI): domain Eukaryota; kingdom Metazoa; phylum Chordata; class Mammalia; order Didelphimorphia; family Didelphidae; genus Gracilinanus; species Gracilinanus agilis. The sequence goes on along the minus strand of NC_058130.1, from coordinate 271,288,182 downwards.
ACTTAATTACTCTATACTACCTTTTATCAAGATGTAATTAACTTCCTTATCTCCTTTAATCAGATCTATTTTTGCTTGAGCTTTGTCTGAGATCATGATTGCTACTCTTGCTTTTTTTTTTGTCTCAGTTGAAGTCCAATAGATTCTGTTCCAGTCTCTTACCTTTACACTGTGTGTGTGTCTACTGTAAGGTTTAAATTTAGGTTTTTGATTCAATATAAGAGTTATAAAGTAAAATTGTGGTCACTGATTTTAAAATATCTTAAGTTAAAATGACTTAAGTCAAAAAAAAAACCTTTAAGCAGCTTTTATTTACAAAGAGGTGGAGTGAACATGTAAAATGTAGATAAAGAGATAGGAATGAGCACTCTCCACATATCTGCAGCTCTGTATTCCTTTGAGCCAACTCAAGTGCTGTCTCTTATAGAGGGAACCCCTCTAAATCCTCATAGGTACTAGTGCTTTCTCTTTCCTCAAATTACCTAGTACTTATTAATCTTTGTAAATGGATGGATAACTTCCATACCACCTCCTGCAAGATGTAAGCTCTTCCCAGACATTTGTCATTTTTTCTTTGAATAATCCAGTTTTGAAGCACATCAGTCCCTTTGCTGATGGAGAAGGAAGGCATCTGGAGCATGACTGAATGGACCTCTGGGAACCATAGTCCAAAGAGATCTTCCCCAAATCTTTCTCCCCTGGAGAGGAAGATGCCTGAAAGGTTGGAGAACTCAACTTACAAAGGAGTCTTAGAAAAGCAGAAAAGAATGGAGAGGCCAAGTGGTGGGGGCAAGACTGTGTTGGCCAGGGACTGAGACCTTTGAATAAATACAAAAACTGGAATGTCATTACAGTTAGAGGGCCTTCTCCCACCCACCCCCTCTTCAAACTCACTGAACAGGGACATGGCCAGAACAAACTGGAGATAAAATGCAGGAAAGGCCAACTGAGGTTTAACTCCCTTCTCCCTTCAGGAATTTTCTAAATGATTTCTATATTTCCTTAAGCTGTTTATGATTCCTGATTTTCTTTCATAGAAAACTACTTTGTAATTTGCATATCTTTGGTTGCAAATGTAGGGGAAACAATGGAAGAGTTCATGACAAAAAAAAGTCTATTACCTCTGTCTAAAAATGTTAGGATCTTTCCTAATTGGGGGCTCCAAGCAAAGTTTAGAAAGAATTGTAATTATTATTTCAGTCACGTTTTTTTGTAAACTCCTAAAAGTCAGAAATAAAGAAAATCTGCCTCTTTCCCTACAGCCAGGTCTCTGGGAGAAGAACCTCTCTGGCTACATTTATATTCCCAATGCCTACCACAGTGCCATTTTCAGTCATGTCTAATTCTTTGTGACCCCATTTGAGGTTTTCTTGGCAAAGACCCAGTAGTCGTTTGCCACTTTCTTCTCCAGCTCATTTTACAGATGACAAAATGGAGGCAAATGGGGTTAAGTTACTTGTCCAGGGTCACACAGCTAGTTAAGTGTCTGAGGTCAGATTCAGACTCAGCAATTTAACTCTTAAAACTGGCATTCACCTCCACCTCACTGACCTTTGCACATAAGAGTTTGTTTGCTGTCTGATTGAATGATTAATGCAGACAAGAGGACACAGGACTGAGCCCTTAGGGGACAGTTGGGAGAGACCTAGTAGGTCCAAACCTCCTATTTTAGACTCATATCTATTCCAAGAATGCCTAATGCTCTGAAGTACAAATAATATTTTTTAAAATTATAAACAAAATCACCTTCTGTTAAAGTTTAAATTATAAGCTTAAAAGTGAGTACACTTTCTATTAGAGGTCTCCAGTTCTAGTACAAAAGATTACTCTGAAAGAAATGTTTTTCTTCTTTTTCTCATTACAATCTTTTAAAATCTAAACCACTGGGGGCAGCTGGGTAGCTTAGTGGATTGAGAGCCAGGTCTGGAGACAGGAGGTCCTAGGTTCAAATCTGGCCTCAGACACTTCCCAGCTGTGTGACCCTGGGCAAATCACTTGACCCCCATTGCCTAGCCCTTACCACTCTTCTGCCTTGGAGCCAATACACAGTATTGACTCAAAGACGTGAGGTTAGGGTTTAAATCTAAACCACTGACTGCAATGTAGCAGTAACATTTAAATGCCAATAAGTAACCTGGCACCTGGAGGCCCAATTCAACCTACATCAAAGGCCTTCTGCTATATCACTGTCTCAGAACTTGTTGACTAATAATACTGAATATTCTAGTTCTTCAGTCAAACAAACATTTCTCATGCAAAGGAATTACTGTCTCAGTTCCCCATAAAATGTTTAAGTGTAAACATTTGTTTTCCTCAAATAAGCAAGTCAAAAAATTATCTGTCTAGGAAAAAAAGACTTTCCAGACCAGTCTCAGAAGGTAGAATTTACTTTTATCTAATGACGAGATAGTCACTTTTGGAATAGAATACAAAATAGTCCTTCTATAAAGCATGGAAGTGCACAAAATAACTGAAATAAAAATAAAAATTTAGATTTAGATTTCAGAGATTGATTGGACTTTGCCTTACACACTAGGTCATAACTATTCATCTTAAGCTTTTGACTTCTAAATTGTTCTCAAATGGATCAAACCTCATCAATTCAGGAATTATTTCCAATGATGCAGATCACAAGTATATATGCCCATCTTAGGCAAGTCTTGTTCATGTTCTCCTAAAAGCTCACCACAGGGAATCCATCTAGTACCTCAAAATGGAATGGTTAATCTTGACAAATATTTCAGTCTATGAGATGGATTTGATTTTTGGAAGTCATTCAAAGTCATTTGGAGCTTCATACATATATGAATTAGGTGGTACAAGCAATAATTTTGGTGTCATTTCATTTGCCTATGTATGCTATTGACACTAGGCTGACTCAGAACTTCTGACTTTGACCAGGTGAAAGCATGTTGAAGCAGTTTTTTTAAACCCTAATATCTTTTATATATGTATATATATATATATCCTTCTATATTAATTTTATTTGTTACAGGGCAAGGCAATGGGGGTTAAGTGACTTGCCCAGGGTCACACACAGCTAGGAAGTGTCTGAGTCCAGGTTTGAACCTAGGACCTCCCGTCTCTAGGCCTGCCTCTCCATCCACTGAGCCATCCAGCTGCCCCCTGAAGCAGTTTTGCCAGCTTTAACTGTCTTCTGTCAGCTGAGTGCTGAATTTTGTTATGTAAATATACTTGTTACTCTCTTTTACTGTAGCGCTTAAAGAGTGTGTTTCACCTACAGATACAGTATTGAAGCTACTACTGGGGTGGGGATCTTCAATTTTCTATATTACTATGGAGGGCACCCCCTTTCTTCCAGTATGTCACGTTTGCCACCTTAGCATTATCTTCAACTTCTCTCTCTCACTTACCCCATATAACTAATCAGATGCCAAATCTTATATTTTCTTTCTCTATTCTTTCTCTATTCTCTATTCCCTTCTCTCTGCTCAAATAACCTTCTTAGGCTTTCATCACCCTGAGTAGACTATTATAATAGCCTTCTGAATGGTCTCTTTATCTTGGTTTTCTCCTCACTGAAACCCAACCCCTATAGAGCTGCCCAAATGATTTTTTTTCTAACAAAAAAACAAAAAACAAAACAATCCTTACTTTCTGTCTTAGAATCTGTACTAAGTATTGTTCTAAGGCAGAAGAGTGGTAAGGGCTAGGCAATTCGAGTTAAGTGACTTGGCCAGGGTCACACAGCTAGGAAATATCTGAGGCTAGATTTGAACCCAGGACCTTCCATCTCTAGGCCTGGCTCTCAGTCCACTGAGCTACCCAGCTGCCCTCTGATATCCCTTCTAAGGTTACTTCCCACAAAATATTTATTTAATGTATATGTACTGACAATGTATATCATATCCTCCATTCAAATGGAAGCTCCTTCTAAGCATAATGGGGGCTTAGAGGTCACAGGAGCAGGCACAATATGGTCAGCCTGGTGTTCACCCAAAGAGATTCTAGGCATATTTGTAACATTTGCCTTAATTCTGAACCCATTCTCCTCAAGGTCTGAGGATTAGAGGGGTCGTGTGGGCCCCAGTTCTGGGGGATATTTTTGTACTTTTATTCTTGCTATATATTCTCAGTAAATATTTTCTTGTAAAAAGTAACAGCTAATTGGATATTATTTGGTTAATCGGTATTGAGGAGAAATCAATGGTTCAATTGATGGCATGACACTAAATCAATACACACACACACACAAAAGCAGTGATAAACATTTTGGCATAAATGGGGTTTTGGTATATGCTTTCAGAGAAATAGGATATGGGCATTTTAGCAACTTTATTGCATAATTCCAAATTGCTTTCCAGAATGATTATACAAAGTCATAGCTCCACCAAAAATGCATTAGTTTTCTTTTTTTTTGAATGTCTGTTATAAGGTCTGGGGGTTTCTGGGAGAAGGGAATATAGGCAGATATTGAGACAATTTAAAAACAGAATATATCAATGAAATCTATTTTTAAAAACAGAATGCAAGAAAGAATTGGAAATTGAGGGAATATCCATCAATTGGGGAATAGCTGAAGAAGTTGTGGTTTATGATTATAATGGAATACTATTGTGCTATAAGACATGATAAGCAGGATGATTTCAGAAAAAGCTGGAAAGACTTACATGAACTGGTGCAAAGTGAAATGAGCAAGACCACAGTAACAGCAATATTGTTAGATGAACAAGAATAAATGACCTACCTATTCTTAGCAATAGTGATCTAAAAATGAAAAATGCCATCTACTTCCAAAGAAAGAACTTATGGAATCTGAATGCAGAATCAAAACATACTATATTTTTCTTTTCTTTTGTTTGTTCAAGATCTCTTCCACAAAATGACTAATATGGAAAAAATGTTTTACATGATTTCATATGTAAAATTTCTACCAGACTGTTTATCATCTCAGGGAGGGGAAGGTGAGAGTAAGAGAAAGAATTTTTAAAAAACAAAAGAATTTTTAATATTGTTTTTAAATTTAATTGTTGGAAAAATAAAATATTGTTTTAAAAAAGAATGCAAAAATGGACTGTTTTTGATTTTGTTTTGTATCTCCAGGACTTAGCATAGTGTCTGGAACATCTGAGCACCTAATAAATGCTTATTGATTGAGTGAAACTCACAATAATCATCTGAAGAGCAAAGGAAAGTATGATAAAAAATGAAAAATAATAAGGACTTAGAAAAAATTTCATTGCAAAATAGCCCAATTCAACCTTAGGGAACAAGTAAAAACCTTCAGAGGGATTTGGTAGCTGGAGGAATTATTATTGATTCCTCTACAGTATGACAGTTTCTTTAAATTGGAAGAACAGCAAGAAGACTAGTTGCTGGGATAAAGGGAAACCACTTGTAAAGGGAAAGACAATGAAAAAACAGGATTTTGTAACTGGATAACCCAGAGGATGGAGTGCTAGGCATGGAGTAAGAAAAACCTGGGGTCAAAATATGTCTCAGACACTGAGTAGCTGTATGCCTCTGAAAAAGTTGATTGACTTTTCATAATCTTGATTTCTTTATCTGTAAAATGGGATAATAATAATAATAATAATGCCACCTACCTTATGGTATTTTTTTGTGAGGATCAGTGAATGGCATAACTCATAAAAAAGCACTTTGCAAACCTTAAAAGCATTACATGAATGCTAGTTATTAATACTGAAGAATGGAAAAGGGTAATTTTTACTGATGAAATTCACTTTTTTTCACTAATGGCTATGCCAAAACTATTGGCAGAAATCTTGGTAAATGAGATTGAGACATCTTCATCAGACTATAAGACGCTTACCTTCAAAAGATGATTTGGGAATTTTTTTATGTTCAGTGGAACTGGAAGTCTCATTCCCAATGAGGGAACTCTGATAAATATATTGACATACTGAGAAACAGAATTATTACAGTGGTATAGAAATTCCAAAATGGAGATGAAATATTACAATCCAAGTTTGTACCATGTGTTATAGGGGACTTGGAAAGATGTAATATGGGGATTAGGTAGGATGTGATATGAGGCTGACGCTAGGGGTAATAACTGGTAAGATCAGGGAATAAGACAAGGCAAGGGACCCAAGGCTGGAGATAATCAAGGGAATAGACTAGGTAGTAGGGAAGTTAAGGCAATATAGTGGATGAGGAAGGTTCAATGATGAAGGATGGTAGTTGAGGTGGTAGGAGAAATAAAGGAATGTCTGAGTTCAGGGAGTATAACACTGAGGTAACAAGGTTTCAAGGGAGAGGATGAATTAATCTAAGCAGACAAACAGCAGCAGGGAAATACAGACTGGGACTTAGGTTAAAGACAAAATACTGAAGGGAAATAGACTGATCCCTTCAAGTAAAGGACACTATACAGCCAAGTTAGAATCAGCCAAGACAGATTGAAATTGACTACAGGATTTAGTCAGTTTCACAGGAAGGGACTTGTATTGAAGTTACACTTCCTTCAAAATGGATACCCTCAGCTTCCCTCAAACCCAGAGAGTATGTTGTTTCTCTTTTCCTCTTCCTCCCTCTCTTACTAATCAACTAATGAAGTAGCCAAAAGGTCTTGTTTAAACACAAAGGGGTTTACTGGCTTCTAGGATAGGTTGACAGGGTAAAGGACCAAGGAAGCCCTAATAGCTGCTTAGAGAAACCTCGGATGGGGGAAGGGAAGGAGGAATGTGAGACTGAGAAAGGATCTGCCTTTACTCAGCTCTCAAGGTGATTTTGAAATCAAAAGGAATTAGGATGTTGGATACAAAACCTCAATAGATAACTTGCTGCAAGGGTAGGACTAAACTCTCACAGATTTGAACTAACTCTCTGATTCACTCTCCTATTCACTCTTCTCAGACATTCAGGTAAGGGAAATGAAGGTAGAAAATAAGGTAGGGTAGGAAATTCAAAAGATTTATCTAAATTAACAAATCTCAAAAAACTGCAAATCTAAGCTAGGTTTCAATCTCAAGAAGGAGCCCAGCTAAACCCTGGTTCCCTCCATGAGTTCCCAGGTCCAACTGAAACTTTTTCCCAAGATTCTAAAACCTTAACTGACAATAGAAATTCTGCAAAAACAGTTATGCCCCCACTCTACACCACACATGTCACACATATATCAAAAGATTAAGAAATTTAGAAGTAAATATAAAAGTAAACATGCTTCAATAACCTGGAAACTCACCTGATTCGAACCTCATTGGGCTACAATCAAAGCTAGACTTAGATAAATTAACTATTTACTAAAGGTATGCTTGCTATCCAATGTGATAAAAGTGTGGTTTCCTGATGAAGAAATAAAAAAGTGTCACAATCTTGTGAGCTTAATTCTAAATCCTATAAATACAAATGAATGCAACTAAAGGAGATACTGCATTTAAATATGTAAAAAAGTTGTAAAAGTTTACTTGATGTCAGTGAAAATTATTATTTTGTTTAATTATTTTACTGTGTTCCATTTAATTTGTAAAACACTGTTAAGTCTGGTGAATAATATCAATGATCCATGAATGATGGTATTGGTAAGATGAAAAAAATAATAATGAGGTAGGTCTATAAAAGTAATAAAATTTGTTTCTTGTGTTGAATACCAACATATAGACAGTGACAAGAAGTATGTTCTGAACAGGGGTCATTTTTAGAACAAGTAGTTTCCCACTATAACTCCTCTGATGAAGACAATAATAATTTAAACATGGAAGTTCCAATAATGTTTTTTTTTTAACCCTTACCTTCTATCTTAGAATCAATATTGTATATTAGTTCCGAGGCAGAAGAGTACAAAGTATTAAGCAATAGGACTTAAGTGACTTGCCCGGGGTCACACAGCTAGGAAGTATCTGAGGCCACATTTGAACCCAGGACCTCCCATCTCTGAGACTGGCTGCTCCTTCCAATAATGCTTATTTGTTTTTTTTTAATTCACACCCCATAAAACAGGTAGTAAGTACCTCCCCCAAATACCAAAAACACAACTCTTTAGCCAACTAAAAATCATACCTGTCAAAGAGACACCATTGAAAGGATATAGGCCTTGTACATTTTCAACAAATGTTCCCACCATGTCTATAATGTTCCTTTCAAAGTTATTTATAGATTCCTGTAAAGGACAAAGAGCAAAGCTAATTTGAATTGTTAGGTATCAATTCAATTAACTTCTGAATCAAGGTGAAAGAAACACATTCAACATGTTTGATACCTTGATTTGGGCCATTAGAAGTTACCCTAAAATAGTTTCCTTTGTATCAAAAATTCCATTTTCTTAAATGCTGCATGTGCTGTGTTGCAGGAAAAATCTGCTTTTCAAGTCACAGGGCACAGTAGATAACATGCTGGGCCTGGAGTCAGGAAACATTTTTCTGAGTTCAAATCTGACCTCAGGCATACTAGCTGTGTGACCCTGGGCAAGTCACTTAACTCTGTTTGCCTCGGTTTCCTCATCTATAAAATGTGCTATAAAAGGAAATGGCAAACCACTCCAGTGTCTTTGCCATGAAAACCCCAAAAGGGATCATAAAGATTCTGAAACAACTGAACAACAAATTCAAGTAGTTGGGAAATCTACATATTGTTTAAGGTGCAATTTTAAATATGAAGAATTGAATAATAGCTCACTTGAACTACTGGAGAATATATTACTTCACTCATGTTTATTTTGTGAAAACACAAGTCTCTAGGATTTCTAAAAGATTTTAAATATCGTAAATTCTCATTTTAGCTATTTACTTTTTAACTATGAGCTTTCTATATTTGTTTAGATTTTGTAACTTTTAGTTAGAATTATAAAATGGCTTTGTTTAGATCCCCAAAGGTGAGTGCTGCTTTTCATTGGTCTTACTCATGATGAATAAATGAGCATTTTTCAAATACTTAATTAAAAAAAAAAAACTCTCTCACCACAACTAAGAACGATGTTGAGGTAGTTGTATTCTTCTCTCTGGGTAAATTGGAAAAAGTCCAAAGAAATTAAGCCATATTTACTTCCTGAAAAACTGAAATCTAAATTATTAAAAATATTTTCAGAGATAGGATTAACTGGATGAAACCACTTTAATCAAGCCATCACCGAAATTTCGTTCATCTAATAGTAGATCAAGGAGAACAATTTAACATTTCATGTTTTCCAACCACATGCCCAGACTTTTTTTCTTTTTAATCCTTACCTTTGGTCTTAGTATCAATTTTAAGACAGAAAAGCAGCAAGGCCTAGGCAATCAGATTGGGTTGTGACTTGCCAGAGGTCACATAAGCTAGGATGTTTCTGAGGCTAAATTTGAACTCAGGTCTTCCTGACTCCAGGCCTGGCACTTAATCCATTGTGCCACCCAGTTGCCCCCACATGCCCAGATTCTTACAAGGCTGTGAAACTTGCATGTGTCATTTGTGCTTCTATTTGAAGTTTGTTTTTTTTTCTGACATTGACACCTAATAAAACAGGCTTCCAGTAGATCAGAAAAGAAAATTATATATGAAACTGCAACTCTCTATCATGAACAACTTGCTTTTCTTCTTAAGTACATAATACATTTAATACATAATTTTTTAAACCTTTACCTTCCACCTTAGAATCAATATTAAATATTGGTTCCAAGGCAAAATAGTGGTAATGGCTTGGCAATGAGAAGATTTGCCCAAAGTCTCACAGCTAGGAAGTATTTGAGTTAATACATAATTTTCAAAGCAGTCGTGTTATCTGTGATTCTTTCTGGTTTTCTCAGCTTCCATGGAAGAGTTCTATGACCTCTAATGCAAGAATGTCCAAGAGTAAATGAAAAGGCTCAAAAAGTGTCATCAAGGATGCATCTGTAACAAAGGGTCACCAAGTTCCCACCTTCACTTTCCATGGGGCAGAAGCTGGTACCCTCCTTTGGACTATTGGAATAGTTGTTGCCTTCTACCACCTTAGATCAACCTCCTTACCTCCCCAATTAAGGTAAAATTGTATAATCAAGGGTTTTGCCTTACCTCTAACTGTTCAACCAATTGCATTTCATAAGTCATGAGTATATCAAATAATCGACTGATTTCTTCACTACACTCACTCATTTTAGTATCCACAAGTTGTATCTCATTTGCATTTCGGATGGCTTGTAACATCTAAAAACAAAGATATGGAAATTAAACATTCCTGTCCATTTTCATTTGACAATAACTGTCATGAGCCCCAAATTCTGTGCCTGGAGGCATAAGAAACATAAGGCTGAACCCGTGGCTTTGAATTTATGATCTCATTGAAGAGGCAAGATTTACATGTAGAGAATAAGGTAAAAATAATAAAGACAGTTGTTCAACAATGCTCTAAATTTATAAGTCTCCGAACCTACTGTTCTACATACTAAGAGGAATTCAGGAACAAGGCAGATTGCTGTGAGTCAGGGTAGTTAGAGGAGAGAATGCTACATACAACTACTATGTGAATGTGGGCTATGCATTAAAACTGGGTCCTCCTTGAAATAGGATAACTAGCCAGCTATCTACAACTTAAGCAAATCTTACACTGTAATTCTATAGTTATAAAATAGAGAATTGAATTTGTATGTATATGTACATGTGTATATATGTATATTTTTTAAAACTTTTGTTTTCTGTCTTAGAATCAATAATGTGCATTGGTTCTATGGCAGAAGATTGGTAAGAGCTAGGCAATGGGGGTTAAGTGACTTGCCCAGGGTCACACAGCTAGGAAGTGTCAGCAGCCAGGTTTGAACCCAGGACTTTCCATCTCTAGACCCGGCTATCAATTCACTGAGCTACCTAGCTGGAGTGGAGTGGCCTAATTTCATTAAACAAACATCTGGTGGGTGCCTACGACATGGAATACCCTGTTCATCTCCTTCTATTTGGAATTTATTTGCAGGATTAACAAAAGCACTCTAACCAATTAACAAAATAGCAGGAGGTGGTACATACCATAAGAGAAGCAGAAACTGCTTAGATATTTGAAGAAGGAAGACAGATCCTTTCTGGCTGGCATGATGAAGAAAGACATTATAATGTATTTTTAACTCACTGGAAGAAAAGTTCTACATTTTGTTCATTGGGCCAAATCTACCTCAGTCATTTCTGGAAATAAGTTCAAGTTTGGGGCCATGGTACAAATCCAATACCTCCTGAGATAGCCAAGCTTTTGGGATGGCTTTCATTGTCAGGAAGCTTTTCTTTCCATTAAAACTAAATTGATGTCTTTTCAATTTCAACTTATCATTCTTAATTCTTTCCTGAGGGGCCAAGAAGAACAGCCTAATATTTCTTTCACATGACAGAAGTTGTATGGAAATGTATTAAAAGGCAAGTTCTTAAGAGTGCTGGGAATATTTTCATATTTGTGTATCCTTAGCATTAAGCACTATACCTAGAATACTGTAAATGCCTGTTATTTATCCCTTTTTTCTTCCTTCCTTCCTTCCTTCCTTCCTTCCTTCCTTTCTTTCTCTTTCTTTCTTTCTTTCTTTCTATATCTTTCTTTCTTCTTTCTTTCTTTCTTTCTTTAAAAAAAAACCCTTACTTCCTATCTTGGAATCATTGCCATGTATTAGTTCCAAGGCAGAAGTAAGGGCTAGGCAATGGGGGTTAAGTGACTTGTCCAGGGTCACACAGCTAGGAAGTGTCTGAGGCCATATTTGAGCCCAGGATCTCCCATCTTCGGAAGTGGCTCTCAATCCACTGAGCCACCTAACTGCCCTTTTGTCCTTTATTTTCAAATGTCCTGAGGTGATGTCTTGACTTATGCATGAATTGGATTTAAGTGAGGCAGAATTGCACAAAGTCATCAGCCTCACTCTCTCTCTTCTAGAGTCATACAAGTCCAACAGCAAAACAAAAGTCAAGACAACTTGTGATGGCCTGGGATGAAGTGAATGGCTTTGGCATCTCTGATGTCTGATCAAGTTTTAAGCACTCTTACAACACCTGCTTCAGCCACCTTCATGGCCATTGTAACAAGTTATTCTTATTTGTCCATTCCACTGGGGAAAGTCTTCTCATGCTTGGGATATTCACCTCCTTCCTCCCAACTCACTGGTAGGTTTGTGACCCACTGGTTACCCTCAACCTTCTAAGATTTGCTAAGATGGTTTTAGTATAGCCACTGCCTATGCTACATAACTTCTTAGAGCCACAAGTGAGAAATGATTACCAAGTAGACACCAAAGAAGGATGAGCAGTCCTGAAAAGGGCTCAGCAAGCCCTCATATCAGAGGTGCCAGTCCTCCTTGAAATCCATGTACCCCTATAGATGATTAATAAATGCTAATTGAATTATTGAATTCAATTGACTACAACTATCATATGCTCTTTAAACTCTTATTTTGCATTTTAGAATCAAGTTTATGTATTCCAAGGCAGAAGAGTGGTAAGGATCTGGCAATGGTGGTTAAGTGACTTGCTGAGGGTCACACAGCTAGGAAATAACTGAGGCCCAGGACCTCCCACTTCTAGGCCTGGTTCTCAATCACTGAGCCACCTAGTTTCCCCAAGTCTTGTTTCCATCTGGTGAGCTGAATAGAGAACTGAGATGAGTCAAGAAGACGTTGCCTCAGATAATTGTAGAAGTGTATAAATTAATGGTTGTCAATGAAATTATCTTCCCTGTGAAAAGTGTTTTCACTTTCATCACAGTTGTCAATAGACTTTTTTTTTTTAATTTTTTATTTATTTATTTATTTATTTATTTTTTTACATTTATTAATATTCATTTTTAACATGGTTACATGATTCATGCTCCTCCTTTCCCCTTC
>NC_058130.1:271067536-271260531 GCF_016433145.1 Gracilinanus agilis | reverse complement strand
GGCCAATTCTAAACTCTGCCTATCCGGCTGTTGGGCCTTGCGGCTTACAGCTTCATTTATTTAGTCTTCTAACCTCCCTCTTCTCTTTATCCCTACTCACCTTCCTGATTGTAAATAAACTCCTCAACCCGATGCTGACTTGGGTCTGATTTAATTACGGAATCAACCTGAATTGTTGATTCCTGGCGGCCACATATTTTAAGGATATAACTATAATAACGAAATTTTATTTCTTACATAGTAGTTATATTTGTTGTAGAACTGGACACTGAAAGGATGTTGATTGAAGAATGGCTGAACAAACAATGGTATATTATGGTAAATTACAAAATATGAATGTAATGTAGAGTGACAGAAGAGATGGATTTAGACAAACCTAATAGGGCTTGTATGAACTAATGCAAAGTGAAGTAGAACTAAGAGAACAATTTGTGAAATAATAAGAATGTTATAAGGAAAAACAATTTTGAAAGATTTAAGAACTTTGATGCCTTTTTTAAAAAACCCTTACCTTCTTTTTTGGAATCATGATTCACAATTCCAAGGCAAAAGAGTGGTCAGGGCAAGGGAATGGGGGTTAAGTGACTTGCTCGGAGTCACACAGCTGGGAAATGTCTGAAGCCAGATTTGAACCTAGGACCTCCAGTCTCTAGGCCTGACTCTCACTCCACTGAGCTACCCAGCTGCCCTGGATCAATGATTTTTTGATCAATTAATCAGTGATCAACTATGATTATCTCCTGATGATAGATTTAAGGGGCAGAATTAGACATATGCTCTTAGACATGGTTAGTGTGGGATTTTACTAGTCTAATTGTATTTGGTACGTGCTCAAATCACCTAAAATTTTATCACCCATATGGAAGATCCTTGGGACTGTCTCCTGGGAGACAGGAAGATTGGCATGCCAGCATAGCAAGAAAGAAAGACAGAAAAAGCCCTTTTTCCCTGACCCCTTGCTCCTGAGATTTGCTATAAATATGGAATTCATGAATCCATAGAGGATAAAGCAATTGTGATATTTTGGAAGTTGAAATTGATGGGTTTGGTATAAACTACACTAGGCTTTGATGTGACTACTTTTATGCTAAATTTCATGGTGGAATTTCTTTGGACATGCTTCACTATAGACTGTTAAACTAGGAATTGACTTTTTTTTAGAATTTGTATATGAATTCATCTTGAAGTAAGTGTATGTACCCTTTGTCTCTCTGTCTCTGTCTCTTTCCCCCAAAATGAGGGACATGAGGGGTTTATGCTTTAACACAGAGGAGAACTATGATAGTGTCTAATTTATCATCAGAAAAAATTGAGCTCCTCATGAACATGCTTATATAACTTAGTTAATTCTCATTTTTCAGAAAAATGATTTTATATTAATTTTAGTTAATTTTCCCCAATTTGAGGAAAGAACACTTTGTTTTGTTCCTGTAAATCTATATGCCAATTTTTAAAGGCAGAACCACAAGAATGCAAATGCTAAGTATGGCTTGCTAAAATGTCATAATCATCAAAGTTAAATGACTCTGAATTTATAAAGCTTTTGGTATATCTGTAAAATAAAAAGGCAGGTTTGTGTTTCTTCTCTGAACACTGAAGACAATGTCCTGCCTAAATGCACTGGTGCAATATCTACATGTGTGACCTGGATTAGAATTTTGAAAGTGATGATTTATGATTTATGAAAGGTTTAAGGTTTATCTGAGACTGAAAAGTAAGCCTCTTAATTCACTGATACAATAGACTATTTGCAGTGGCTCCCTCTTTTCTTCTCCTCTTCCTCATGTCACATCGCTCAGGTACCTCCTGCTACTGTTTTTCCACCTTCATCATTATTTTATCTAGAGAGGTAGCCCTTCTCTTTGCCAAGATAAACCCCATCTCATGCACAAACGACCCCATTCCATCATCTATCTTCTCCAACAGACTGTCTTCTCTAGTAATCTCTCTTACTTATCTCTTACTAATCTCTTTCTGTATACTATCTTATTTCCCATTGCCCATAAACACATCCATATTTCTCACATCCTCAAAAATCCCTGCTCTCTCTGAGATGGAAATTCTTATCTTCATTTAAAGATGAGGAAAGTGAAACTGATGTAGGGGAGTTGACTTACCCAGGGTCACACAGCTAATACTCAGATCTTCCTAACTCCAACATCTACAAACTACAAAAAATAACCCTGACTCATCTGGGAAAAGGAGTGGAACCCTAAAGCAAAGTGCTCCTTCTCAGTCAGGATTTAAGTAGCTGAGAGAAGAGTCTCAACACTGAGCTACAAGTTGTATCTGGCCAGGTCATTTCTGCCAGTCAGGGCCTGGGAAAAGGAAGAGCATCTGGGTCTGTCCAGTGAGGCAACCTCCAGGAAGAGAGAAGATGAGGAGAAATGAGGCAAGAGCAAAGCAGAATCGAGTCCAAATTATCTTCTTCACCTGAAGACAATAGATCTCACAGGAGGGAGGACAATGAATGTGCAATTTCAAGAAAGGAATTGGTGAAGAACAACAATCAGCCAAGGAGAGTATGGGATGTGTGAGAAATTCAATAGGGTTAGAATGAATTCAGCAGACCACAAACACAGCAGAGTGCTTCCTTGTGTGCCCTGACTGTTAAGAATCATCTACTTTTCAAGTTAGCCTTCAAAGTGTTTGCCACTCTGAACTGAGGCTCAGACAGGGATCAAAGGAGCTGAGCAAGAGAGCTCAGCCTGGGCCTGGGGATGGCATAAAGATGAACTAACAAGAAAGGACTGTCTGTCTGTAAGGATAAGAGATGGATGACTGGTAGCGGGTGAACGGGGAGTGAATAGAAAACTGTTCAATACCTTTAAGCTACACCAAGGCAATTGAATAATATGACTATACTTCTGGGTTGTTACATTTCAAAAATCCCCCAAATCCCTCTTTCAGACTGTTAGCTCTCATCATTCCATCGTTCCTTATGCCTTAATCTTTCAAAACCTAGTCTTCATACTCTTGGGGCCATCCATTCTCTCCATCCCTTAGGATTCTCCCAGGTTATCTAACCCCTGCTCTAAATGAACCTTTCTTCCTTCTCTGTCTGAAATCTATAATTAGCCAGTTCTCCTGCCCCCTTTTCCTACTGAAGCTTACTCCTTGCTGAGCCCTACTCCTTACTGAACCTCAACCCTGGATTACTACTATCACCTGCCTTCTCTGCTCCTCAAGAAAACCAAGTACCCAAGTCCACCACAGGTTTGTGATCTGATTTCAACTGAGAGCTCCCCTCAGCAAGACAATCATTTCGTTCATCCCTAATTAATTCTCTACTTCCTAAAGAAACTATTCTTCAAGGGCAGCTAGGTGGCTGAATGAATTGAGAGCCAAGTCTAGAGATGGGAGGTCCTGGGTTCAAAACTGACCTCAGATACTTCCTAACTCCCAATGCTCACTGCTCTTCTGCCTTGGAACCAATACACAGTATTGATTCTAAGATGGAAGGTAAAGGTTAAAAAAACTGTTCCTCACACCTCCCTCTGTCAGATAACTTTACTTCATATTTTATTGTTCTCTATATCTCAAAACCCTTTGCATGGTCCCCCATCTTCTCCTCCTTGACTGAAGTATGCTCTTACCAAAGTCAACTCCTCTACAAGTACTCTTTTTTTTTTTTTAAACCCTTACCTTCCATCTTGGAGTCAATACTGTGTATTGGCTCCAAGACAGAAGAGTGGTAAGGTTAGGCAATGGGAGTCAAATGACTTGCCCAGGGTCACACAGCTGGGAAGTGTCTGAGGCCAGATTTGAACATAGGACCTCCTGTCTCTAGGCCTGGCTCTCAATCCACTGAGCGACCCAGCTGCCCCCTCTACAAGTTCTCTTGATCAAATCCTTTCCTGTCATCTCTAACAGATAGCTTCTTTCCCCCACCAATCATCCCTCCTTCCTAATCTTCAATCTCTACCTACTGTTTTCTTCTCTACCATGTGCAAACATGTCAAAGGATCCCTCAGCATGATAAAAAAAAAAACCTGACTTTCATTAGAAACTATCATCCCCTCAAACTATCATCCTTTATCCCTTTCTTTCACAGTCATTTCCCCCTCTAGCATTCCTCAATCTGATTTTCAATCTCATCACTCAACTGAAAAATACTCTCTTCAAAAGTTACCAATAACTTTTAACCTAACTTAAGACTTAGGAGAGACCTGATAGCATATGATATGAACTTTGACTCCCAAACTTCTCTTTGGAAAAAAGAAGTTATGGATAGAAGATGCCAGAACTAGAAAGAAGGGACTTAGAAACATGATCAGCTGCTGAGAGAACCTATTAGAGGACTTGGACTAATTTTGGGGTAGTACTGTTGTAGGGACAGACATACTTCTGAAACAATGAAGCTGGCCCAAGGGATGGGATGGAATCAGGGTACCATACCCCCAAAAAAGATACCTTCTCCACCTCCTGGCTAGCAAAGAGTGGGATTCCTTATCTGTTACTTTTAATTTAGGTCTCATTTACCTACTATACAACCTTGTTAGCCAGCAGAAATGCTAAACGGTGTGTGAATTTAATTCAAAGCTTACAGATTGAGAGAAAACAATATTGGACTCCTTACTGTTCTTCACATGAGACTCCCATCTTTGGGCATTTTTACTGGCTGTCCCCAGTGACTTAAATTCTCTCCATCACCTCTATCTCCTAGCCTCACAGGCTTTAAGTCCCAAGTTAAATCCCACCTTCTACAAAAAGTGTTCCCTAGTCCCCCTTAATTCTATTGTTGTTTCTTTGCAATGATCTTTATATATACATATGTGTATATATGTATATGTATATATTTAGTTTTTATATAGTTGTTCATACTCCCCCCCTATTGACTAGAGTCATGCCTACAAACGGGAGGTCACCACTTCAAATCTGACCTCAAATATTTCTTAGCTATGTGACCCTGGGCAAGTTTCTTAACCCCAATTACCTATCCCTTACCCACTCTTCTGTCCTGAAACCAATACTTAGTATTGGTTTTATATAGTTCAAAAAAGAATGTAAGTTTCTTGAAAGTTTTTTGTTTGTCTACAAGAGGATGGACACCATGGCTTAACTAGTTGGCGTGACCAGACACAAAAACTATTCCTAGAGTGTTAAAACTGGTTGGAACCAGCTCCAAATATTCCAAATACTGGCAGGATATTGCAAACAAGATGGTACCCAATACTTGCACACTTCAACTACTGGGACAACCTGTACTGAAGTCCACATGAGGTGAGAGGTGTAGCATTGGACATCAGTAAAATACCAACTGCCCAACCTTACAAGGGGATCCCAAGAAATCTCATTTTGTTGATTTCCCCAGTACCAGAAGAATGTGAGGAGCAATTTGATTAGAAGTTCCCCAAGGATAAGCATAGTCTAATGGTATGAGTGGGAAATCAGATTGCCCAAAGGATCAATTCACAGTGTCCCAGTCACCTACTCCCAACCATTATGGAAACAATCTAGGAAGAGTCTTTTATTTGTAGTGGAAGATCTCAGGATCTACCTTAAAGAACAATTAGTGAGCAGAAGGATGAGCAGAACCAAGAGAACACTATATACAGTTATAGACTTAATACTTGAAGAATAACTTGTGAATGTTACCTCCAGAGAATGAACTGAGAAATGGAAAATATGAAAGACATGATTTATATATACATATCAGTTTTCCAGATTACATATTTTATGCTACAGAGGGGAGGGAGGGTCTGAGATACTTGTAAATAAATTATATTAATTTTAAAATTAAGCTAAAATTAAAAAAAAGAACAGTTGATCAACAGCACCATAATGGATTCCAACAGTTCATATCTAACATCTATAGTGGTGGTATAGAAGAATAATGAAGGCATATAAATATGTAGACTAGATTTTGAACAAAAGAACCAAAGTGAAGCAGTAACTATGCCAAGAGTACAGGATATCCTGGATTGGGTATAAGTGGTTCTCAGTGATAGACTTACAGAGTGGCTACCACCAGATTTCTATGCAAAGAGAAACAAAGAAGACTGCTGATTTTCAGTTTGAGTATATATGCTTCAAGGAATCACAGGTTTCACCTGCTATGTTCCAATGACTGAAGGACAAAGTATTTGAAGACAGGTATTCCTGAAAGTATTGGTGAGGGCTGGGTGATTCAGTGTATAGAGAGTCAGAACTGGAGAGGGGAGGTCTTAGGTTCAAATCTGGCTTCAAGATACTTTCTAGTTTTGTGACCCTGGACAAATCACTTAACCCCATTTGCCTAGCTCTTTCTGCTCTTCTGCCTTGGAAACGATACTTAGTATTGATTCTAGGACAGAAGGTAAGGGTTATTTTCTTGTTTTATTTTATTTACATTTTTATTTTTATTTTATTTTTAAAAATATTTTTCCATGTTTACATGATTCATTTTCTTTCCCTCCCCTTTCCTCCTCTCTCCCAGAGCCAACAAGCAATTCCACTGGGTTGTACAAATGTTATCATTTGTACCCAAATCCTACGCCCATATAAACAAGTGATGTGATATGTCACTAGTTTTTCTTTTGCATTTCTACTCTCAATAGTTCTTTCTCTCAATGTGGATAGCGTTCTTTCTCATAAGTCCTTCAGGAATGTTCTGGATTATTATATTACTACTAGTAGTAAAGTGCATTACATTGGATAGTTCCACAATGTTTTACTTTCTATGTACAGTGTTCTCTTGGTTCTGCTCATTTCACTCTGCATCAGTTTTTGGAGGTTCTTCCACTTCATACAGAAATCCTCCAGTTCATCATTCCTTATAGCACGATAGTATTCCATCACCATCATATACCACAATTTGTTCAGCCATTCCCCAATCAAGGGACACCTGCTCATTTTCCAATTTTTTTTTTTTTGCCAGGTAAGGATTATTTTTTAAAAAGAAATGAAAAAGTTTTGGTGTGCCCCTTGATGATCTTAATTTTTCTAGGAAGATACTAGAAGAACACGAGAAGAAACTAATGAAAATCCAGGATTGGCTAGAGGGAAATGATGTGTTGCTCCTTCTTACAGGCATTGAGGTATACCATTACATTGATGACATATTGATGCCAGATGCAGCCCTGGTGGCAGAGGCTCTAGTTTGAATGGGGCTTCATATGAGGGGGGAAAAGGTAGGAAATCAACTCTAATAAAATTCAGGGTCCAGCTGAAATCAGTCAAGTTTTAGGGAAGTTTATTGGGCAGAAAGCACATTTTTTGGAGGTTTCTGTTCATTAAAGGTCAGACTGAATAGAATCTTAGGTAGGCTCCATGGAATAAGTTATCATTAAGCTTCCAGACCTACAAGCTCTCTAAAACAACTACTCACTTTTTAAAAAATGCTTCCCTTCTGTCTTAGAATCAATATTGTATATTGGTAAGGGCTAGGCAATGGGAGTTAAGTGACTTTTCCAGGGTCACACAGCTAGGAAGTATCTGATTTTAATCCGGAGCCTCCCATCTCTAGGCCTAGCCTGAGCCCTGAGCCACCTAGCTGCTCCCTTACTATATATCTTTTGAAAAATCCAACTCAGTAAACCCAAACAATTCTCTATTGTTTCTAGGATCAAATATAAATTCCTCTGAACTTTTTAAAATTTTTTTTATTTTTATTTTTATTTTTCCCTCTGAACTTTTAAAGTGTTTCAGCATCTGGTCACAACCTACCTTTCTAAGTCTTGGCACTCAAGTTGCCTTTATACTGTTCTTTGCCAGCAACATTCCATCTCCTATCTCTGTGCCTTCTGTCCCTATGCCCAAAATGCGCTTTGATCTCAAGTCTACCTCTTCAGACCCCATTTTCCCTTCTAAACTCTGCCAAAATAACACCTTCTCCATGAAGCCCTTCCTGCTGCCCCAGCTGCTAGGGCCTCCCTCCTCCATTTAACTCAGTGGTTCCCAAACTTTTTTGGCCTGCTGCCCCCTTTCCAGAAAAAATATTACTTAGCCCCCTGGAAATTAATTTTTTAAAATTTTAATAGCAATTAATAGGAAAGATAAATGCACCCGTGGCCATCACCATCTCCTTGGATCACTGCAGCACCCACCAGGGGGCAGTGGCGCCCACTTTGGGAATCACTGATTTAACTTGTATTTATTTTGTACATACTTATTAATGCCTATGTTGTCTCCCAACATAGAATGGAATGTCCTTCAGGGTAAGGTCTGTTTCCTTTTGGTCTTTGCATCTCCAGGGCATAAGCATAGTTCCTATCACATATGGGTAAGTACTTAATAAAGGTGTGTTGATTAGCTCTAATTAGATTTGTCTGTATTTATTGGGAGGCAGCATGTCATGTCAAGAACACTAGATTAGGAGTCAGAGAGCCTAAATTCTAGACCCTAGAATCTAGGGTATCTATCAAGGTAGTATAGTGGATAGAGAAGACTCATTTTTTAAAATTCAAATGTGATCTCAGACACTTCCTAACTGTGTGACCCTCGGCAAGTCATTTAACCCTATTTGCCTCAGTTACCTCATCTATATAATGAGCTGGAGAAGAAAACATCAAATGGCATTTCAAAGATTTGAATGTGAATGAATAACAACAAAAGCCTAGGTTCTAATTCTGCCTTTGCTAAGTCTCTCTCCACACTGTGTGACCTTGAACAAATACTTTTTAAACTTTGTATTTCCTCTTCTGTAAATTATGAATAACACTTTATTTTTGTCTGTCTCAAAGGATTGTTGTAAAGATCAAATGAAAGAAAATCATCATGAGTTGTACAAATGCAGACCCCTACAACCAGATAGAACTGGAAAGGAGAAGCACAGGAAAAACTACAAAAACACTCCCCAGATGGATAGTGTTGGAATAAAGCTGTCCCCACATGAAAGCAATGAAAATAAACCAGGGAGCATTCTGTTTAAAAGCATACCTTGGACTGGAGCTAGGTGAGACTTAAAAATTGTGTCCCATGTTTATGTGCCCCATCTAATATATGGGATGTCTCCCCAACTAGAATGTGAGCTCTTTGAGAATGGGGAGTATCTTTTTTTCTATCTTCTTCCTTATTACTTAGCATAGTATTTTGCACATAGCAAAGACTTTAAAAATGCTTCATTCATTCATCCACAAGGTTTCAGCATTCATGATAACACAGAGGAATTGACTTGTCACAAAATACAGTAGAGGTCTGAGGAAGGATACATTCCAGGACCTACCATGCATGACTGAAACCATGGATTATAAGCAAACACCCTCTGACCACATATATGATGTGATTTTCTTGTACATATATATATATATAGTAAAGTTCAAATTAAACCCACAGGAAGATGTTACCAACATTAAATACAGTAATAATAAAGTACATTTTTTCAGAGAAAGCTTTGATTTCTATTTCAATTGCTAAACTATATAGTTTAAGTGCAAAAACAAAGTACATCGTTATACAGTATAGTAGTCCCCCTTTTCCATAACTGATATGTTCCAAGGTCTCTAATAGATGCCTAAACTGTGGATAACTGTCACTTTAACTTTGAACACCTGTTAACTTTAATGCAAAGTATTGTGCTCTCTTCCTACCCCTGCCCCTTGACTCTGGAGTCCCACCATCACCAAAAAAATGACCTGAAACTTGGAGGGACCACTGCCTCAGGAGGATCTCCCCCATGTGTGAATTAACTATTTAGGGCAGGGGTAGGCAACCTTTTTGGCCGTGAGAACCATAAACGCCACATTTTTTAAAATGTAATTGCGTGAGAGCCGTACAGTGATCACATGTGCTCCTGTAACAGCACCTGAAAAAAAATTGACTTTATGGCTCCTGCAGAAAGAGCCATATCTGGCCCTCAAAAGAGCCAGATATGGCTGAGAGCCATACGTTGCCAACCCCTGATTTAGGGGATGCCCAATCCCAGAACTCACCTTGGTGGGGCATCACAGAGTAACATGTTTTAATTTACCATGGTGGCAAGCGAGATTCTTGACCATGGAAATCAAGGGATGTGATGTATAGAAACTGAAGTGAAACCCTAGCCAATTAGATTATATTCGGTGGGAGGACCCCCTCACTCCATCTTGTTGCTGGTTTTTGACTCCTGTTGTATACTTACAGATGGAGAAAACCAAGGCTCAGAGAGGATGTCATGTGTCCAGGATTAAGTCTCTCAGTTAAACACCAATCTAGATCTTCTGGTTTCAAGTTCAACGTTTTCTCCATAACATCATGCCAACTTTATCTTTTATACGTTTTTTTTATTTTTTTTAAACCCTTAACTTCTGTGAATTGACTTATAGGTGGAAGATTGGTAAGGGTAGGCAATGGGGGTCAAGTGACTTGCCCAGGGTCACACAGCTGGGAAGTGTCTGAGGTCAGATTTGAACCTTGGACCTACTGTCTCTAGGCCTGGCTCTCAATCCACTGAGCTACCCAGCTGCCCCTATCTTTTATACATTTTTATACATTTAGTACAACCTTTAATTTTTAACCCTTAAAATATCTAACTCACCAAATGGTACATAATGGTACATTATGGTACATAAACTGCTTCGATTACAAATACAATTGTAATTAATTACCATAAAGTGTTTCTTTTCAAAATCATCGATTGTTTTCAGCCCTAGATCTCGATTGTCACTGAGGGCCTCTCCAAGGCATTCATAGAAAAGATCAACTTCCGCTGTCCTCTTCTCTTGCTGTACCAAACCATAATCAAATATGTTCTGGCAAACTGAAACGAATTTGGTTTTGTATGTGAATTTAAAGTTAAGGAGCCTCTAGCAGAGTCATTGTCAAGTATTTTATGAATTTCCATTCTAATACCTTAAAATGATTTTATACAACTTTATTTGGGGGGGAGGATAGGCTATGGAGGTCTGAAAATATTTTAAAAAGTATTTCATTGTCAAATATATCATTTCATAAATCTTTTTCTATTGCTGATTAGATTCCACTATCTTTGTGTGAATATATCATGGAATACCCAAGATAAACTTGCATTGGACTAAAATCTGCATGGCTGTCAGTGGTAGAAATGCAGAAACAATAAAGTATCTTGTTGATCTCCTTCACATATAAACCAGGGATCATAGAAAAGGGGACTGGGGAGGTGTTTGTGCGCTTCCCTTCATTATCTTCCTAAGAGAAATCCTGATCTGATCCAACTTTCTATCTTCTATACATAACTTCCGTATTTTCCCCAACTCTGCTTGAACACTTCCATCAGATACAGAAAGTCCTTTCTAGGTCTAACATTCTGCTAGGCTGTTGAGTAAACTGTTCATAGTTCCACTGTGAAGAAGAAGAGTTGAGTATTATTCTATTTATGCTAAACTTGTCTTCACTTTGCAAATGAGAAGTACATGTGTTCAAACTGTTATTTTTCCAAAACTGCATATTTAAACACATGGGAAAAACTGCCTTGGCTAATCCAGTAGATACTTGCAGCTTTATCCAGATATTAAATTTGGGAACCCCAAGAGTTTGCCTGAGTTCTGTCCATCAAGGTTGGATAACATGACTAGATTCTCAGTAAAATAAAGCCTTTAAGCTTTTTATGTTAACATTTTTTAAAAGCAGTAAAAGGATATGTTTCCAGTAGCTCCGGAACTCCTGGCAAATAAGCTAGTTTGGCAGCTTCAGTGTCATCTGAATAAAGGTTGTCGAACAGATAAGAACCATTCAGGTACTCAACATAAGCAGCCTGTGAAAGGAAACAAGTCAATCAAGAATGATTCCAATTTCCACTCTGTTGCTGACCTTGAATTAATTCTAGTGAGCAAGTGGATGAAACATGAAAGGGGCTGGAAATGCTTCTGTCAGGAGCTCCACCAGACCAGGCAAATACATAGTGACTTTTCTTCTTAACTCAACCTCCCCAAAATTCATGGTTCCAGTTTTTTTTTCAATTAATGTGTTCTTTACATGAAATCATCCTACTGGAAAAAGCAGAAGTCATGATCTTGACTACTTTATTTTCCCTCAGGCTAAAAATCATCAGTAAAAGTCATTCAAGAAGGAGGATACCATACCTTATGCTTTTCCAGCTCTGCCATATTTGCCTTCTCTTCTTCCAGTTTGTACTGCATCTGATTCTCCCGATGCTTCAGTTCATAAATACTGTACTGATATTTTGCAAAACCAACTTCTCTCTAATAAGTAAAAAAGAAAAAGTTTCTATTGTTGGGTATTGTCCCAGGTTTAAAGACATTATATTTCTTTTTTTTTTTCCCAAGGATTCACATTTTTTTTTTAAGAATATTTTTCCATGGCTACATGATTCATGTTCTCTCCCTCTCCTCTTCCTTCCCTCCTCCCAGAACTGACAAGCAATTCCATTATTTCTCCATGCAAAGACATTATATTTGGAAAGTGCACTTCTGGTGCTCTAAGACATGGCTTCTCAAACTATTATGAGGTTGTAAGGTTGAACAAAGTTCTTCATAAAGGGAATAGCATTTAAAATTTTTTTTCAGTTACATGTATGTTTTCTGACACTTAAGATTCAGGGAATTGCACTTCAATGTTTCCATGAAACTATTTGTTTTTTAGTATTTTCAGTTTATATGCAGATATCATTTTTGAACAAAGCCTCTTTCTCATCTTTTGTTTCCAAAATCCACTCTCAACTTCACCCTATCACAGTACATTATTTTCCTGAGTGTAGTTAAAGACCTTGTCAGAAAATGAAAAGCATAAATATTGCCACTTCTAAACAGAAAGTGTACTTTATTTGTTTGAGACCTGGATAAAGAATACCATGAAAAGATAAGAGGCAAATTTTATTATATACTCTCCCTAAATTCTAGTATGCCGGTTTGGTTCTGCTCCACCCCCATCTAAATCACAGAAGTCCTAGACAGAATCAACCACAAGTATAAATTAGATCTGAACAAATGCTTAATCAATTTTTTAAGCCCTTACCCTTCTGTCCTAGAATCAATACTGTGTATTGGTTCCAAGGCAGAAGAGCGGCAAGGGTTAGGCAAGGGGAGTTAAGTGACTTGCCCATGGTCATACAGCTAAGAAGAACCTGAGGCTACATTTGAACCTAGGACCTCTTGTCTCTAAGCCTGGCTCTCTATCCATTGAACCACCTACTTGCAAGCTATTTGGTCATTGAGAGGAAAAAAGTGCATTAATCTTTGAAGACTGATGATGCCACACGGGGAATACTTTGTGACTGGCTATAAGCATCAAACATGGCTCCAACATTAGTAAGCTCAAAAAGTAGTGAACTATTCTACTGGTGGAAGAGCTCTATTTAGAGAATTACTGTTGTGTATAGAAAGTTTTTCCTCTTTCTCCTTATTCCACCTCCATTGACAAGTTATTAGAGAGACTAGTAGAGACCATACATCTTGCCAAGAACAGAGAAAGATATACCAATGATAAACACAGATGCAGAAAGCCAGAAGAAGGGTCTTCAAGAAGTGTGACTCCATGTGCCAGAAAAGAATTTGAGCTAAAGGCTGAAGAAAGGACTCGTTCAGTTGTGATTATTTGTGACTCCATTTAGGGTTTTCTCAGCAAAAACACTAAAGTGGTTTGCCATTTCCTTCTCTAGATCATTTTATAGATGAGGAAACTGGGGCAAACCAGGTTAATTGACTTGCCCAGGATCACACATCTAGGGAAGTGTCTGAGGCCAGATTCAAACTCACAAAGATTATTCTTCCTGACTCTAGGCCCAGCACTATCCACAGTCCTAATGTACTATGAATGGTGGCAGTGATTGGATTCACAGGGCAGAATATGTTGTAATCCCCAGTAAAATGTACTCTTTGAGGGTAAGAACTACTTTTTCAGTGGATTCAATAAACAGCTTTTTAAGCAATACATACAACTGATAAAAGAAAGGGAAGATAACAAACTATGAATACAAAAGTGATTATAGTTATTTAGAAAGGAGAAATCATTAATAGCAAAGAGAATTCAATTCAACACCCTGATTTCCCTAAGCCTTGATTTTCAGACCCTGACAAAATCATCCATCCTTCCTATATTTACATACTGTTAAGAATTAGCTACTTACTAGTCAAATGTTTTTATATAGCAAAAATCCCACTGCTTAACAAAGGAGAAATTAACCAACAATGTGCTGGATTTGGAATCAGAGGCCCAGGGTTCAAATCCCAGCTCTGTTGATTCATTACTTGGGTGACCTTAGACAAGTCACTTAACTTTTGGGGCCTCAGTTTCCTGACATCAATAAAATAGGGGTTTGCACTTGATAGTCTCTACAGTTGATCCCAAATCTAACTTTATGATAAGAACTAATAATTATTTCTGAAAGAGATAATGAGAATTATATTGGGAAAAGAAAGTAAAAAGGAAGAAGGTGGGTCCAAATGCTCTTGTAGGCTAGTGAGGCAAAACAGCTTTTTTTTAATAGCCTTACCCTCCTCAACCTCTTCTAAACTGGCAGGCTGAAGTCCTGACTGATAAACTAGAGAAGGAGCCCTAACTCCTTCTCCCCTCACAATCCTAGGGAACCCTGAAGGGCTGGAGTTTTCTTTCTAATTAGGAGCCTCTACCAGTGTACTTTTCCTCAACAATATCAATTGATTACATTTAGTCAGCCAAACTTTTTTAACTCTTAGGAAGGAGATATTTATTAGTGATAAGGTAAAAAGAACAACTGGTAGGAAACACCCCTTCAAAAAAACCCACTCTACCAAAAATACTTATACAATTCAGTGGAAGATGGACAAACTTAGAGCACATGTTACATAGATCCTGGAAATCTTTTTTCTCTCCTTTGTGGAGCGCTCATTAAGTTTTCCTTAGACACACTGTAGTTTTCTGGTGGATTCCTTGTGGAGTCCTAATGCTGCCTTTCCTCAGTGTGTCTAGAATTTCCTCAGAGCCTGAGGCGGACAGACTGCCAGTCACTGTGGTTCCTAGGATATTGCTAATATGTCAATAAAAGGTCTAAAACCTCTGGTCTTCCACAGTTCACAAAACTGACTTCTTGTTAAAGTAGTGGGAATGGAGACAGGACTTGCTTCTCCCCATTCCTTCCCTCCTAGGGGTGCTTAAACTGGAATTCCTCTCTCCTCTAAACTGTACAACGTTCAAATGGTTAGGTTTTGAGTTAGCTTGCTATTTTATATAAGACCTAAGGTATTGACTGGGTGCACATTAATATAATTACTTCAATTGATTGATTCAGTACAAGTATTCTCACCTGATAAAGGTAGTCACTTTAAGTAACCAACCTCCACCTGTATACTTTGCTTTGTTTTGGTTTACTTCACAGGCAACAGTGCAAATTGGGAAAGAAGACCTCAAAGCCACCTCTTCTGGAGGACTGATTATGGGTCACAGTTACAGACAGAACAATGAAAGGAAAAGACACTTGCCGTGTGTGCATCAATAAGCCTGAAGTCCAGGTATACTAGATCACTAAGGTAGGCAGTGACAAACAACTTATAATCTTCTTCCTCACAGACAGGGTTTCCAGCAAGGTTGAGTGAACGTAATTCCGGGAATCTCCTCAGATAGATTACCTGTTTCAAATGTTAAAAGAATCCATTTCAATGGCTCACAGGGCCAAGAATAAACCTTAAAATAAAATTTTACATTTTTCCCCCTTTTCATCATCAGTTTCATGTAAGATTTTCAAGTCTTTGTCCTTAAAATGTTAGAGTCTGTCTTTTATTACTTAAAATAGTAGCATTAGGACTCCACAAGGAAGTAGCCAATCTGTGGTCCTTTTCTAAGAAACTTGCACATCAGGTGCTCAGGAAATGTTGTTGAAAATGGCAATTTCTACCAGTCATTCAGATCCAGATCTTAAAGTTTTTGAATAACTAAAACAACATATACTATATAGTACTCTATAATAAAACTAGAACACAAATAAGTGGAACATTCAGGGTTAAAATTTGAGAGTTGGGGGCACAACCTTGAAAACCATCTAGTTTGTTGCACAAAAGCCCCAATAAAAGACCATCCAACTTCCATTTGATTTCCTAGTGAGGAGAACCCACTACCTTTCAAGGAAGCTAGTTTCATCTTAGGGCAGTTCCAATTGTCTTTACATTAAAGGTTTCTATATTGTGGGGAGGAAGGGGGCCTAAGATGGTAGATCAGGGCCACTCATTGCAATAATTAGCAAGAGGGCTCCTTTGGTTTGAATTTAAAAACAAGATTTGAATAGTTTCTCCCATTCATTTGTTTGGTGGCAAATGACTCTCCAAATGACTAATTACAGTTCTCTAGAGTCCACACAAGAGAAAGAAAAAGGAGATAAAAAAAAGAGTTATGTGTCCAAAGGAGATTTATTAAAGGGTTTTCTTTATAGATGCCTAGGAATAGGAAGCTGGAGGCCTCCAAATCTGAATCCAGACAGAGCCTATGGTGTGTCAGTTTCCCAGATTGGGGTGGTGTGGCAGCTCCTAAGAGATCTTCTTAGCTTTTTCTTTTGTGGTAGGAAAGATAACCATCTGAGACCTGTGTTAAAGATGCTCCCTCCTCTTAGAATGAGGTGGGGCAGGGAGAGCAATAAGAGGCTGACTGGTGGGAAACAAGGAGTTATCCTCTATTTACCTCCACATTTAGATCTATAGATCTTTGGAAAACTGAAACATAGTAATTGATTGAGGAAGAAAAGAATTGAATTTTCCTAATTTATCTGAGGTTAGCTATCAAGGGGGATATAGAGGGTCCTATCTGTGATGCTAGGTCCTCTTTGTGGGTCTATCCGTCCCACTTATGGCTGGTTTTAGGAGTGAAAGCAAAAGGCAAGGAATAATTAACATTTACAGGGTACTCACCAGTTATCTAGTGGCTTTAGGTTTTCTCTTGCTCTTTTTTTTTTTTAAAGTAACACTAACCTTTCATCTTGGAACCAATATTACAAGGCAGGGTAATAAGGGTTAGGCAGTGAGGTTTAAGTGATTTGCCCCAGATCTAATAACTAAGAAGTATCTGAGGTCAAATTTTAACCCAGGATCTCCTATCTGTAGATCTGTCTCTGAATCCACTGAACTACCTAGCTGGTCTCCTCAGCTTTTCTTTCAAGTGAGAAACTGAAGGCTTTATAGAAGTATCTATACTATTTTTTCCCTTTTAGGATTTACTTGATAAATACTAACAGATTCTATAAGCTAAAGTGAAGGGGGGAAATAAAAACACTATATATATATATATATTTTAAATCTTGAAAAGGGATAAAGGACTTATTAATATAGTTATAAGTATAATTACCCAGGTATATATGCTAAGAAATATTGATTAATTTATGTTCCTCAGAGTAAAAGATAGTGCTCACTGTTATAAAATCTTTGAAACAAAACCACATCCTAATAAACCTAGTAAAAAAGGAGTATAAAATTACAAAGACCAAGCATTATGGAAAGTCATTACAGCAGTGAAAGTTTTGTTGGCCCTGGAACAGGGGCAAATGTGAAGCAGTAGCTAAAATTTGGGGATGTTTTTAGTACCTCTGTATGAATCCATTCACTTTTTTCAATATTCAAATAAATAATGTTCAAAGATCAAATAAAAGTCAACAAAGGTGAAACTAACATATTGTAATGGATGGGTAGTGTTGCCACCCCCACCATGCAATATAATATCACTCATCACAAAGTGCAGACACATACTAACACTCTTGGTTGGTTCCCCAATTCTAACTTTGCCACCCAGTAGTAGGTACTTGAGAAAGATCACCACCACATAGTTACATTCAAATTCTCTTGTGAGGGAAGGGGGCGGGAGAGAGAATCGAGGCAGCATAGTTAGACTGAGAGCCAGGCCCAGAACTAGGAGGTCTTAGGTTCAAATCTGGTCTCAAACATTTCCTGGCTGTGTGACCCTGGGCAAGTCACTTAACCCCCATTGCCTAGCCCTTACTGTTCTAATGCCTTAGAAGGGAAGAGTTTAAAAAAAAAAAAAGAATAAAAACCCCACATTTTCTTATGGCCCTGAGGGCAACCTTGCTGAAGGAAATGCACTTTTCTACTTGATCCCTCACCAATGAATTTCTAGTTATACAACCTGAGGACTAAACTGAAGGGGGAAGACAGGAAAGGACAATCTATTTGACTGAGAGGAACAAAAAAGAAGAATTATATGACCAGATGAAAGAACAGGATATTATTGTGCCATAAGAATAATGAAATGGATAGTTTCAGAGGAAACCAGGGAGACCTATGTGATCTGATCTGGTGTGAAGTGAGCAGGGAGAGAGATAATAATTGCTTATAAAAAATAAATTTAAAAAAAATTAACCGAGCACTCCAACTAAATCAATGCAAGCTTCTCAGATTTTATATACTCTGATCTAGAAAGTGATGAATTTATGAAAAAGAACAGGGTAGAACAAATTTACAAAATAACATTTTGATGTTTCCTAATTAAAAAAAAAAATCTGTCCTGAAAGTAAAAATGAAGAAAATACAGTTCTGCTTATCAATCACTCTGCTGACCTACAGAAACAATTCTCATTTTATTTTAAAGACAGATCTTTCTAAACATGGATGGACAAGGAACTTATTTGCCATGAACAAATATGATATAAATTTTCTGATTATTCGGAACAAGAATAAGTTAACAGACATCTTGTGATAATACACTGAAACAATGTTTAAATTGATGTCTAAATAGATGTTTAAATCTGAATATTTTCTTATGTTTTGGATACAAGTAAATAAATTTCTAGTTACTAAAGAAAGCAATACAAATAGGAAGTAATATGGCAGAATGATACAGAGATGAGTCATTGTGGCAGAATAAAAAAAGTTCTGACCCTGATTAAGAGGACATGTGTTCAGATTCTGCTTCTGATGCTCACTATTTATATATAACTCAAGACAATTTACATTACTTCCCTGGGCCACACTTTCCTAATGTAGTACAGAGAGAGGGGGTCAGAACAGTTTTTACAGGCTTTGGCTGAGTTCTGAAGTCAGTTAGAAGTTTAGAATCTTGGAAGAAAGTTTCAGTTGGACCTGGGACCTCGTGGAGAGGGCCAGGCCAGCCGAGCTGCTTCTTCTCCTTTCTAAAGATTGAAAATTTAGCCTAGCTTTGGAGTATTTATTTGAGAATTGTTAATTTAGATAAACCCTTTGAATCTCCATACCCTACCTCATTTTCCTACCTTCCTTCCCTTACCTAAATGTCTGTGAGGAGTGAATAAGGAGAGTGAATCAGAGAGTAGTTTCAAATCTGTGAGGGTTTAGCTATACTTTGGCAGTACTTTATCTAGAGAGGTTAGGTAGTCATCATCATATTCTCTTTTGATTTCAAGATCACCTGGAGAGTTGAGTCAGGGCAGGACCTTGCTCAAACCCCATTTCTGCTTCCCTTCCCCCACCTGAGGTTTCTTTAAACAACCGCTAAGGCTGCCTTTAATCCCCTTTACCTGACAATTTAACCTGAGAAGACAATAAACCCCTTTTGTGTTTAAACAGACCTGTTAGTTACTTTGTCAGTTAATTAGTAAGAAAACGAAAGAAGAATAGAACCAACATACTCTGGGCTTTAAGGGAAGCCGGGTATCCATCTTGAAGGAAGGTGTAACTTCAAAACAAGTCCCTTCCTGTGAAATTAACTAAAGCCTGTAGTTAATTTCGATTCAGTCTATTTCCCTCAGTTTGTCTTTAGTCTAAGTCCTAGTCTATAAGCCCTGCTGCTCTTTGCCTGTTCAAATTAATTGCTCCTCTCCCTGAAGATCTGTTACTTTTAGTGTTATACTCCCTGACTTCAGCCTCATATTATATCCTGAATCTCACTATTCCATCCTACCTGCAACTCATATTATTTACCTAGCAAGTCCCTGACAAATTCCTTTCCAAAATCCCCTTTAACCAAACTCCTTTCCCAAATTCTCTTTATTACACTAATTTGTAAAATGAGAAAGTTGAACTAGATCGCCTCTGAGGTCCTTTTAGATCATTGATCCTAAATTTGACAACTATTCATAACATATTGCCTATATAAAGAGCTTTTTGCAGTAGCTATTATATTTTATTTTTATTTTTATCTTTTTTTTTTTATTATAAACCCCTAACTTCTATGTATTGACTTATAGGTGGAAGACTGGTAAGGGTAGGCAATGGGGGTCAAGTGACTTGCCCAGGGTCACACAGCTGGGAAGTGTCTGAGGCTGGATTTGAACCTAGGACCTCCCGTCTCTAGGCCTGGCTCTCAATCCACTGAGCTACCCAGCTGCCCCCCAGCAGTAGCTATTATAAATATGGATATGTTTCTGATCTTCCTGTAAGCTAGGAATACCTGAGTTCAAATGCTGCCTCAAACAATTACTAGTTCACTTAAATCTTAGATTTGATTCAAGCCTAGAGGTCTCCCTAAAAGAAGTAATTAGAAAGGTACTTAATGTACAATATATATATATAGGACAGTTATCTATTTACTCCAAACAAAAGAAATACTTAAAACTTATAAGACTTGTTAGCACATGCCAACAACAAAACAAGCCAGTAGCAATAACCCAGAACCATTGTTATTCCCTCCTCCTAGAATGAAACTTAAAACATCAAAATATGAAGCATTTTAAGCCTTCACTTCAGCTCCATACTGTCCAAAAAATTCCTCTACATTCATGACTTCTGACTATAGTATGCAAGGCCTGATTCAAGCTGGTACCTCAGGTTTGGGTATGAAACAAAATGAGACAATCAAAGATGAACTTACTGTAGGGAAAGGACATTTAGAATGGGGGGAGGGGTAGAGAGAGAATGGGGGAGGTGGAATTCAGCAAAGGTTCATATTCTCTTAATTCAGATAAGCAGTTTCTCTGCTTCTGTGTTGCCCAGGAGTGGTCTGCTGGTTAGATTTGAGAAACTGTGTTTGTCTAGATGGCCTCTGAGTTCCTTTACATTTAAATCTGTGATTCTATGGCTCTATACTTGGGATTTTGCTGTCAGATGAAATGGGTGGAAATGAATTTCTTTAACCTGTCAATTCAACTCTTGAAATGGTACAAGTAAGGGCCGTAGTAAACCACTTCTTCTTCCAGGAGCTAACCCTACTCAGCCCAACTGATTGATTATATCTTGGGGAATAGCATTTGTGGCCTCAGCTCCTTTTTCCATTTGTAGATTTAATGGCATTTCTCCTGGGAACAGGACCAGCACTTGTTTCTGGTGAGGTGTGGTATAAGAAAGGAAAGAACTACTACCCACCAAAAATTTTTGGAGAATCCTATTCTTTTTTTTTAAAACACTTCCATCTTGGAATCAATACTGTGTATTGGTTCCAAGGCAGAAGAGTGGTAAGCAATGGGGGCTAAGTGACTTGCCCAGGGTCACACAAGTAGGAAGTGTCTAAGGTCGAATTTGAACCCAGGACGTCCCGTCTCCAGGCCTGGCTCTCTATGCACTGAGCCACTCAGCTGCCCCCTGGAGAACCCTATTCTTGAGGCAATTTCCATATGCTCTTAAACCCAATTCAGATAAATCCTTCCCTATGATTATATCTTCTGTATCAATAGTACTAGACTGTCAAAATCTTTTTTTTCCTCAGAATTTTTAGTTTCAGATCCTGCCAGATCCAAAAAGATATTTAAAATACTCACTATATGGAATTATTAAAGTAAGCAAGCCCACATTGATGCATTTTTAAATTTCAGTGGTTAAAACAAAGAATGGATTTTGAGTTAATCCTTAATCAATTGGAAAATTTAACAATCCAGAACACAAATTCATCGAATATTCTTTTGATAAAGCTCATATTATATATATTTTATAGAACAGAAACCTAAATTAGACTTGAGGTTGTGTTGCCTTAAAAATTAGACTGGTTGGGATTAGAGAACACCTGCATGTTCTATTCACCTTCCAATAGATTTAATTTTCATTCCCTTATTTTGAATGAATAGTAATGCCCTCTTAGACAACTACTGTTTTGGGGCTATTTTGCTTTTGCTTTTGAAAATAAATTTTAATGATGTCTTCTTTGTGTTTATATCACCCAAATTTTCCCTTGAATCCTGCCCCTTTCCCACTCCTAGAGAGTCATCCCATATAATAAATTATTTATTCTTTTATATATATCTAAGCAATCCTGTGTACCTATGATTATTATAATTTTTAAAACCCTTACTCTCTGTTTTGGAATCAATACAGATTTGTATTGGTTCCAAAACAGAAGAGCAGTAAGGGCTAGGCAATGGGCATTAAGTGACTTGCCCAGGATCACACAGGTAGGAAGTGTCTGAGATCAGATTTGAACTCAGGACTTCCCATCTCTAGGCTTGGCTCTTAATCACTGAGCCACCTAGCTGCCCCTTATACCTATGATTATTAAAATGTATTAATATCATTTCTTTGAAAGAAAAGTCACCCTACTAATGAAACACCAACAAAAGCCATGGGCACTTACATTAAGGAGGTTATCAATCATGTTGTTCCCTATGGAGAAGACCTGTAGTTTTACTAAGGTGTCCATAGCATCCATCTTGGAAATTCGGTTGCTGAATAAACTCAGATCTTCTAAGTTAATTAGATTATCTAGGCCCTCAATTGTCTCAATATTGTTAAAAGATAAATCTGAAAATTAAAAAAATTATAAGAAAGTTATATTGATCTTAAATTTATTACTAAAGTAAGTAAAAATTGTACTTCTCTCAGTTTCTCCCTGTTAAAAAAAATAGAGGTACCACATATTCGGTAGATGCTGGGTATACCAAGACAAAAATGAAACAATTATTGCCTTCAAGGAGATTACATTCTACAGGAAGGAAGGAAAGAAGTATTTATTAAGTGCCTATTGTGTATCAGGTACCTTAAAAATATCTCATTTGATTTTCACAATCACTTTGGAAAGTAGGTACTATTATTTCCCCATTTTTACATTTGAGGGTACTAAAGTAGATCAAGTTCAGTGACTTGCCTGGGGTCACACAGCTAGTAAGTGGTGAGCTAGTAAGTATCAAAAGTCAAATATGAATACAGGTCTTCCTGATTGGAGGTACTCTGTACTCTATTCTGTACTTTTCTGTACTCTATCCACTGTGCTACCTACTTGTCTAAGAGATCAAGTACATAATTCTGCATGTTCTACACTTTACAAACTGGGAATTTCTTTTGTGGTTTAACAAATTCTAATTTTTTTGAGAAGTCTTATTTTATTATAGTACCTAGGAGACAGTGTATGATAATAAAATATTAATACTATAATAAAGAGGCATAGTGTGGGGGGTGGGGGAAGGGTAACTCTCTCTTTCTCTCCCCCACTACTCTATCTGCAGTTTAGAGTCTTAGAGAAGTGCATCCAGCACTAAGAAGTCTCTGCCTTGCTCAGTGTCACCCAGCCAGCATGTGTCCACAGTAGGACTTGCTAGTCCCACTAGGTGTTTGTGGCTTCAAGGTTGACTATTCCTTGTTATATATTTTGAAGTCTCATGTTTGTATTATAGTATAAGCCTCCTCAAACTTCCTATCCTCAGACCTGATGGAGACAGTATGATGTAATAGAGAGAATGGTAGATATGAAATCAGAGGCCCTGGGTTCAAATCCTAGCTCTGCTACATACCAAGTGCGTGACCTTGGGCAAGTTACTAAATCTCTAAATCTCAGTCTTTTGTTATCCAGTCATTTTATTTCTTGGCAAAGATAATGGAATAGTTTTGTCTTTCCCTTCACCAGTTCATTTTACAGATGAGGAAACTGAGGCAGACAGGGTTAAATGACTTGCCCAGGGTCACACAGCTACTGTCTGAGGCTAGATTTGAACTCAGGAAAATGAGTCTTCTTGACTCCAGGTTTGCCACTCTGTCACACAGCACCACTTAGCTGCCCCTTGAGGATTGGTTTCCTCACCTATAAAATGGACTAGATGGCCTCTATGATAAAACTAATTATCTATCTCCTTGCCCTGCCACATGGGTTAGGCCAGATTTTCCCCAAAAGCCAACAAAGCTAGAATTTGATTGAGTGGCAAAAGGCTCCAGTTGTGCTTTCCTTGAGGGAGCTGATCAGTGCTCCCCACTAGAGGATGTGGTTTCTCATCCCCTCCACATGGCAGGAATGCTGCCCTTCAGATGCCTAACCAGGTGCAATACTCTGCTCTGATGACCAGATGCATTTCTGTATGGAGATGAGGGGGGACCACTGTTCAGGTCTACGGAAGCGAAGTAGCTTCATCAGAATATCCAGGCTATGGCAGGGGCTCCTTCTATCAGGTCTGCAGTGACCTAGCTGTATTTCATTCTAATGTTGACCTGGGAAGGTTCCAGGCTGAGTCAGGCCTGCCCTAATAGACTCTTAAATCCCTTCCAGATCTAAATCATTGATCCTGTGACTTCCCCCAGACCACAAATATGATCTTTCTGGCAGGTGAGATGAATGGAAATTCATTTCTGTGACCTGCTAACACTGCTCCTGAACTGACACAAGGATGTGCTGTGCTCCCTTATCTCCTTATAGAGGTATGTTTACTCCATTAGGTGTCCTGCCTGGCCCACTGTGGGGGGAGTGGAAGTGGTTGGCATGGCCCCTTTCTCATCTCTGGAGTTAAGGGCATGTCCCTCTGGGACAGGGCTTATAGCTAGAGATCACTTATTTCTGGTGAGAGGTGGATAAAAAGAGCTTCTCAAGACTTAGGAAACTAACCCTACACCAAGATAAATTCAGAATGGGTGAATGACTTGAATATAAAGAGGGAAATTATAAATAAATTAAGTGAACACAGAATAGTATACTTGTCAGATCTCTGGGAAAGGAAAGATTTTAAAACCAAGCAAGAGTTAGAGAAAATGAAAAAATGTAAAATAAATAATTTTGATTATATTAAATTAAAAAGCTTTTGTACAAACAAAAACAATGCAACCAAAATCAGAAGGGAAACAACAAATTGG
This sequence comes from Gracilinanus agilis, assembly GCF_016433145.1. Lineage (NCBI taxonomy): Eukaryota > Metazoa > Chordata > Mammalia > Didelphimorphia > Didelphidae > Gracilinanus > Gracilinanus agilis. Next base: position 271,235,776 of record NC_058130.1, on the reverse strand, counting down.
GAAAAAATCTTCATAACAAAAAACTCTGACAGGGGTCTAATTACTCAAATATACAAGGAGTTAAATCAATTGTATAAAAAAATCAAGCCATTCCCCAATTGATAAATGGGCAAGGGACATGAATAGGCAATTTTCACATAAAGAAATCAAAACTATCAATAAGCATATGAGAAAGTGTTCTAAATCTCTAATAATTAGAGAAATGCAAATCAAAACAACTCTGAGGTATCACTTCACACCTAGCAGATTGGCTAAAATGATAGCGGGGGAGAGTAATGAATGTTGGAGGGGATGTGGCCAAATTGGGACATTAATGCATTTCTGGTAGAGTTGTGAACTAATCCAACCATCCTGGATGGCAATTTGGAACTATGCCCCAAGAGTGATAAAAGACTGCCTGTCCTTTGATCCAACCATAGCATTGCTAGGTTTGTACTCCAAAGAGATTATAGATAAAAAGATTTGTACAAAAATATTTATAGCTGCACTTTTTTTGTGGTTGCAAAAAACTGGAAAATGAGGGTATGCCCTTCAATTGGGAGAATGGCTAAACAAATTGTGGTATATGCTGGTGATGGAATACTATTGTGCTCAAAGGAATAATAAACTGGAGGGATTCCATGTGAACTGAAAAGACCTCCAGGAATTGATGCAGAGTGAAAGGAGCAGAGCCAGAAGAACATTGTACAGAGACCAATATACTGTGGTAAAATAGAATGTAATGGACTTCTGTACTAGCAGCAATGCAATGATCCAGGACAATTCTGAGGGATTTATGGAAAAGTATGCTACCCACATTCAGAGGAAGAACTGCAGGAGAGGAAACACAGAAGAAAAACAATTGCTTGAACACATGGGTCAAGGCGGACATGACTGGGGATGTAGACTCGAAACGACCACACCAATGCTACTATCAACAATTTGGAAATAGGTCTTGATCAATGACACATGTTAAAACCAGTGGAAATGCGCATCAGCTATGGGGGGTGGGAAGGAGGTCGGGGGTGAAGAGGAAAGTAAGAACATTAATCATGTAGCCATGGATAACTTTTCTAAAAAATAAAAATTATTTTAAAAAAAGACTTAGGAAAATAAAGAGTAAGTCTTGCTACCAAAAAATTTGGATACCCTTATTTTGGGGAGGTCTGGATGAAACCTGGGAATTGATCCTGGGCAGAAGACGAACAATAGATGCTTATGCAATGAAAGAAATAAACCTCAATTAGGAACCTACTGTGTGCCAGGCACTGTGCAAAGTGCTTTTTCAACAATCCTGCAAGGTAGGTACTGTTATTATCCCTGTCTTACAGTTGAGGAAAATGAGCCAGTTGGAGGTTAACCACCTAGGAAGTGTCTGAGGCCACATTTGAACTCAGGTCTTCCTGACTCTAGAGCTGGTGTCCTAACCATGGTTCCACCAGCTCCCTCAATGTGCCATTTAGCTAATATGAAGGTAAATGGGAAAATAATATAATCACCTCTTCTTGACACTGACAGACTACAGATCACAGCTGGTAAGCTTAATTGGTTGAAGCACAGCTCTTACAAAACTAAAATTGTGGAATCAATGTACTTTTAAAAAACAAAGAAAAACTTTACCTTCCATCTGAGGCCAGATTTGAACCCAGGACCTCCTGTCTCTAGGCTTAGCTCTTAATCAACTGAGCCACTTAGTTGCTTCTTTAATATACTCTTAACTCAAAGTGTTCCTACCTCTACACAGAATCGTTACCACCATTAGAAAATATTCATGTATGTGTGTATATATATGTATTACTGACTGTCATATACATTGTCAATAGACACTTCAAGCAGACTCAGTTTGACCTTTCATAAATACATGGGAGACTTTATAATCATCAGAAAAATGGCATAGTTTCCATAGCCTTTAACATCTTTAGGACAATTATTAGGTGCACTGGTGCACTCAAAAGGAAGGTCCACTAGAAGATTCTTTTTTTGTTGTAAAGTTGGTGGTCTGGAGGGTGAAATAAGCTTCTCTTAGGAATGTCACTAAGAACTAAATTCAGGTTAGAAAATTCAGGTTTTTCCACATCACAACAGTAACCTCATGGGGATAAGTTCTTTTTAATTTTACTTCTGACTTGTACCTAGTATCCCCCTGCCCATGTTCTTTATACATATACATAATGCCTTTTATTATTAGAGTAGAGAATCTGGAAGGGGGATGTACCTTTGCGCTCCTTTCAATTATAAGGAGGAGAATATGGTGGAAATGATGCTAAATTCCAGATCAGGAAACCTGGGTTTGAATCCTACTTCCAATACCACCTGACTATGAATAACTTACCCAAGCTTTATGTGTCTGTTTTCTTATCTATAAAATGGGGATACATATACTCTCTCCCTCAAAGGGTTGTGAAGAAAGCAGTTTGCAAATTTCTAAATAATGTATAAATGTGTTACTATTATGCAAATCATTTGCATAGATAAATGATTTGATAGAAATAATTTGAAATAAACTATGGTATGTTAATACAAGGCCACTAAAATGAGAAAAATGAAGAAATTTGGAAAGATTTATATAAAGTAATAGAAAGTGAAGAAAGTAAAATGAGAGGATCTGCACATTGATCATTATATAATCTCAGTTGGGTCCTCACTGCAGCAAGGCAATCCTTTTTTACCTTCCTAATTGACTCATTATCCCTCTCACCACGATACTTTTTCCAGACTTTTTCATCCCTCCATATATTTCCCATTGCTTCTCATCTCCCCATCCTCTCAACTGAAAACATGACCTCATATTTCACTGAAAAACCTGAGGCCATTCACCAGAGTGTCCTCTTTTCCTCAATTTCTTATCACTCAGATGTCATCTACCATTTTCTCCTCCTTTATCTCTGTCTCACATAAAGAGATGGCCTTTCTCCTCGCCAAGGCAGACCTCTCTATTTGTACAAGCAATCCTATTCCACCTCATCTTCTGTAGAAAATCACACCTTCTCATCCCTATTCTTTCAATCTTTCTCCATCTAATGGCTGTTCCCCTCTTCACAGACATGTCCGTATCATCCCTCATTCTTGAAAAACTTGATCCAGCCATCTTGCTAGTTATCATCCTCTATCTCTCTTCCCTTTTCTGACCAAACTCCTTGAGAAGACTCTACAACAGGTACCTCCACTTCCTTTCCTCTCACTCTCTTAACTCTTTGCAATCTGGCTTCAGACTTTATCATTCAGCTAAGACTGTTCTTTCCAGTTACCCTTAGTTGTCACATTCAATAGCCTTTTCTCAATCCACATTCTTCTGGATCTCTCTGAAACCTCCAACACCATTGATCAACCTTTTATACTCTCTTCTCTTTAGGTATTTGTAACAATGCTATCTTCTGGTTTTCTTTCTATTATGTCTGACCACTTCTCTTCTGTCTTCCCTGCTGGATCTTAATCTAGGTTGAACTCACCAAATGGGTGTCCCCTAAGGTTCTGTCCTAGAACCTCTTCTCTTCTCCCTCCATACAGTCTTGATGATTTTTAAAATTGGTTTCCATATATTTAATTATTATTTCTATGCAGATGATTCTCATACCTACTTCCCCAGACCTAACCTCTTTCCTGATCTTGAGTCTTATAGCTCCAACTGCCTATTGGACATCTCAAAGTAGACATCTTACACATTCAAAATAGAACTCTCTTCCTTCCCCATCCTTATGCCCCAAACTCTCCTTTTTTCCTAACTTCCCTATCACTGGAGGAAAACCACCATTCTCCCAGTTACTCAGGCATACAATTTAGATGGCATCCTCACCACTCTCGTATCCAATTAGTTGTCAAGACCTGTCATTTCTACCTTCATACCATCTCTCAAAAATCTCCCCTCTTCTCTCCTCCAACACTGTCAGCACCCTGGCATAGGTCTTCATCACCTCACAGCTGATGGGCTCCTTTCAGTTAAATCCTATCCCACTCCAAACCACCCTCCACTCAGCTGTCAAATTGATCTTCCTTAAGTACTTCCTTGAATCAACTCTAGGGGCTTCCTATTGCCAATAAAAACAAGTGTATAAAAAATCCTCTGTTTTTAAAGTCTTTGATGACCTGGTCCTTTCCTACCTGTCCTACACTCTACTCCCCTCCACATACTGTGTGATCTAGTGACACTGGCTTTCTTCTTGTTCCTTGAACCACTATTACTGGCTGTCCCGGTGCTTCAAATGCTCACTTTCCTCATCTCCACTTCCAGTTTCTTTCAAGTCTCAGCTGAAGTTCCACTTTCTGCAAAAAGGCTTTCTTAGTCCTCTTTACTCTTAGTGCCTTCCCTGTGAGACTCCCCCAATCGGATGTCAAATCATGTGCTTCATTCCTATATATCTTTCACAAAACCATTCGTTTCTCTCTATTCACCCAACTACTACCCTAGATTCATTACCTCTCACCTGAAATATTGCAACTGTCTTCTAATTGGATTTTCTTTTGCAAATCTCTCCTCAATCCAATTGAAATGATACTTCCAAACTAGGGCAGCACCCCTCCCACCCCCAACTCCTGCCACCAACCTAGAACAGCAAATGATATCTTGAAACATTGCTGGGAAAATATGGGAAGAGATGAAACTAGAGGGAGAGATTTCAAGATGGTCCTTATAGAAGTTGACCTCCTTTTTTGGTGCACTCTTACCCCAAGTTCTCACTACTCTAAAGTTTGATAGATAGGACTCATGAGTATGTCATCAATTCATACATAAAGGTCATTCCAGGATGCTAAAGAGAAATAATGCCCCTCTTTGAAAGAAGGACAGGGGAGTAGGTAGCTGGGTAGCTCAGTGGATTGAGAGCCAGGCCTAGAGACAGGAGGTCCTAGGTTCAAATCTGGCCTCAGACACTTCCTAACTGTGTGACCTTAGGCAAGTCACTTGACCCCCATTGCCTAGTCCTTACCAATCTTCTGCCTTGGAACCAATACACAATATTGATTCTAAGATGGAAGGTAAGGGTTTAAAAAAAATAAAAGAAAAAATAAAAGAAGGGCAGGGTTTCAGTCAGGTATGTCTAACTGATTTCCTACCTCTGATATCAAAGGTAGGGAGGCCTCAGAGCTATTTCATGGGGGAATGAGAAGCAGTGGTCTCTAGCATGGCCTATAGCCAGGCATAAAATGTTCCAGAAAAGGGAAGGACTTATAGGCAGGAAGAAGGACTGAATCTAAAGCAGAGGTAGCCTCTCCTAAGAAAGATTTCAAAAAGCAATAGGATAGTAAGCAGCCAGGTGGCTCAGTGGAATGAGAGCCAGGCTTCAAATCCAGCCTCAGATACTTCCTAGCTGTGTGACCATGGGCAATGGACCCCATTGTCTATCCCTAACTGCTTTTCTGCTTTGGAACCAATACTTACTATCAATTCTAAGATAAAAGGTAAGGGTTTTTTAAAAAATAGCAATGAGGTTGTTGGGTTTTTGTTTTGTTTTTAGATTAATACAATATTGGGTAGAAAAATTAAAATTTGAATATACTATAAAAATATGTTTAAAGTTATGTGCAAAACTAACTCACTATTGTTGAAGCTGCAAATTGGTTCTGGAAAGCAATATAAAATCATGCTATAAAAATTATCAAAATGTTCATACCCTTGGGCAGCTGGGTAGCTCAGTGGAGTGAGAGTCAGGCCTAGAGACAGGAGGTCCTAGGTTCAAACCCGGCCTCAGCCACTTCCCAGCTGTGTGACTCTGGGCAAGTCACTTGACCCCCATTGCCCACCCTTACCAATCTTCCACCTATGAGACAATACACCGAAGTACAAGGGTTTAAAAAAAATGTAAAAAAAAAAATGTCCATACCCTTTGACTCAGATCCTACTGCTAGGCACACCCTACTCCAAGGCCATCTTCTCACCAACTGCATTCTTGCCCGGACCACAGAGCATGTCTTTGGCTATCCTGACTGGTAGCAGTCTCACCTGGCCTACTATTTCAGGCAGGTCCCTATGATGTTTCAATTTATTCCCTTCTCCTTAGCTACTTTGTGTTTACTCTTGTAATCTTTCTCTCTCCATGTTTCTTTGAATTCTAGTTCTGGAACCATGATTAAATCAATTTTGCCATTGCGTTGGCAAGGGATATATCAATGTACCATCCTTTGGCCTTTCTCACTATTCCTGTACACTTCAAGAACAAAGTACTCCTCTGTTGCTATCACTTCCCAATGTATGTTGGCTTGCCCTATTCCTTGAGGGTGGGGACTGGGTTTACTTTTGTAATGTGGCAGCTAGGTAGTGTATATAGTTTATAGAACTCTGGATCTGGAGTCAAGAAGCCCAGAGTTCCAATTCTGTCTCAGATACACTTACTAGCTGTGGGACTCTAGGCAAGTCACTTAAACTCACTCAGTCTCAGTTTTCCCATCTGTAAATGGGAATATTAAATGTTCTTAGCTTCAATTTCCTTATCTGGAAAATGGGGAGAATAATGGCAACCATCTCACAGGGTTCCTATGAGGAGAAAATAAGAAGACAAAACATGTAAAGCACTTCATAAACCATAAAGTACTATATAAAGCATAGCTAGTAAGAGAAGTAGCAGCAACAGTAGTAGACTCCTTAGCATTAGGTATATAATAAGCATTTAATAAATGTTTTTCAGACATTCATTCTTTCATTTTTCATTCACATATCACAAGGAGATAAAAATAAACAGAAAAGTCCCATGTATACCAAAATATCCTTAGGAATACTTTCGTGGTACAAAAGCAGCATGGGAGACAAAGTTAAGTATCCATTAGCTGGAGAATGGCACATACATATAATGAAATATTACTATACCACAGGACATGATGAATATGAAGAATTCAAAGAAAAATGAAAATATTTACATGAACTGATGCAAAGTAAGCAAAACCAGGAAAATAATATGTAAAATGACTTCAACAATGTAAAGGAAAACTGGGACCGAATCCTGGGTAATGTTAGTGACCAAGTTTGGCCCCAGAGAAAAGTAGAAAAAACTCACTTCTTTCTCTTCCCTGCAGAAGTGAGAGACTAGGGTTGTAGAATAGTACCCCATACACCATTAGATTTGGTTAATGAGGTGGTGGGTTTTGCTGAACTCTTTTTCCTCTTTCTTTTTTAACCTTTATTGAAACTCTTATAAGAGTTGGCTCTTTGAGTAGAGGAGGGAAGGGAATATATTCAGAAGGAATGTGATAAAAAAGATGCATCAATAAAAAAGTAAATATAAACACATACACTTTAAAAAATAGTAATAAAGCCAAGCTATTGCACATACTTTCCCCCTCCTTAGGATACATTCTTTTCCCTCCTTCCACTTTTAAAAATCCTTTGACTCCCTTAAGTCTCACTTCAGGTGTTGCTTCCTTTCCTAATGACATCTAGTAGTTCTCTTCTCATTAAATGATCTTCTATTTACTTCTTGGTTTACATAGGGACTGGGTTTTTATCTTGGTATCTTTCCCCCAAGGTAGGGGACAGTGCTTTGCAGATAAGTCTTAAACACAGCAGATCAGAAGTCCTCAAAGGGAATGTCCCATGGGCTACGTGTACCCTGAATTTTATGGAATTTGCAGTCAGTCACATATGTGCCTATGCCTTAGTGTTCTGGTCCAGATTATTCATAGTCAAGAATAATACTGTGCTGTGAGTAAAAAAGTTTTGAGAACTAGCTGTAGTTAATCTTAATAAACATTACTGAGTTGAGTTGAAGTTTCTCAGAGCAAATAATCCTTTTTATGCTGCTCTCATCTTGCAGGGCATGAAATGTGCTAATATGTCCTGATATTTCCCTTATTTCATCATTGCGTACTAGCACAACTGAAGGCACAGCACCCAGAAAAAGAACATCTTTAGTTTCTTTAGTGCCCAATTATCTTACATTAAATAGCTTCCATAATCCAATTATAATATATTGAGCTTTTTGGGCCAGGAATATAGTATTCAATTTTGACATTTCAAAAAATATTTCTATTGTGTTTTGAAAACACAGCATAGACATTCATTTTAAAAATTAATGATTTCCAAGTGCAATCTCAAGACATGCAAATAGAATGGTACTGAACTGATTATGCTTATTAATGTCTACTAATATGAAAATGAGTCTGGCATCACATTTGATTTTTTTAACTAGAATCCTTATCTTCTGTCTTAGAATCAATATTTAATATAGGTACCAAGGCAGAAGAATAATAAGGGCTAGCAATTGAGGTTAAGTGACTTATCCAGGGTCACACAGCTAGAAAATGTGAGGTTAAACTTGAACTCAGAACCTCCCATCTCCAAGCCTGGCTCTCTGTCCACTGTTCACTACCCCCATATCTGATTTTAAGAAACAACAAAGTCAACCTTACCAAGCCAGACCAGGTTAACTAGACTGTCTAATCCATCTATCCTCTCAATGATGTTGTTGTCTAGCTGTAATTTTCTCAGATTCTCAAACTGCCATAGATTGTCAATCCTGAGAATGTCTAAAATCAGAAAAGGTAATGAAATTGGTATCAGTTCCATTTGATCAGCATTTACATATGTATATATAGAATTCAAAAGTTTGATGCTAAACAAGAACAAGAACAACAATAAACAACACTCTAAGCCATTGATTCCCAAAGTGGGTGCCACCACCCCCTGGTGGGTGCTGCAGCGATCCAGGGGAGCGGTGATGGCCACAGGTGCATTTGAGGGCAGTGAATAACTGTAAGGGCGTGGTGATAGTATGTGACAGGGGGCACTAAGTAACATTTTTTTCTGGAAAGGGGGCGGTAGGCCAAAAAAGTTTGGGAACCACTGCTTCTAAGCTAACTGTATTTGTCTACTGATGTGTGAAGACCACTATAGAAACAAGGGAAAGGACCCTATTCTTTGGATGCCTTCAGTTGTCCAAATGAAAGATAAATCAGATGGTTATCTTATGTCAATGTACACATTAATTACCACTGCCCAGGAATCATATGAGGGTCTTATAGCACCTGTATTTAGAGTAGAAGGGACCTCTTAGGCCAGTGATGGCAAACCTTTTAGAGACTGAATGCCATGCCCCCCTTTACTCCAGATAGAGGAGGGAGGAAGTGCTCCCATTAGCCTGCTGGGCAGAATGGAGGTAGATAAAGTGAGGAATGTCCTCAGGTGCAGATGGAGGGGGAGGGGAGAGACCCAAGTGCTTGGCTCCCCTCCAGCTCTGCCACCTGTGAGCTGCCCACCTTACCCTAGATAGGGGAGGGAGGAAGCTCTCCCACTGGGCTGCTAGGCAGAAGGGCTGGTGAAGTGAAAAAATGTTGTCAGGCATGGTGGAGAGAGGGAAGAGACCACCTTGGCTGGAGTCCCTCTGCCTTTCTAGTAACAGATTCTGCCAGATGATGTCATGTGTGCCCACAGAGAGGGCTCTGAGTGCCCTCCCTGGCACATGTGCCATAGGTTCACCACCATGGTCTTAGGCTTTCTAGTATACCCCCCTAATTTTATAGATGAGGAAACTGATGTTCAGAGGTAGTAAGTGAGTAACTCAAAGTGGCCTAAATAATAAGTAACATAAGCTAGTCTTCTGACACTAGGTGGTACTTTGCTGTTTGGCTTTTTTTTCAATGTTTCTGAATGCAGTGGTACTTTAATTAAAAATGATATTAATAAAACCTAAACAAAACCAAATATGTTTTTTAAAAATACTCACTTTGAAAATCCAGTTGCAGACTTCTGACATCTTTGAAATTAATGCCCTCCTGTTTGGCTACTTGCCCTGCTTCTTCTTGTGGTCCCTGTTCTTCCACAGCCAATTTAAGCAATTCTTCATCGATTACATTTGGCTCTATGGTATCATATAATCGAATCATTTTCCAAACTTAGTTACCCTAAAGAACAAAGAACAATAATTATTTTATGCAACCTAGCTTTATTATTGGGGGGGGAGGGAGAAGAAAAACTATTGATGTTCATCTGAAAGAGCAAAAGATAAGACTATCAAGGGAATTAATGAAAAAAAAAAAAGATGTGAAGGAAAGTGGCCTAGTGGTACCAGATCTCAAACTGTACTATAAAGCAATAAACATCAAAATAGTCTGGTACTAGCTAAGAAATAGACAAAATGTTACATAACACACTAGAAATTCAAGACACATATCTATTTAACTAACCTAGTTATTAACTAGGGTTATTATAACTGCGAAAATAGAAGGAAAACCTAGACTAAAGTCTTAGAAAGAAATATGATTGGGTCATTAAAAACTACCAGATCATTCCAGCTCTCATATAGAAATTGTCTGGATTCCACAAGCAGAACTATGCAGTACTGAAAGCCCTGAAGAATAAATGCTACTTTGCTATATGAACAAATCAAATTCTAAGTAAGCTTCTCATAAGATGATATTTGCCACCAACTGATCTACAGAAAATATCACTTGGAAATATAAGCTTCCCTGTAGATTGTAACTTTAGTCACAAATTAAATTACTGAAACCTAATTTGCTTGTTTACCTCGAAGAGGTATCCTTTTGTATGTAGGGATAAGTGATATGCTTCATGTCTAATTCCTATTGTGCATTGAGTATCTTTTTCTATTTTCCCCTTTTGGAGAGGCCTTTGACAAGACTAATAAGTAATGTTGTCTCCGGGACCCAGGGGTTGGAGGCGGGGATTTTGATACTCTAAAGAGGGTGAGGAGAAGTCTAACTCCTATCATGAGAAGCAGGTACTCCTGGAACTCAACAAAGTCCAAACCACCTACCTGGAAACAGAACAGGAACAAGATTCCCCCAGTGTTGGAAATCTGTGAATGACGATTATAATAGACCAGGCAAGGATCTAAGACAACTCCAAGGGACTCATGATGAAAAAAGCTATTCATCGCCATAGAAGAAACAGAACCCAAATGTGGATTGAAACATACCATTCTTCACTTTATTTCCTCCATGAACTTTTCTCTATGTGTCTTGTTTCACAACATGACTAACAGGGAAATATATACTATATGATATATATGTATAACCTACCTACTTAAGATAGGGGAAAGGGAGGGAGGGAAAGAATGAGAAGGATTTTTGGACGTAGCTAATGTGAGAATTTGTTTCTCTTGGATAAGCAAATTGATTATGATTTATTACATATTTATAACAAATATGTATTATACTATTGTCATATTATATATTGTAGTATATATATTTAAAATAGTAACAGCAAAAGAAAAGTATTGGACATTTGTAGGGAAGTAGATTTGCTTATGATTTCTTTATCCCTTGCCAAGGACCAGTGATATGAAAGCTTACCTTTTTCATTTACTTGGTTTTCTCTGTTTACGTATGGAGGCCAAATGATTTTTTGTGTGGAACCAGGCTAGATGGAAGCAGAATTGTGAAGCAGAGGGAGTCTGGGTGTTGCTTGACTCTGAATCCTCTATGTTCTTCACACTTTCCCTTCCAAGCCTCCTCTACATCCATCATATACTGCTTTATTGGCCCTGCTTTCCAAAACCAGTATTCCAAAATTTACTATCATTTATTCACACCTTTCTATAAATTTAAGCCAGCATGATACCTACATCTCCCCGAGATAGCCATATGTTGTCTTATTGCTAATTGTATAATAAAAGACATATTTCCTTATTAAGGGATCACCTAGAAGTATGGGAGAGAGAGTCCCAGGTATATGACTCAAGTCTCTTTGGCTTGATAGGTTATAACAGCCTTCCTTCTCTTTCTCCCCACCACGAAATAGCCTTAACTCTAAACTGTGATGCAGCATTGGTGGAAGATATTTTATTGTGAAATTCATAAATTCATACAACATTTGAATTCTTGAATGCCTGCTGATTTCAGTGTCAAAGCTTAAGCATTTCTTCTTCAAAGGCATAATATAAACAATTTACCTGTGAGTTGTTGCAAACTTGGCTGTAGACGGAGCAGAGAACTGGTGCTTAGAATTCCTATTTGAGAGATGAAAAAGTAATACAGTATAGTCAGTGATCTAATTAGTGCACTTAAGAAGTATTATTCTAAGGGGGAAATGAATACTGAAATTTCTTAAGAAACTACAGATTTGGGCAAGTTGCTTCCCCTCTTTAGGAATCAGATTCCTCTGCAAAAAGAGATGATTCCAAAAGTCTTTCCAGATTTTATCCATAATTTGGGATCATCTAGATATGAAAATTAAGATAAAAATAAAAAGATTAAATTAGGTGGGCCCATAACATAGCAAGAGCAAGGGAAGTCTATGTTACATACCTATGGAATGTTAAAAGAGCTAGAAGCAGGTGTCCAGCACACTAGGTAGATACCCTGAGGAGGGAACACAAGATATAAGCAATATCCAAGTCAATGAAGTCACAAATCCATAATAATTATGGTTAATTTCCTGGATATTAGAAAAACTTATCAACAAAGATCTCCTTCTCTGGGAAGCATCTCTACAGGTTGAACTAGTGCTAAAGACCTCAAAGGGTGAATCATGGCAAAACATTTTGGAAAACGTGCTTTTCCTCCCCTCTGACCTTTTTTGCCATAAAACATGGAGTAAACATCTCTTGGGATTTGGGTTTCTGCAAGCTTGATGAATGCTCCCTACCCAAGGAATCCAAGATATGATAAAGGTTCTCTCTCCTCTCCACCATATCTTTAGTCACAGTTAAGTAAAAAAGTTTTCCATTCCCTCTTCCTTCTCACCACTGTAATTTATTACCTGTTCTCCTTTTATGAATGAGTTTGTTTTCTTGGTCAACAAGTCTCTTCCTCATTCTGCATGAGAATGTACATTTGGATGATGACCACAATGGATTTCTAATATTTTGCTAAGTATTTTTTTATAAACCCTTACCTTCTGTCTTGGAATCAATACTGTATATTGGTTCCAAGGCAGAAGAATGATAAGGGCTAGGCAATGGTGGGGAGAAGGGTCAAGTGATTTACCCAGGGTCACACAGCTGGGAAGTATCTGAGGACAGATTTGAATCTAGGACCTCCTGTCTTTAGGCCTGACTTTCAATCCACTGAGCTACCTAGCTGCCCCCATTTTGCTAAGTATTTAAGTGGGAATGCTCTAGTTCTAGTGGCCAGGGGACTGCCTTAGGATAAGCCAATTTTATTATTATTTTTAAAAGTAATATTTTATTATTTTCCCCAATTACATGTAGAAGCATAAAAATTTTTTTCTCACAATGAGTTCAAAATTCTTTCCCTTCTTCCTCTACCCCTTTCTGAGACAGTAAACAATTTGATATAGATTAGACATACACTATCATATAATACATATTTCCATATTTGTCATATTAAGAAAGAAGACATATCACTTTTTTAAAAAACTTGAAAAATATAGGGTAAAATTTTTTTCTTTTTAAAAAATTCTTTTTTTTCTTATTATGTAAAACACACTTCCATACTAGTCATTGTTGTATGTCAGAGGAAACTGACAAACAGGAATCTCAAAGGGTTGAGTAGAATGAGACATGGTGTAGATGACATCAGTAGGGCTAGTGAAGCTGGTAGCAATTAGAGGCGAGGTTTATTGATCATGGCTAGTGTTATAGAGGGCAATGTTGCATAAGCTAAAGGATTAGGCAATCTTTTTACATGGACAATGATTTACAATGTTAGTATAATGACTTAGTTTATCCCACCAAAGCTTAGACAGAGTTTTCTATAGGATAATAAATCACAGGTGTAACCATCTAGCCCAGATTCTCAGGGAAATATTTGCTTCAGTGGGTTTATCAAGAACAGTCAGTTATTATCAATAATATGTAAATAAGTCTTGATTGATGACACATGTTAAAACCAGTGGAAATGCACGTTGGCTATGGGGGGATAGTGAAGGGGGGGGGTGAAGGGGAAAGTAAAAACATGAATCATGTAACTATGGAAAATTTTTCTAAAAAAATAAAATATTTAAATCTTAAAAAAAAAAGAACAGTCAGTTATTACCAAGTACAGCAGAGGTGAGGTTGGAAAGGAGGGAGTTTGAGGGGCCTCATGTGAGGAGTGCTACATGACTGATTCTGGCCACACCACAGCTTTGATTTTACTGGGGTCCATTCTCACTAGTGGGGGCTACAGTTGTAAGAGCACACTCAGGGGGCAGCTGGGTAGCTCAGTGGATTGAGAGTCAGGCCTAGAGACGGGAGGTCCTAGATTCAAATCTGGCCTCAGACACTTCCCAGCTGTGTGACCCTGGGCAAATCACTTGACCCTCATTGCCCACCCTTACCACTCTTCCACCAAGGAGCCAATACACAGAAGTTAAGGGTTTAAAAACAAAACAAAACAAAAAAGCACACTCATGCAATAACCAAAACCTCAATATAAAGCCATAAATACCCTAACATAAAAGTTGATATGCTTTGATCTACATCCATCTGACTCCAATAGTTCTTTCTTTGATGATGATAGCATTCTCCATTATAAGTCTTTCAGGATTGTCCCAGATCATTGCATTACTGAGAATAGCCAAGTTTTCACAGATAATCATCATCCAATATTGCTGTTACTGTATATAATGTTCTCCCAGTTCTGCTTATTTTACTCTGCATCAGTTCCTGCAGATCTTTCCAGCTTTTTCTTTTTTTTTTTCCAGAATATTTTTCCATGATTACATGATTTGTGACACACATCCTCCCGCTCTTTCCTCCCCACCCTCCCAAAGCCAACAAGCAGTTCCACTGGGTTATATGTGTATCATTGTTCAAAACCTATTTCCATGTTATTCATATTTGCAGTAGAGTGATCTTTTAACATCAAAACCCCAATCATATCCCTATCGTACAACATTTTCAATCACATATTTTTCTAATGCATTTCTGTTGCCACAGTTCTTTCTCTGGATGCAGACAGTTTTCTTTCTCCTACGTTCCTCTGGATGGTCCTGGGTCATTGCATTGCTACTAGTAGAAAAGTCTATTACATTCTATTGTGTCACAATGTATCAGTCTCTGTGTACAATGTTCTTCTGGCTCTGCTCCTTTCACTCTGCATCAGTTCCTGGAGGTCATTCCAGTTCACACGGAATTCCTCCAGTTCTTTATTCCTTTCAGCACAATAATATTCCATTACCAACATATACCACAATTTATTGAGCCATTCCCCAATTGATGAACACCCCCTCATTTTCCAATTTTTTTGCTACCACAAAGAGCGTGACTATAAATAATTTTGTACAAGTCTTTTCCCTTATTATCTCTTTGGGGCACAAACCCAGCAGCTGGGTCAAAGGGTATGCATTCTTTTAAAGCCCTTTGTACATAGTTCCACATTGCTCTCTAGAATGGTTGGGCCAATTCAAAGCTCCACCAGTAGTGTATTAGTGTCATCTCAATTTTGCCACATCCCCTTCAACATTTATCACTTTCCTTTGCTATCATATTAGCCAGTCTGTTAGGTATAAGATGGTACCTCAGAGTTTTTTCATTTGCATTTCTCTAATCAGGAGGGATTTAGAACACTTTTTCATGTGCTTATTGATCATTTTGATTTCATCATGTGAAAACTGCCTATTATCCCTTGACCATTTGTCAGTTGGGGAATGGCTTGATTTTTTGTAAATTTGGTTTACTTCTTTGTATATATGGGAAAGTAAGCCTTTGTCAGAGAGTTTTGTTATAAAAATGTTTTCCACTGGAAAATGAGGGTATGCCCTTCAATTGGGGAATGGCTAAACAAATTGTGGTATATGCTGGTGATGGAATACTATTGTGCTCAAAGGAATAATAAACTGGAGGAATTCCATGTGAACTAGAAAGACCTCCAGGAATTGATGCAGAGTGAAAGGAGCAGAGCCAGAAGAACATTGTACACAGAGTCTGATACACTGTGGTAAAAATCAAATGTAATGGACTTCTGTACTGGCAGCAATGCAATGACCCAGGACAAATTCAGAGGAAGAACTGCAGGAGTGGAAACACAGAAGAAAAGCAACTGCTTGAACACATGGGTTGAGGTGGACATGATTGGGGATGTAGATTCTAAGGACCACCCCAGTGCAACTATCAATAATATAGAAATATGTCTTGATCAATGACACATGTTAAAACCAATGGAAATGTGCATCGGCTATGGGGGAGGGAATGGGGGGAGTGAAGGGGAAAGTAAGAGCATGAATCACGTAACCATGTTAACATGTTAACTTTTCTAAAAAAATAAATATTATTATTAAATGTTAAAAAAAATAAAAATAAAAATGTTTTCCCAGTTTGTTGCTTTCCTTCAGTTCTGGTTGCACTGGTTTTGTTTGTACAAAACCTTTTTAATTTGATATAATCACTCATTCATTTTACATTTTGCAATATTCTCTATCTCTTGCTTCATTTTAAATTTCCAGCTTTTTCTGAAATCATCTTGCTCATCACTTCTTATAGCACAATAGTATTCTATCACTAACATGTACCACAATTTGTTCAGCCATTCCCCAATTGGTGGATATCCCCTCAATTTCCAATTCTTTACCATGACATAAAGAGCTGCTATAAATTAATTTTTGTACAAATAGGTCCTTTCCCCTTTTTTATTATCTCTTTGGGATACAGACCCAATAGTGATATTTCAGGATCAAAGAATATGTACAGTTTTATAGCCCTTTGGGCATAATTCCAAATTTCTCTACCGAATGGTTGGAACAATTCACAACTCCACCAACAATGTATTAGTATCCCAATTTATCCATATCCCCTCCAAAATTTACCACTTTCCTTTAGATTTATATTGGCCAACCTGATAGGTGTAAAATGGTATCTCAGAATTGTTTTAATTTGCATTTCTCTAATCAAACATGATTAAGAACATTTTTTTCATAGGATTGATAGCTTTTGATTTCTTCATCTGAAAACTGCTTGTTTATATCCTTTGACCATCTGTCAATTGGGGAATGGCTTGTATTCTTATAAATTTGATTTAGTTCTCTAAAATTTCCCCCCTCACCCTAGTGTGTTCTTTCCCTTCTACTCTTAGTTATATTAGTTTTTGTTTATACAAAAGCCTTTTAATATAATCAAAGTTATTCACTTTGCATTTTATCATGCTCTCTATCTCTTGTTTGTTCATAAATTCTTCTTTTCTCCAAGGATATGCCAGGTAAACTATTCTGTGTTCCCCTAATTTAGTTATGGTTAACACTTTATATCTAATGCCCAGTTCGACCTTATCTTGGTATAGAGTGTGAGATATTGGTCTATACCTAGTTCCTGCCATACTGTTTTTCAATTTTTCCCAGCAATTTTTGTTAAATAGTGAGTACTTATTCCAAAAGCTGAAGTCTTTGAGTTTATCAAATACTAGGTTGCTAAGGTCATTTAACCCTTTATATTGTGTGTCTATTCTATTTCATTGATCTACCATTCAGTAAGTAGCATTTTTCATTATAAGTCCTTTGGAGTTGTCTTGTATCCTTGCATTGCTGATAATAGCTAAGTCATCCACAGCTGATCATCATTCATTATTGCTATTACTGTGTACAGTGTTCTCCTGGTTCTGCTCACTTCACTTTGTATCAATTCATATTTCTTTCCTGTTTTTTTCTGAAATAATACTGCAGATCATTTCTTATAACACAATATAATAACTATATACTATATAATAACTACTGCATTCAATACAAGAATGAACCACAACTTGTTCAGCCATTTCCCTCAATTTCCAATTCTTTGACATCACAAAACTATTTTGTGCTATAAATATTTTATACAAATAGGTCCTTTCCCCTTTCTTTGATCTCTTTCAGACCTAGTAGCAGTATTGCTGGAAAGGATATGTACAGTTTTATGCCCTTGGGGAATAGTTCTAAATTGTTCTCCAGAATGGTCAAATCAATTCACAATTCCACCAACAGTTCATCAGTGTCCCAATTTTCCCATATCTCCTCCAACATTTATCATTTTCCTTTGCTGTCAGAATAGCCAATCTGATAGGTATGAAGTGATGTCTGAGTCATTTTATTTGCATTTCTCTAATCAATAGTGATTGAAACATTTTTTCATATGACTAGAGATGGCTTTGATTTCTTCATCTGAAAACCGACTTTCATATCCTCTGACCTTTTATCAATTGGGGGAATGTCTTGTGATCTTAAAGATTGGACTCAATTCTTCATATATTTGAGAAATGAGGCCTGTGTCAGAGATACTTTCTGCAAAAAATTTTTCCAGTTTTTTGTTTCCTAATAATCTTGGTTGCATTGGATTTTTTTTGTGCAAAAACTTAAATTTAACAATAAAAATTATTCATTTTATATCCTGTAATGCCCTTTATTTCTTATTTGGACATAAATTCTTCCCTTGTGCATAAGTCTGACAGGTAGACTATTCTGTGCTCCCCTAATTTGCTTATGGTATCACCCTTTATGTCTAAATGGTGTATTCATTTTGACTTTGTCTTAATATATAGTGTCAGATGTTGTCTATACCTAGTTTCTGCCATACTGTTTTCCAGTTTGTCTAACAATGTTTATCAAATAGTGAGTTCTTGTCCCAAAATTGAATCTTTGGGTTTATCAAACACTATATTACTATGGTCATTTAGTACTGTGTATTATATAGCTAATCTATTCCATTGATCTATTTCTTAGCCAGTACTAGATTGTTTTATGATTATTGCTTTATAATATAGTTTGAGATCTGGTATGGCTAGACCAGTTTCCTTCACATTTCTTTATTCTATTAATTCCCTGAATATTATTGACCTTTTGTTCTTAAAGAAGAATTTTTTATCATTTTTTTCTAGCTCCATGAATAATTTTTTGGCAATTTTATTGGTATGGCACTGAATACATAATTTTAGGTAGAATTGTCATTTTTATTATATTGTTCAGCCTAGCCAGAACAAGAATTAATAGCCAGAAACAATGAATGTTTTTTCAATTATTTAGATCTGACGTTGTTCTGAAAAGTGTTTTGTAACTTCATAACGTTTCTGGATTTGTCTTGGCAGGTAGAACCTCAAATAATTTATATTGTTTACAGTTTACAGATATTTGTTTATTTGTTTATTTAAATCCTTATCTTCCATCTTAGAATCAATATTAGCTACTGGTTCTTCCAGGGCAGAAAAGTGTTAAGGTAATGGGGGTTAATTACTCAGGGTCACATAACTAGGAAGTGTCTGAGGCCAGATTTGAACCTTCTACCTCTTATCTCTAGGCCTGGCTATCCCTGGAGCCACCAGGCTGCCCCCTACAATTATATAGAATTTATTTTTCTGTGTCTTGCTGTTGGACTTTGTTGGTAATATATAGAAATACTGATTATTTATGTGAGTTTATTTTATATTCTGCAACTTTGCTTAAGTTAATTATTTCTATTAGTTTTTTAGTTGATTCTCCAAGTATACTATCATATCATCTGCAAAGAGTGATAGTTTAGTTTCCTCATTGCCTACTTTAATTCCTTCCATTTCTTTTTCTCTTCCAATTGCTAGAGCTAGCATCTCTAGTACAACACTGAATAATAGTGGTGATAATGACCTTCCTGATCTTATTGGGAAGGCTTCTAACTTATCCCCATTACAGATGATGCTAATGGTTTTAGGTAGATAAGCTTCATTGGTGGTAAGTTAATTCTTTTTATTTTTGATATTGGCAATTTGGGTTACTTCTTTTTAGTCAAATTAACCAGTTGTTTATCTGTTTTGTTGGGTTTTTCATAAAACCAGCTCCTAGTATTATTTATTAATTCAATGTGGTCTGAAAAGAATGCATTTACTATCTCTTGGTTTTCTGCATTTGTTTGTGAGGTTTTTATACCCTAATACATGGTTAGTTTTTGTGTAGGTGCCATGTGCCCCTGAGAAGAAGGTATATCCCTTTATATTAGCATTCAATTTTCCCCAGAGATCTATCATATCTAACTTTTCTTTGATTCTATTCACCTCCTTAACTTATTTATTTTTATTTTTTTTTTTTGGCTAAGTTTATCTAGTTCTGAGAGGGTAAGGTTGAAAGTAGAATAGTTTTCTATTTCCTCCTACAACTCATTTAACTTCCTCTTTAAGAATGTGGATGCTAGGGGGCAGCTGGGTAGCATAGTGGATTGAGATCCAGGCCTAGAGATGGGAGGTCCTAGGTTCAAATTTGGCTTCAGGCACATCCTAGCTTTGTGACTCTGGGCAAGTCACTTAGCCCCCATTGCCTAACCCTTACCACTCTTCTGCCTTGGAACCAATACATAGTATTGATTCTAAGGTGGAAGGTAAGGGTTTTTAAAAAAAGAATGTGAATCTTATGCCATTTGGTGCATGTTTTGTACTTATATTTCTTCACTGTCTATGGTACTTTTGATCAAGATGTAGTTTCCTTCATTATCTCTTTTCATTAGATTTATTTTTGCTTTTCCTTTGTTTGAGATCATGATTGCTTATGAAGCATAATAGATTCTGCTCCAGTCTCTTACCTTTCCTCTGTTTCTCTGCTTCAAATGTGTTTCTTATAAACTGTATACTGTAGGATTCTGGATTTTTTATCCACTCTGCTATCTACTTCCATTTTATTGGTGAGTTCATCTAATTCACATTCACATTTTTACTGTTTACACATTGATTACTGAGTATTTCTCTCCATCATATTTTTCCCATTTATACTTCTCTCTCTCTCTCTCCTTTCAGCCTTTCCCTTCTCATAAATGTTTTGCTTCTGATTACTGCCTCCTCCAATTCACCCCTCCTCCTATCAGCCACTCCTCAGTTGAATGTGAGTGGTTATTCCTTCTTTGAGCCAATTCTGATGAGAATAAAGTTCAAGCATTTCCTATCACTCTTCATCTTCCTCTCCACTATAACTCTTTTATTATTCCTCATATGAGATAATTAACTTCACTCTATCTCTCCTCTTCTCCTGGTGCACTTCTTATAATCCCTTAATCTTGGTTTGTTTGTTTTTTTATATCTTTCCATCATATTCAACTCACTCCCATGCTTTATGTAAACTCATGTTTATGCAAACTTTTTCTAGTTGCTCTGATTGCAATAAGGTTCTTAAGAGTTATAAGTATTATCTTCCCATGTAAGAATGTAAACAGATTGATCTTATTAAATCCCTTCTGTTTTCTCTTTCTTGTTTACCTTCTCTTGCATCTTGTATGTGGATATTGTATTTTCTGCAGCTCTGGTCTTTTCATCATGAATGCTTCAAAGTCCTCTATTTCATTAAATATCATTTTCCTCCTGAAGGAATATACTCAGTTTTGCTGAGTAAGTGATTCTTGGTTGTAGTCCTAGATCCTTTGTCTTCTAAGCCTTCCGATTCTTTAATGTAGATGCTACTAGATCCTATGTAATCCTGGCTGTGGTTATGTGATATTTTAATTATTTCTTTCTGGTTACTTGCAATATTTTTCCCTTGGCTTGGGAGTTCTAGAATTTGGTTATAATATTCCTGAGAGTTTTTTTAATGTCTTTAATGTCTATTTTTCTCTTTTGTTCAAGAATATCAGGGCAATTTTCTTTGGTAATTTCTTATAATATGATATCCAGGTTTGGGGTTTTTTTTTTATCATGGCTTTCAGGTAGTCCAATAATCCTTAGATTATCTCTCTTAGATCTATTTTTCCAGGTCAATTGTTCTTCTTTGAGCTATTTCACATTTTTTTCTAGTTTTTACATTTTTTTATTTTGATTCATTGTTTTTTGATGTATCATAGAGTCATTAGCTTCCATATCCCCAATTATAGTTTTTAGAAAATTATTCTCTTCATTAAGCTCTTGTACCTCCATTTCTATTTGGACAATTCTCCTTTTTAGGATATTTTCTTCAGTGGATTTTTATATCTCCCTTTCCATTTGACCAATTCTATTTTTTAGGGAGTTGCAATTTTTTTGGTGAATTTTTGTGTACCTTTTTTTTACTTTTTCTGCTTCCTTTACCCAAGCTATATTGACTCTTTTTCATGCTTCTCTTGCATTAATCTCATTTCTTTTCCCAATTTCTCTTCTACCTCTCTTATTTGATTTTTAAACTTCTTTTTGAGCTCCTTAAGAGTTCTTTTTCAGTCTGACACCATTTAATATTTTCCTTTGGGATTTCACATGTATTAATTTTAACACTTAATACTCTTAAGGGTTTGTGTTTTGAACTTCCTAGTCTCTACAGAAATTGCATATGGTCAGGTTTTTCCAACCTATTCCTCAGGTGAAAGGGGTAATATCCCAACCTTCTTGTGCTTGGCTGTCTGACAGGGCTGTGCCAGGTGTAATGACACCACATGCCAGGTTCCTACAGGCCTGCATCAGAGGTGGAAGCCACATGGACCTGGCAGCCTGGCTGGCTGATGGATGCCTGGATGGAGCCTACACTGGTATGCACCCTTTTCTTACCCTAGTGAGACAGATTTTTCCTGCCAACCTTCTACATTGTCTCATATAAGAGAATAGTTTCACCGCATTTTTTGTTGATTCTGTCACTCTAAAATCTGTTTTGAGTTTTTTTAATAGTTGTTTGGAAGTGAATTTGAGAGGACTTTGTGGAATTCTTTCTTAATCCACCATCTTAACTCTGGGTGTCCTGGTTGCCCCATAAATTTTGTTTTGAGAATTTCACATCACCATCTCAGTCAAGACACTCTACACTTTATTACAATTTTTAAAACTCCTAAATCTCCCCAGGGGTAGAGAGAAGCCTCCAATCAGATCTAGAGCAAATTACTTCCCCAAAATGATTACATCATGCATTACATCATTACAACTACAGATGGAGCTCACTATAGGGAAAGGCCATGGGCTAAAACCTCTCAAGCTTCCAGAAATACTAAGTTGGCCCAGTGGAAGAGGTTTGTAAGCCTGCTCCAGAATAGCACCCTGGATAGCCTCATGATTCCCTCCCAAGATTTTACCCTTGGGGTGCTCATTCTGCTCTGATAGGTAAGCTTTCCTTGTATATTATTTGGCACCAAGTCAAATCATCCCACCAGACCACTGTGTACATGCCCTGTCCCCTTTCTATTGAATCTTTGTTTTTTTTCTCCCATTAGAATAAGTATCTTGAAGGTAAGGACTATCTTGTTTGTACTTGTATCCCAGAGTTTAACATAATAGCACATGATAAATGCTTAATAAATGCTTTTTTAATCAACCATTTGTAAAAGGAATTTATTCCTTTTTTTAATTTAACAGGGAACCTGGAGGTTCTCTTACTATAGAGATGTGTAGGGATTAACCAGGTAACAGTGACAGGAAGTAGAAACCATAAAGACAGGAAGGAGGAACCAGAGAGATAGGAAGTGAGGGAGAAAAAAGGGGGAGTCAGTTGCCGACAGTTAGGGCTGGCAGTAAGGAAGTTGGCTACTGGGAATGTGTTGGGTTGGTGGTTGGCATTTAGTTGCTGGAATATAAAGGTGGGCCTGAGCTTCCTGAGAGGGCTTTTTGGCTTTAGCCTAGGGCTTTTTTGGCTTTTGAGTTTTTGACTTTTGATTTGGGCTGTTAGGTATTTTTTTTCTTTCTTGAACTTTTTTGGAAAATGGTTGGTCTTCATTGACAGACCTAATTGGGTTTGGATTAAACAATGATTGGTTTGGTTTTGATTGGACTGGATTGGGTTAGAACTTTATTGGGGTGGTTATTAGTTATAGGCAGTTACAGGCAGGTATAGGTAGATATAGGCAGTTTTAGGTAGTAATTATAGGATAACTAGTATAGACATTAGGAAATTGTCTTTCTCTACCTCTTTCCTATATTTCTCTCTTTACTATATGCATTTTACTATATTTTTTACTATCTCTAGTTTAATTAAATTAAATTATTAATTGTTAAAAGTTGCTAGAAGTTTTCTTTTCTCTGGCTTAAAGGGATAATATTAATTTACAACTCTACTATATTCTCATTAAAACTTAAAATATTAAAAGCTGCTCTCTTATTTTGTCAAAATTCCTAATTTAACCCTTAAACATTCATTCATCTATCCATCTATCCATTTATACAGGTAGAAAATTCTTTCTAGGATTAATTTTTTTTCATTTCCCAAGTTTTTCTCTGCAATGAAAATTTAAAATACTTTCAATTTATGTTTTTCTTTGTTTCTTTTAAGCAGAATAATCTGAATAATATTGCTCAGAAATTTATTATTATAAAAGTTTTCATTTTGTTCTAATTATTCTCCCTTCTCATGATTTTCATTTTAATATTAAATCACTTCTCATATCTTGCACTAAAATTTTACTAATACTGGCCAATTCTGAGAAGAATTATAGAAAACCGAATTTTCTTTTAATTTCAGTTTCACATTTTACTAATTCCTTCTTCCATTTTCAACTTTGAGAAGTAATGAATAATATTTTATCTTCTTCCCCCCACACCACCCCCCGAAACCACCATTGGAATATTTTTGTCTTTTTTTTTTAATGTGGTCTCTCTTTTGTTTTTTATTTCCTCAAAAAATTTTTTTTGAATTATACTCTTTCAAATTTCATCTGAGTTAACTCCCTTAAACTGAAACTGATGTACTACTTGATCACTTATGAATATTAATGCTTGTCTTTGATGATGCTAATGAGAATACCAGTTGTTTTATGATTGCCTTATTTTAGCTGTTTACATACAAGTTCACCTTGCTGATAATTCACTGGTAATTGCTGTTGTTAGCTATTATTGCTTCTAATCGGCATTGCTACCATTTTCTAATTTGTTTGGCCAGTTGGCATATTGCTCTTTGATAGACTGATGAATAGAGATTTTATGGACAGTAAGATATTTAGTGGGTGTTATTTAGAAATTATTGTCACATTTGGGGTATGGACTAACTCTTGAATTAGACCAAATGTATGAGGAGGATGTTTTGAAAGATCTGAAGGACAAAGTAAAGGAGTTGAGAGACTGTAAGATGGTTGCTATTCAAAAGAGTGAGCACAACCCAAGAAGAAGACTCTTAATTTACTACCAAAATATTCGGAGTGTTTGAGAATATGAGACAAAAACAAGAAACAGAACAGTATTTGGTTAATGGTTCATATCCCACCAAAAGGGTAGGAGGAATTATGCAATAAATTTGTGCCATTGTTCCCAAGAAGTGTGAGATATTAATGAATGAAAATAGTAATCCAAGTTTGGAACTACATTTAATTTGCCATTTCCACAAAGTGAGGGTCTTTGGGAACAGGAACAAGATATTCACATGTAAGTAATGCTGACTCTAAATGTCTATAACTAGAGTTGTTGCTTCTAATTAAACCTAGACATCCCTAAGGAATGACTTCCCTAGATCAGATAGCACCAAGAGACAGCCCAAAGCTAACTATAGTAAATAAACGGGAAAAAGATGACCAGTACTTCATAGCTAGAGTTGAAAGAGCAGGGCCAGTTCTGCTGAGGCAAATGGAGAAACCTCACTTCAATGCAAGACCGGGGGGGGGGGGGGGAGCGAAGGTCACTGAAAAACCTCACAGGAGAATGATAAAAGGAGAAGGTCCACTGGATCAAGTAATAAAACTTTGACTGCTGGCAGGCATGGCCCTGGATATGTTATGGCAAAAAATACCCCAAGCCCAAATTAAGAATTTTCTCAGGAGAGGACTCATGTTCTCTGAGGGAATGACTATGAAAATATGCAATGACTATGAAAATATGGATTACATAGTCAATGGCACTACAGAACTGGAAAACTGATACAAAGATAGGATGAAGCCTTCATGGAAAAGCTTCTGAGGAGCCTGATGTCTAATTAATTAGATATGACATGGTGAATTTTTAAATAAAAAATAGTATTTTGAGGTAAAACACTGAAGCAGGCATAGTCTATATTTGTAACATCTACATTTTGGCACTGAGGGTTGAGGTCATATGACTTTACAGGGTGGACAAATTAGAGAGATTGGTAGAAAAAAGGGTCAGTAAGCCCAATGTGAAATTGAAAGTTGATTTCTTAATTTTATTTTGTTCAGACTTAATCAAGCTAGCAAACATTTAATATTCTCCTTCATTGTATGAACCTAAATTCCTTGCTCTAGCAAGTTTACTTGGGTAACCTCAAGTCACTTGGGTCATCTTCATATGATTCTACTCTTGTGATTTACATTATGACTTATATTTCCAACCTTTGTAATTTAACCTATCACTTACCTTCCATAGAGACTAAAATTAACCTAAAAGCCAATCTCATCACTTTAAACCATTATTTTTGTTGTTATGCAATCATATTTGGCTCTCCCTGCCCAAAGACACTAGAATGATTTGCTATTACTTTCTCCCACTTATTTTACAGATGTGAAAACTGAGGCAGAGTTAAGTGACTTGCTTAGGGTCACACAGGTAGTAAATGTCTAAGGCCAGATTTAAAACTCAGGTCTTCCTGACTCCAGACCCAACTCTCTATCCACTGTGCTACCTAGCTCTGCCCTGTTGTACTAAAGGTCAAGCTCATGAATTTAGAACTGTTTAAAACTATAATAGCAACTTCCATCTCCTACAAACTAATCTCATCATTGAGGACTATTCCTATAACCTAAGAACTGATCTCATCTCCCAGTGATTTAACAGGGAGGACATTTATCCCACTTCCTTGCTGAAACATCTAGCCAATCAGAAGAAGACACACCTATATTGCTCAAGATTTTGCTCTGTCATTTTCTTAATCACTATAAAAGATCTTATCCCTAACTTGGGTCTTTGGTCATGGAGAAAGGTGACTAATCACATTTATTGGTAACTGCTAGCCTTACTAATAAATTGATTATGCTTAGAACTTTGTCCCTCAGAATTTCTACTGAGACACTAGAGAGGACAAGGTCAAGTTGGAATCAGTGCATCAGTGCTCAAAATCAAACAAATGAGTAAGACTAGAATTCCAGAGCAGAAATTTTAAAGTGGTGCTCTATCTTATTTCAAAGAGTGATTAAATTCTACATATGGGCTTAAAAATAGGCATAATGACATCCAGAAAGATTCTCACTACAAAGCCCCATTCGAAACTATTTAAGGAATAGTCATCAAAACATAGGATTAAGACATAACACAAAACAATCATGTCACGGTTGCAGGAGTGTGCAAGAAAGCCTTCAAAGGAGAGTAGAAAGAACTTTCCTGGAAAAAGTACTGAAACTAGGGAACGGAGACCATGACAAATTCTCATTTCAATTTTTCCAGATTATGATTTGAAGAAAATTAGAGAGACAAGATTGTTTGTCTTTGGTCTTGTTCTATTGCGCCCTGGCTCTTCAAACACTGAAATAGATCCAAAGAAATTTTACTTTGGGGGATTCTCCACTAATGAGGATGGAAGTGGTGCAGGTTGGCAGTGGTAAATGGTGCTTTAAATCTTAGAAATGCTTTGAAATCCTTTTTCATTATGCTTTTAGATCTTATGCTTTTTACTAGTTAGCAGATACTAGACCCCAGCTACTCCTAGTTGATAAGCATTTGCAAAGTCATGCCTGAAGAAAGAGTGACTCAAGCTCCAGAGCTTCATTCCCTTTGAAAAAAGTTAATAAGGCTGAAAAAAGACACCAAAGCACCCAAAACTACCTTGAAAGTCAAACAAACAGGACATGGGAGGGAATATCACCCAGGTGCACTGGGGTTCTTTGCACTCCTTCCCTGCCCCTTCCCCCGTGTAAGAAGGGTGTAGCAGATAGTTGGGGTGTGTTCTGGTAATCTCCTGGATGTCAACTGAGGGCCAAAGCTACCCACACTCCACCCCTCCTTACTTTGGGGTTGCTGAACAAAGTGGAGGTTCCCCAATATGTATATGCTGGGGATGAGTGGGTAGAGGGAGATGTTGTCTTTAGAAGGGGATCCAAAGGACCGCCCCCCCACCCCGCCAGTTGCTTAGAGCCAGGATAGCCCTCCCCACTCCTCAAGGCTGACTGCTGTTCAAAATGGAGCTGCTCTCCCCTCACCCACAACCCATGAGGTTCTATCTCCCTCCCAAATCAGCTGCTGTCCAGATCAGACTTCAATCTCTCAACAAGGGTTTATTTCAGGAATGAAGTAATTTAGAGGGTACAGGAAAGAATATCAGGGAAAGGAGGGAAGGTGATTTCCTAAAATCCTATTATCAGTATCCCCCAGGGTAGGGTAATGACAGATATTCTTCAGTGTTCCCCAAAAACTCAGTTTATCTAACCCAGACCCCAAGTAAAACTCCTATTCTTAAAATTATTCCCAACTAAAGAGGGAATGTAGAAAATCAAGGTTCAAAGCAAGGTTGGTTGGCCCCCAGGGGCTGGCTCCCTGCACCGGAGTCCAGGCTCCCTGGCCAATCTGAGGAACTGCAATATTATATCTTCCAAGGTGTTCAAGAAAGATGAAGAATCATCTAGACTAGATGTAGCTGCTGAAGGTCTCTAGGAAACTCTTCAGATTTGCGGTTTGAGGGTATTGCAGGTCCCACAGAATCTCTGCCTCCCACCTTCCTGTCCCTCCTGCGCTAGAGAGACAGTGAGTGAATGTCAGTTGATGTCTTCCCATAGTTCTTAGACCTCAGGTTAACTGTCATCCTTCCTGGGTCCTTCTGTGTTCCATCTGAGAATTTTCAAAATGCAGGCTTGCTTGACCTCTTGCCATATCTTGTCTAGTCTATTATGCCTGTAACCCCCTCCTAGAATACCCATGAGAGGAATAATTTGAGGGAGGGTAGAGAATTCCCAGGATGGGAGGAAGGAATCTCCCAGACCCTCAATAAAATAAAAAAAAAAACAACCTAAATCACTAGAGCTGGCCTACAATTCCATCCTGGCTTTTCCCACAGCTATTGCTTTTCCATCACCCTGGCTATACTATCTTTAACATCCTTGAATATATACTTTATGCTTTAAAATGAAGAAGTCTGAGCTATAACACTTTGGGTGACAACCAGTATCCATTCTCTCACCATGAAGCTAACTCTCCCACAACAAAAGCTGTGGCTGAGGCAGGACAGGCATGTTCTCACCACAGAAGTGGGATGTGGGATGCACCTAAGGACCAACTCACAAGGTCTAGTTCACTGACTCCTGACCATTCCATCTAAAAAAGTTGTAGGTAGAGGATTGTCCCCAGGCTGCATCCAAGCCACTTCTGGAGAAAGGGACAAGCCAATACCTAGGAAGTCCATACGTGACCCACCAACCTAGTAGCATGTGACCAACCTAAAGACAGATGCAGCCCAGGGCTGAAGTACAGGAAGAGCCAAGCCTATCTGCCCTCCATAGCTTCCTCTAAATCCTAATGAAAATCCCACCTTCTTGGGGCAGCTAGCCAAGCCTGGAGATTGAAGGAGCTGGGTTCAAACCTTGCCTCAGACACTTCCTTTCTGTGTGATCCTGGGCAAGTTACTTTAACTCCAATTGCCTAACCCTTACCGCTCTTCTGCCTTGGAACTGATTCTTAGCAATGATTCTAAGAAAAAAAAAGAAGGCCTTTAAAAAAAAGTAAAATAAAATAAAATCCCATCTTCTACAGGAAGTCTTCCTCAGTCCCTCTTAATTCCAGTGCCCATCCTGTGTGGACCTTGTTTTATATATATATTTGTTTACATTAGATTGTAAGTTCCTTGAAGACAGGAACTGTCTTTTGCCTCATTTGTATTCCTAGTGCATAGCACAGTGCCTGGCATATAGTAAGTAGTTAGTAAATATTTGATTCTTTTGTTGATTGATTGACCAGACAATTACTGTAGATGAAATCTAGTATTAGACACCTCATCTAGGATCAAGTCGGGCCTACGCATACCCTGAGTAAGGGAAGCAATGTTGTTTAATTCAAGGGCAAACCTTTTGAATTGATCATTAATTTATGAAATTATGAAATAGGGGCATGAACTCTAGATTCTTTGGGTACTCACAAGGAAAGATCATGTTTGGCAATGGGAAAGAGGGCAGCAATCATACTTTAATAAGGCACAGAAATAAATGGTGAGAAGTGATACAGAAGCAGATAATGACTCCCCTAAGAGCAAACATGGTGACATTAAAAAATCAGGTCCTATTCTCTCCCATTAATCTCAGTATGTTGTGTGGGACAACCTTACAGGTACAGGGTGTAGGTCCAGGGAATAAGATGGTGAAAGAAGGCAGGCAGCATTGGAAAGAGGATGGAGAGAGGAAAAGGCAGAATATCACTCATGTAACTATGGATCAGATTTGGGAGCACTTAGCAGCAGGGACACAATTGGATCCTTGGTCCAAACAGAAAAGAGTTTGGAGGACAGGAATTTGAGGTCTCATTTTCACAGTTTTCTGAGGGGAAATGGACCAACTCCTATCTGTGCCACCCTTGGAGTTAGCTCATTAACATAAGAGAATCATTTCAAAGTTATAGGTAAAATTTCAAAGTCATTATCCCAAAGTTATCAGCACCTTTCTGATGTTCTGCTGGCCTGGAGCTGTGGAGGCTTAGATTGGGTCTGGAATTTACATATCAAAAGTCAGAAAACATAGATAACATAGATTGTTAGCCCTGATTTAGGACATGTAATTTACATATCATAAGTCAGAAAACATAGATAACATAGATTGTTTCCCCTGATTTAAGACATATAACCAGGATGTGAATTATTAGTTAATATATAAAATGATTTGTAAATTATGCTCCTTTTATTTTTAGGATGGTTCAGAGATGACTTCCACATTCCTCTTTGCAATATTATTTAGCAACAACTTTGCTGTTGCTAAACTTACTATACTGACTAGAAGGGCAGCTAGATGACAGAGTTGATAAAGTGCTGGGCCTGGAGTTGGGAAGATTCATCTTCTTGAGTTCAAATATAGCCTCAGACACTTCCTAGCTGTGTGACCCTGGGCAAATCACTTAACTCTGTTTACCTCAGTTTCTTCATCTGTCAAATGAGCTGGAGAAGGAAATGGCAAACAATTTTCTTTGGCAAGAAAATCCCAAATAAGGTAATGAAGGGTTGGACGTGACTGAAAAATGACTAACAACAACAACAACCTGATTTTAAAAGGGATGGGGAGTGGTAAGGGAGCCCAGAACAAGATATAATTTTAACAAACCTCTTAATCTGGAAAACTGAGGCTAGAGACACAAATAAATAAGAAAACATTGAAGAAACAATAAAGAAATATCTTGGACTGAGAGATGCCCAAGGGGGAAGTCTATTAACTAACTCCTTAACAAGTTCAGTAGAGTCTGAAGAGAAAGGAATTGTAGCTACAAAAACTATAAATTCTTATAAATATATGTTAAACAACATTATTATATAGCACATGCATTGTATATAATAATCATATATCATATAGGTTATATGGAAAATAAATATTGAATTGGGATAGTTTTTGAGAAATGGTTCTCCCTTTGTCTATAAAACCATCTCTCCCCTGTTATAAGGAAAAGAGGATTTAAGTAGGTGAAACATAGTCTGCAAGGAACAGATACAGATGCAGGGAAAAGATTCTAGGATGTGGAAGAAAAGGGAGAGAATTGACTAGGGGGGTTGAGCTGGGTCTTTCTCTGGTTTGACCTGGAGGAACTGATGGCTTATCCTTGGGGGCTGTCTCTACTTTGACTTCCCATCCTACCTGTTACCTGTTGGAGCTTTGCTGTTGTTAGCTGTATCCACCTGTAATCCTGACCATTCTGACCTTTGCGTTGCCCTGCCTAACTGTCTAAGACCACTACCTGAAATACCATCAAAAGGGGGCTTGGAAGGGGCAGCTGGTTAGCTCAGTGGAGTGAGAGTCAGGCCTAGAGACGGGAGGTCCTAGGTTCAAACCCGGCCTCAGCCACTTCCCAGCTGTGTGACCCTGGACAAGTCACTTGACCCCCATTGCCTACCCTTACCACTCTTCCACTTATGAGACAATACACCGAAGTACAAGGGTAAAAAAAAAGGGGGGGCTTGGTTTAGTGCAGCTTTAGCTAGAATAGGACTGGGGATCTTTTAGGTCAGAGAAGCTAGGCTTAGTGTAGGAAATACTTTGAAAACTTCCTGCGAGGAAACAACTTTAGATCTGGGGTTTTAGTTAGAGATATAAGCAATTCCTTCTAGCCTTTCTCTCTTAATTAAATCAACTTTTATTTATTGTCTTAGTGGTCTGTGTGTGTTAACTCAGGACAGGCTCGGCCTGAACTGGGTCTGTTTGCCCACAGTCAACTGACACTGGCCCAATTCAATCCCATCCCCCAAAACCCTCTCCCTTTTTATAGTGGCAAGCCATATAGTCTGAACCTGATAATATCTAAGGTTTTACTGCGGGTTCATATTTGGTTTCAGACTCAGAGTTACAAGTCCCAAGTGCTTAGAACCCTGAGCTCACAGGCTATAGAATTTTCCCAGTACTTACTGGAGGAGGCTTGTCAAACAAAGGAGCTGTCCAGCGCTAGTGAGTGCTGGAGGCTTGTCAATCAAAGTCAGCACCTGAGAGGAGCTGTCCCTTCAGCACCTCAGCTCTGCAGCAGTTTTTTTTTTAAGTGGCTACAAATTTCACAGAGTATTTTTGCTCTCTGATTATTCCTGTTTAACAGTTGCAATAGTAATGTGGGTAATGAAAGTGCTGTATGGTTATTTAATGCTGATACCTTATGTATTCTTTATGGTGATACTAGGATATGTGTATGAATTATTGAGTTGGGAAGTGTTGAAACTAGTAATGAGATTGACAATACAAAGGGTATGTTCCCACGAACCTGTTGCTTTGTTGGGTTTTGTTGTTATATATAAATATAAATGGATTTTTATTGCTGCTTTAAATAAGATCAAGATTGTTTTTACTTGGATATTCAGGGATTCTGAGATGAAGCAGATGATGATGTTGTTGCAAGAAAAGCTAGATAGGATGGAAAAATGTTATTATGCAACTATTGTTAATACCACTGTTAATGGGGAAAGTACTGGTTTTGATTTTAAATATACTGAGGTGATGGTATTGGGCAATTAGCAGAGGGAAGTGAAGCAATGCTAAAGAATCCTACTAGGCTGGAAAGGGAAACTGAGGCACTGGATACAACACCTGCTTCATTGTTTCCTTTGACGGACTTGCCTTTTGTCGCTCCAGAGAGGAGTATTCATCTGAAATTCCATAAGAAATTTTCATCAGCTAAATTAGACTCGATAAAAAAGAGAAACCCTAGGTATTTTTTTAAACCCTTGTACTTCGGTGTATTGTCTCATAGGTGGAAGATTGGTAAGGGTGGGCAATGGGGGTCAAGTGACTTGCCCAGGGTCACACAACTGGGAAGTGGCTGAGGCTGGGTTTGAACCTAGGACCTCCTGTCTCTAGGCCTGACTCACCCCTAGGTATTTTGACAAACCCCATAAAGTAATCTGGGAGCTCAAGAGGGCAATAAAGATCTTTGATCTAGACTTTGCTGACTTCTTTTTTCTAATGGAAGAACTTCTAACTAGAAGAGATAGGGAACAATTCATAGAGCAAACCCAGAATAATCCTCCATTGACACCATGGTCAGAAAATTATGATGAGCTTGATTTGAATTTGGTTTACAATTATAGAGTGTTAAAACAAGCGAGGGAATCTATTCTTGAGATAATAAATAGAAATACTAGATGACTTGATGCATGCTCAAAATTTGAACACATAAAGCAAGATATTGGGGAGTCACCAGCGGCATTTCTTGATAAATTAATGGATGCAGCCAAATTGCAATTGGGTCTGAAGAGACAATTGCACATATCAGGAAGTTGTTTGTAAAGAATGCTTGTAATGTAGTAAGAAAATTTTTTCAGAAACAACTGTCCTAATTGGGAGACAATGAGTCTGGAGGGATTAAAAAGAAAGGCATGTTATGTATTTTCAGTGGACAAAGATAAGAGTTCAGATGAAAAGGATTCTATTATTGAGGATTTGAAAAGGCAAGATGCTAATAAAAAAGTGAAACAGTGAAATCAAGGAAATAAAAGCGGTAGCTGCATTAAGATCAGTACAGCCTAGAAATCAAATTGTCACTAGGGAAAGTAGGTCAGTTCCAAGATGTTATCTGTGTAATCATGTGGGACATCTTATAAGGGATTGCTGCTATAAGGGACAACTCTCTCGGGAATTAAATAGAGGAAATGGATATAAAAATTGATTTAATAATGGTTGGAGACAGAATTCATATGGGAATAATAATAATTTCAATAATGGAAATAGAAAGCAATATCAAGGACAAGTTAATGTTAATGGGTGTCCCAATGCTTATTGCCAAAGGGTTCAAGCACCTGATCTGAATACTATGCAAGATTGGGTAAAGTCTGGAGAAAGACCAAAGTATAGCCAGGTAATCCAGAAGGGAGATCAGAACAAAGATGCATGTTCATTATGAAGGTGTACCCGGAGTTCTCAAATGTTAGGTGAATCAATGCAAAATGGATTTAAGGTTAATGATATTGTATGTAATGTGGATAATATAAATGAATCTGTAAATAATGTAATTAAAACAAAAAACAAATAGAAATGTAATTAATGTTAATGAATATGAGAAAAAAGAAAATTTTGACATAAAATTAGTTGGAAATTCTGATTGTGTAATAATAGAAAATAATGGAGAATATAAAATAGATAAATGAAATGTGATTGTAAATGTGAACAGTGGAACTAAAGTAGAAGTTAAGAGGACCTATGAGAGTATTGGTAAATCTAAGGAATGTGATAAAGATATAAAATCCTGGAAAAGTCATGCAATTTAAGCAGATGTGTGTTTGGATGGACAGGAGATCACTAAGCTTTGCACTGATGTTACTGTGTTAGCTCCAGTGTTGGAAACATTCCAACCACCAAATAACATGGAACCACATGTTTCTGCGACTGTTGGAGACCAGATTTATGATCTTCTGGTTGATTTGGGAGCAAGTAAATCAGTGTTGCAAAGTCCTCCTGAGAATTATAGAGCTGTTGGTACAATGGAAGTAGTAGGAGCTACAGGAATACCTCAGAGAATAGCAAAATTGAACCCAAAGATGATTACTTTAGGCCCATTATCTGTAGAGCATGTATTTATTTGTATGCCAGATTGCCCAATGAATCTCTTAGGAAAAGATTCATTGTGTAAACTGAGGGCTATGGTCCATTATACTCAAACTGGAGAAATTTCATTACATCTTCCAGAAGAATCTCTGAAAGCCTTTCCAATCTAAGGATTCAGTGAGTACAAAGGGTGACTCAGGTTCAATTTTTCCAATACCTGATAACATCCATAATGATCTCTGGTCAAAGTCTTCTACAGATGTGGGTTTGTTGAAATCAGCTACTCCAGTCAGGGTGAGGACTAAGGAAGGACCAATCCCTTGTATACCTCAATATCCCTTGATTAAAGAAGCAATTGAGGGAATAAGATCAATCATAGAATCCCCAATCCAACAAGGGGTCATAATACCTTGCTGTTCAGAATTTAATACTCCTATTCCTTCCTATTAAAAAGTCAAAGCTAGATGAGAATAGCAGACCTGTGTATCATTTTATTCATGATTTAAAGGCTGTCAATTATTATGTAATCAAAACTCATCCTGTTGTACCAAGTCCAGCCACTATAATTTTTTTACATTCCAAGTTAGACAAGATATTTCACTGTGGTAGACTTATGCTCAACTTTTTTCTCAATTCCCATTCATGAGGATTCCCAAAAGCTCTTTACTTTTACATGGGAAAAGACACATGGACCTGGACTCATTTGCCTCAAGGGTTCTCAGATTCACCAAGCCAATTTTCACAAATTTTAAATAGAAATCTTAAAAGTATAACATTCAAAGAGAGCAAACTGGTGCATTTTGTGGATGATATTCTCGTGTCCCCAAATGCAAAAGTGTGTCTTTGAGATAGCAGGATTCTTTTGTTGGAATGGTATAAGCGTGGGCATAAGATATCCAAGGCAAAATTACAGTGGGTTTTGCCTAGAGTACAATATCTAGGGGTTTTATGTTATCAGAAGGTTCAAGGAGTATCACTCAGAAAAGAATAGCTAATATCCAGAAACTGACTGCTCCAAAGACCAAAAAGCAGCTCAGAGCTATTCTTGGAACAACTGGGTTCTATAGACAGTGGATACCTGGTTGCAGTGAGATAACAAAATATCTGATTTAACCAGAAACACACCTGAACCTCTGAAACTTAAGCCTGAACATCTGCAAGCCTTATCAAAGCTTAAGGAAACCATTATATCTGCTTTGGGTATCCCAGTCTATTCAAAGTCACTCTAATTATTTGTTAATGAGACCAAGGGAATTGCTTCTGGTGTATTAACACAGACTTTGGGACAAAGTTATCATCCTATTAAGTATTGTAACTATCAGCTTGATCCTTATAACATTCCCAGGCTATGAAACTGAGTCAAGAGCTCCTTTCTTTTGTTAAGATCTTTGTTAGGAATAATAGGATTAAAGGTGAGATGAGTAGCCACCTGATTCTCTTCTTTTTTTTTATACCTTTACCTTCCTTCTTAGAATCAATATTGTGTATTGGTTCTAAGACAGAAGAGCAGTAAGGGCTAGGCAGTGGAGATTAAGTGACTTGCCCAGTCACACATCTAGGAAGTGTCTGAGGCCGAATTTGAACCTAGAACCTCTTCTTCCTCTCTAGGTCTGGCTTTCAATTCACCTAGCTGCCTCAACCACTTTTCTTACATCTTACTGAGACCCACCTGTTCCTGCGATGTCAGAGGTTATTTCCCGTGTGCTTGTTGTCCAATCAGAGATGTCCTGGGGAGGGAAGGAGTGATGATGTCAGAAGAAATATATGTCACTTTGCACTGTTAGGAAGTTGACATTTTTTTAGGGGTCTCAAGCAGCTCTCCTGCCTGGCTGCTGATTTTGCTCATATTTAAGTTTCTGCTCTCTCTGTGACCTAGCCTGGCTGCTTGTCTCTAGTACTGTGGTGTTAATTTGGACTGTGAGGGAATCCATTGATTTGATTTTCTTGAGTGGCAGATGAATAAATTAATATTTTAAAACTAAAAATACAGCCTCCAGAAAATTTTATTCTTTACATTATATGTATGCATATATATACACATATATATATACATACACATACACAATTATATATTATATTTATATAGTCGATCTGAAGTAGAATGGTGACATTAGGGAAGGAAAGAGAAAGAAAAGAGAGGTAAAGATACTAACTATATACTTTATATATAAACATGTAATATTACATAAATATAATTATTGTTGTACATTTTATATGTATAACTATAGTGTTAGTTACAAGAACTTTACAAGAATATTTTGAAGAAAAATTTAAAATAAATACTAAATACAGTGTTAAAGGAAACAAAAGTTAGGTTTGGAAAGATTGTTAGAGCAGTTTCTTGTTTCACTGCTACTAAGCCACCATCTTGGCTCTGCCCTCAGGAAACAAAAGTTAGGGGGAAAATAATGGCAAGGAGAATTAATAACTTAGAAAAAATAGTGGTAAGTTTTTTTAAAAGATAATTTTATTTTCCAATTACATATAATAAAAATCTCCAGAATACATTTTCCAACATCATAGGATCTAAATTATCTTCTTCCCTCCCTTCTTGGTAAGCAATTTGACCTGGGTTATACATGTTTTATCATACAAAACATACTTCCATATTGGTCATTATTATAAGAGAATAATCATATAAAACCAAAACTCCAAAATAAAAACATAAATAATGTGAAAAATCATATATTTTGATCTGCATCTGACTTTCTCTGGAAGTAGATAGCATTCTTTGTCATAAGTCCTCAGAATTGTCCTGGATTGCTATGAGTATTGCTGACAGTAGCTAAGTCTTTCACAGCTGACCATTGTAAAATATTGCTATTACTGTGTACAATGTTCTCTTGGTTCTGCTTATTTTGTTTTGTTTCAGTTCACATACGGCTTTCCAGCTTTTTCTGAAATCATCCTGCTCATCGTTTCTTATAGCAAAAGTATTCCATCACAATCATATGCCATAATTTGTTCAGTTGTTCCCCAACTGATAGATATCCCCTCAATATCCAATTCTTTGCCTCCACAAAAAGAGCTACTATAAATATTTTTGTAAAAGTCCTTTTCCCTTTTTTAATGATCTCTTTGGGGTACAGACCTAGTAGTAGTATTACAGGAACAAAGGGCATGCAGTTTTATAGCCCTTTGGGGGCATAGTTTCAGATTGCCCTACAGAATGGTTGGATTAGTTTACAGTGCCACCAATAGATTAGCGTCCCAATGTTGCCACATCTACAACATTTATCAATTTCTTTTAGTGTCACATTGGCCAGTCTCACAGGTGTGAAGTGGTACCTCAGAGTTGTTTTAATTTTCATTTCTCTAATCAAATGTGACTTAGAACATTTTTTCATATGATTATTGATAGTTTTGATTTCTTCATCTGAAAACTGCTTATTCATATCCTTTGGCCATTTGTCAATTGAGAAATGACTTGTATTCTTATAAATTTGACTTCATTCTTTATGTAGTTGAGAAATTAGGCATTTATTAGAGAAATTTGCTACAAAATGTTTTCTTAGTTGTTTCCTTTCTAATCTTGTTTACATTGGTTTAGTTTGGACAAAATCAATGTTAAAACAATAAAAATTATTCATTTTACTTCTTGTAATGTTCTCTATCTCTTGTTTGGTCATAAATTTTTCCTTCTCCACAGATCTGCCACTTAAACTATTCTATATTCCCTTAATTGATTAATGGTATGGTATCGTCCTTTATGCCTAAATCAATAGTGGAAAATCTCACCCAAGAATCAAAATCCTTAAAAATCGGAATGGGCCAAGAAAACAACAACTCTATGAAATGATAATAAATACTATAAAAAATCAAAGTATTTTAAAAGATAGTAGAAAATATAAAATTTACTATTTTACTATTTTACATTTGCTATTTTAAAAACTAGTCTAGAATGCAAATAAAAGGAAAATGATCTAAGAACATTAAACTTTCCTGAAAAAATTTCTTGGTAGTTTGATAGGTATGGCAATAAATAAGTAAATTAATTTGAGTAGAATGGTCATTTTTATTATGTTAGCTCGTCCTACGCATGAGCAATCAATGTTTTTCCAGTTGTTTAGATCTAGTTTTAATTGTTTGGAAAGTGTTTTGTAGTTGTGTTCATATAACTCCTGTGTTTATTTTGGTAGATAGATTCCTGAGTATTTTATATTGTCTAGGGTGATTTTTTTTTTAATATTTTAAACCCTTAACTTCTGTGTATTGACTTATAGGTGGAAGAGTGGCAAGGGTAGGCAATGGGGGTCAAGTGACTTGCCCAGGGTCACACAGCTGGGAAGTGTCTGAGGCCGGATTTGAACCTAGGACCTCCCGTCTCTAGGCCTGGCTCTCAATCCACTGAGCTACCCAGCTGCCCCCGTCTAGGGTGATTTTAAATGGCGTTTCTATTTCTAACTCTTGCTGCTGTGATGTGTTGGAAATATATAGAAATGCTGATGATTTATGTGCATTTATTTTGTATTCTGCAACTTTACTAAAGTTGTTGATTATTTCTACTAGCTTTTTAGTTGATTCTCTAGGATTTTTTAAGTAGACCATCATATCATCTGCAAAGAGTGATAGCTTAGTCTCCTCATTGCCTATTTTAATACCTTCAATTTCTTTTTCTTCTTTAATTGTTACTGTGAGTGTTTCTAGTACAATGTTAAATAATAGAGGTGATAATGGGCATCCTTTTTCACTCCTGATCTTATTGGGAAGGCTTCTAATTTATCCCCTTCGCATATGAAGCTTGTTGATGGTTTTAGATGTATACTATTTATTATTTTTAGGAAAGGCCCTTCTGTTCCTATACTTTCTAATGTTTTCAATAGGAATGGGTATTGTATTTTGTCAAAGACTTTCAGCATCTATTGAGATAATCATGTGGCTTTTGTTTGTTAGTTTGTTGATATAGTCAATTATGTGGATGGTTTTCCTAATGTTGAACCATCCTTGCATTCCTGGTATAAATCCCACCTGATCATGATGAATAACGCTCTTGATCACTTGCTGGAGTCTTTTTGCTAGTATTCTATTTAAGATTTTTGCATCTATGTTCATTAAGGAGATTGGTCTGTAGTTTTCTTTCTCTGTTTTTGGTCTGCCTGGCTTTGGAATCAATACCATATTTATGTCATAAAAGGGATTTGGTAGGACTCCTTTGTTTATTATGTCAAATAATTTTTTTAGTATTGGGATTAGTTGTTCTTT
Organism: Gracilinanus agilis; assembly: GCF_016433145.1. NCBI lineage: Eukaryota > Metazoa > Chordata > Mammalia > Didelphimorphia > Didelphidae > Gracilinanus > Gracilinanus agilis. Next base: position 271,195,841 of record NC_058130.1, on the reverse strand, counting down.
GAATGTTTGATAGAATTCACTTGTGAATCCATCAGGCCTTGGCGATTTTTTCTTAGGGAGTTCTTTGATGGCTTGTTCAATTTCTTTTTCTGATATGGGATTATTTAAGTATTCTATTTCTTCTGCTGTTAATATAGGCAATTTATATTTTTATAAATACTCATCCATATCCCCTAGATTGCTATGTCTATTGCCATATAATTGGGCAAAATAGTTTTTAATGATTGCCTTAATTTTCTCTTCTTTGAACATGAGGTCTCCCTTTTTATCTTTGATACTGTTAATTTGGTTTTCTTCTTTCCTTTTTTTTATTAGATTTGCCAGGACTTTGTCTATTTTGTCTGTTTTTTCAAAATACCAGCTTCTACTCTTATTTATTAATTCAATAGTTCTTTTACTTTCGATTTTATTAATTTCTCCCTTGATTTTTTAGTATTTCTAATTTACTTTTCATCTGGGGATTTTTAATTTGTTCATTTTTTAGTTTTTAAGTTGCATGCCCAATTCATTAACCTCTGCCCTCCCTAATTTGTTAATATATGCACTCAGTGATATAAAATTTCCCCTTAGAACTGCTTTGGCTGCATCCCATAGGTTTTGGTAAGAAGTCTCATCATTGTCATTGTCTTCAATGAAATTATTAACTGTTTCTGTGATTTGTTCTTTCACTAACTTATTTTGGAGAATCATATTATTTGATTTCCAATTAGTTTTTGGTTTGCCTCTCCACGTATTCTTACTAATAACTATTTTTATTGCATTATGATCTGATAAGGTTGCATTGATTATTTCTGCTTTTTTCCTTTTTTACAGAATTAGAAAAAAACTATAACAAATTCATTTGGAAGAACAAAAGACAAAGAATAGCAAGGGAAATAATGAAAAAAAGTGAAGGCAGGTGGCCTAGCAGTACCAGATATGAAACTATACTATAAAGCAGTGGTCATCAAAACAATATCGTACTGGCTAAGAGACAGAAGGGAGGATCAGTGGAATAAACTTGGGGTAAGTGACATCAGCAAGACAGTCTATGATAAACCCAAAGAGCCCAACTTTTGGATCAAAAATCCAAATCTATTTGACAAAAACTGTTGGGAAAATTGGAAAACAATATGGGAGAGATTAGGTTTAGATCAACATCTCATACCCTACACCAAGATAAATTAAGAATGGATGAATGACTTAAATATAAAGAAGGAAACTGTAAGAAAATTAGGTGAACATAGAATAGTATACCTGTCAGATCTATGGGAAAGGGAAGATTTTAAAACCAAGAAAGAGTTAGAAAAAATTACAAAATGTAAAATAAATAATTTAGATTACATTAAATTAAAAAGGTTTTATATAAACAAAAACAACACAACTTAAATCAGAAGGGAAATAACAAACTGGGAAAAAATCTTTATAATAAAAAACTCAGAGAAAGGTCTAATTACTCAAATATACAAGGAGTTAAATCAATTGTATAAAAAAAATCAAGCCATTCCCCAATTGATAAATGGGCAAGGGACATGAATAAGCAATTTTCACATAAAGAAATCAAAACTATCAATAAGCATATGAGAAAGTGTTCTAAATCTCTAATAATTAGAGAAATGTAAATCAAAATAACTCTGAGGTACCACTTCACACTTAGCAGATTGGCTAAAATGAAAGAAGTGGAGAGTAATGAATGTTGGAGGGGATGTGGCAAAATTGGGACATTAATGCATTGCTGGTGGAGTTGTGAATTGATCCAACCATTCTGAATGGCAATTTGGAACTACGCCCAAAGAGCACTAAAAGAATGCCTGTCCTTTGATCCAGCCATACCACTGTTGGGTTTGTACCCCAAAGAGATCATAGGGAAAAAGACATATCCAAAAATATTTATAGCCATGCTCTTTGTGGTGGCAAAAAACTGGAAAACAAGGGAATGCCCTTCAATTGGGGAATGGCTGAACAAATTGTGGTATATGCTGGTGATGGAATACTATTGTGCTCAAAGGAATAATAAACTGGAGGAATTCCATGTGAACTGGAATGACCTCCAGGAATTGATGCAGAGTGAAAGGAGCAGAGCCAGAAGAACATTGTACACAGAGACTGATACACTATAGTAAAATTGAATGTAATGGATTAGCAGCCATGCAATGACCCAGGACAATTCTGAGGGATTTATGGAAAAGAACACTACCCACATTCAGAGGAAGAATTGCAGGAGTGGAAACACAGAAGAAAAACAACTGTTTGAACACATGGGTTGATGCAGACACGATTAGGATGTAACTCTTAATGACCACCCTAGAACAATTATCAATAATATGGAAATAGGTCTTGATCAATGATACAGGAAGAAACCAGTGGAAATGTGCATTGGCTACTGGGGGTGGGGGGTTGGTGGAGTAGAGAGCAAGAACATGAATCATGTAACCATGGAAAAAATTTTTCTAAAAAATAAAATAAATACATAAGCAATAAGAAAAAATAAAATAAAATAAACTTACCTTGAAATCATGACCAAAAAGAGCACTTAATCGAGAAATCATAAATTAAAACACGCTAGATATCTTGAGAGGGCAAAGTAGAAATAGAAAGAATCTACTAGTAACTTTCTGAAAAAAAAAACAACTCCAAATGAAAATGTCTTAGCCAGAACTCCCAGGTCATGGAAAAAATACTGTAAGCAATCAATAAGAAAGTTGCAGTACCAAGAAGGCATAGTCAAGATCACAAAAGTCCTGGGGATGACACTAAAAGAACAGGAAAGCTTGGTATATGATCTTCCAAAAGGCAAAAGATAAAGGTTAACAATTAAGAATAAGCTATCCGGCAAAACTGAGTATATAATTCTGCAGGGTTAAAAAATGAATTTTTAATGAAATAGAGGACTTCCAAGGAGTCCTGATTATAAGGATGATATTAGAAATAAGTGTTGTTTTATTAGTTTAGCAATAAGAAGTAGAGAAGCTGGCTTGAGAAAGAATTGGGGTTTCAAACAGAGCTGAATCAGTGTTAGTTTCAAGTCTAACGGTTTTTCTCTAGCAGTTGGTCAGTGGGAGTTGGTTTCTGACAGCTAGCAGAGTCACACACACAGGGACTCTCTCTCTTTCTCAGGGATGGAAGAGGTAAAATCTTTGCCTCTCTGTCTAAGGGAAAGACATGAAGGAGTTTAGTGTTTTCTTTTTCTAACTTGGGAAACACTATTGACTATCTGTTGCTCTTTTATAGATTGATTTAACTCTGAAAAGACCAAAGAAAGACCTGGATTCTGAGTCAGTTAAAGCTCAGAGTCCTAACTTGATTCTTGTTGAGACTCAACCAGCTAGCCTTTGTTGGTTTTATAACTTGAAGGTGAAGTTAAGAATTATAAGAATAATAGTGTAAGTTTTATTTAGAATAGTAAAAAATTGGGTTAGTCAGATCAGGAAGGATTCGTGTAGCCTGTGAAACAGAGGAGAAATGGTTCCTTGCAGAACCTGGGAGTTTTATTTGGCTGTAGTTTGAATCCCTTTTTATCCTTTTATATCTCAATAAATATTTTTTATAACAAGAGTCTCTTTAGCATCCTTGCACCTGACCCTGAAGAGAATAAAGTTCATTTATGAGCTTCACTTCACTCTATCACTGAAGATATTTTTGATTACTTCTATAAAAAGTATCTGAACTGGGGCAGCTGGGTAGCTCAGTGGATTGAGAGCCAGGCCTAGAGACGGGAGGTCCTAGGTTCAAATCCGGCCTCAGACACTTCCCAGCTGTGTGACCCTGGGCAAGTCACTTGACCCCCATTGCCTACCCTTACCAATCTTCCACCTATAAAGTCAATACACAGAAGTTAAGGGTTTAAAATAAAAAAAAAGCACAAAAAGTACCTGAACAGTCTTGAATCTTTATTAGCATAGTTTTTGCCCATTTATTTTTACAGCTCACCTTTTTATTTTTACAAGATGAAAAACTTCACTTCCCACCATCTATACTCTTTCAAGTTGTACTACTCTATCATCATGCTCCCAGAAAAACTCTTCCCCAGTTAATTCATCATCCCTAACGGTTTGCATCAGATTTGGTACTCATGTTATTATCTTCAGTAATCTCTGTCTTGTCTTATTTGGAGGGCTGTAAAGCAGAGAAAAGAACTCTTTCCAAAGCCTCCGTTTAAAGATAACTCACAGAGCAGCTAATGCTGCATTTCTCTTGGATTGGATTCACCAGGCCACTATGCTAGATATCCTGTTCTCTAGCCTTCCCTACTTTTCAGTTTTCTTTTGTGTGTGTTGTCTTCCCTCATAGACTGTAAACTCCTTTAGGGCAGGGACTGCTTTTCCCCCAACCCTTTTATCTGTAACCTCAGTAATTAGCTGGGCACCTGGCATATAGTAGGTGTTTAATAAATATTTATTAACTGACAGAGTTCTGATGGAAAGGTCAGAATTAATTAACATTTTCAAATTAAAACTCAGGACACCAGAAAAACACAGAATGAAAAATGTAATTGATCATTAAGAAAGGTGCATGTAATTATGAATTTTTCTCATGCTAATAGGAACAAGGCCTAAAAAAGGATTTTTTTTGTTGAGAAGGAAATAGGAAGGAAAAGGAACTACATTAAGGAGGAAAGACAGTGAAGGGAAAAGGAATGCATTATTTCATATAGTAGGAGTACATGAAATGAAGAGTATACAAATAAGAAAGGGAGGAACAGACCTCTTAACAACTTTCTATTTAAATGGATAAAAGAAGGTTGAACACACAGAATGTGAGGTAGAGAAACACTAAACTCAAAAAGGAAAGAATTGGGGACAGGAATAGAGGAGAAAGAAGTTAAAGAGGGATAGAAAGATATAGGAGGAAAAAGTCATAAACAAAACAAACTCTAGCATTGGAATGGGGAGCATAAAAGAGGGATTAAAAGGAAAGTAAAAATTTGTGACCAGAGATGAAGGAAGAAGAAAGGAAGTGCAACAGAGCAAAAAGCAGATCACTTTAATTATAGAACAGTAGTGTTAGGCAAATTTCCTTTATTACTCCACCTGTCCAGTGGACAAACTCCACTGTCTTTAGACAGGAAAAAGCACAAGAAAACTGGATGAAGTGAAGTACACAATTAAAAAACATAACTATAGAAGTGAATGGGATGAACTGACATCCTCCCCGCCCCCAAAAAAAACAGAAAAGGAGAGCATAATGGATTAGAAAGCAAAGGCTAATGATATGTTATTTGCAAAAAACATACTTGAAACAAAAACAAACAAAAAAATTTACAAAACAAATTTACAAAAAACAAACTTGAAATTCATACATAGTTCATAAGAAGGGCTATGGTAAAATCTATTATGCCCTTGATTTCACACTTATAATTGCTATCAAACTGCTTGCCTTCTCAGTTGATGTAGAAGTGTTTGGGAAGGAGAGGGAGAATTTAGAACTAAAAAATTAAAAATAAAAAAATGTTTAAAATAAATAATAAATTTAAATGCTTTTAAAGAACTAGGAAAAAAGAGTATTATTTTCAGGTTAAAAAATAGATATTTCAGACAAAGCTACACTAAAAAATGGGCATATAAAAAGAGATAATTAGGGAAACTAAATTATGCTCAAAGCCACAATAGATCAATCAATATCAACACAATATATGTGTTAAATGGTATTGCATCTAAATTTTTTTAAGGAAAATTTAATTGAATCATAAGGATAAGTAGACAACAAAACTATAATGTTTGGGAGCCTCAATATACCCCTTTCAGATTTAGACAAATCTAACAAAAAGAAAAACATGAAAGAAGTTAAGAAACTGAACAAAATTTTAGAAAATTACATAAAATAAATTTCTGTGATTACTGTGCCTATGCTAAACTCAGTCTCATATTGAGGTATAATATAACCTCACAAACAAATGCAGAAAAACAGAAATGCTAAAAACACATTTTACTGATGACATAATGAAAAAAAACAGTGAAGGGTTTTGAAGAAAGAATTACAAGTTAATTGAAGGCTAAATGTTTTAGTCCTAAAGAATTGGTAGGTCAAAGAACAAATCATAGAAAATGACAACAAAGAAAATATATCAAAACATACTGGATGCAGAAAAGCAATCTTATAAAGGAAAATTTGTATCTCTAAATTATTTTATCAGCAAAAGAGAGGATGAACAGCTTAATAAGTTGAACATGCACCAAAAAACTCCCTAGAAATACAAAAAAAATCAAAAATAGAACTGCCAAAAGTAAAAAAGGAAATTTTTTAAAATTGAAAGACAAAATCACCCTAGACAATATAAAATACATAGGAATCTAGCTACCAAAACAAACACAGTAATTATACGAACACAACTACAAAACACTTTCCAAACAATTAAAACTAAATCTAAACGGTTGTGGGGAGCCGGGTTAAGATGGCGGCAGAGTAAAAAGCAGCGGTTTAACTTCTTCTAACTGAAACATACAGGACTCCTCAAGGGGACATAAAAACAAATCCAGACAAACGGAGGGACCCCACAACAGGGCACAGCGTATATGGTACGCGGAATCGGGGCATTTCCATGCTATAAAGGGGTGAAACAGCTCTCACTAAATCGTGGGCTGAGCAACCCCCTCCCCTCCACACACCACCTACAGTGTCAAAGCCAGTGCAAAAGAAGTAAAGCAAATTTGGGGCACCCATTGAGTCATTAGCAGCTCCAGGGCCTGCTCCTGAGAGCAGCAAGACTTAAGACCCCAAAAGGCTAAAGAACGCGCACGGACTTTGAGCGCAGACACTGAGCGCAGGCTTGGGTGGAGGTGGACGCAGGTACGAGCGAAAGGCTCTGAAACCTTGAGTGGGGAACCAGTGCAGACTGGTATATGACTGTGGAAGCAGCGCCCTGAGACTTGTAAAGGAGCCTCCAGCAGAGGATCAAGCAAGGGGGACCACCAGGAGGCTTGACTTTTAGAACAACAAGACTTGAGACCTCAGGAGCCTAAAGAGTGCAGACAGACCCTGAGCATAAGGATAAAGTTGAGAAAGTGCTGAGCTAAAAATGGCAACCCAGAATCAGAAAGCCCAGAAGAGAAATATTAACAACAAGAAGAAGAAATCTTTAACATTCGACAACTTTTACACAGAGAAAATCCAGACAACAGAGCAAACAGAAGAGGAGAACAAACAAGCAATCACATCCGAACCCTCCCAAAATAATAAAAACTGGACACAAGCTCTTGAAGAGTTCAAATCTGAGATGACGAGAATGTTGGAAAAGATTTGGCTAGAGAAATGGGAAATAGCTCAAAAGGAAATCAGGCAAGAAAATAACAGTTTAAAAGGCAGAATTTTGCAATTGGAAAGTGAGGCTCAGAAATCAAATGAACTGATAAGCAAATTGAACACCAGAAATGACCAGATTGAAAAGGAAAACCAAAAGATTATAGCCGAAAACCAGTCCCTAAAGGCTAGAATTGATCAATTAGAAGCTAATGATCTCTCAAGACAGCAAGAACAAATAAAACAAAGTCAAAAGACTGATAAAATAGAAGGAAACATGAAATATCTCAATGAGAAAGTGACAGACCAAGAAAACAGGTCTAGAGGAGACAATCTGAGAATCATTGGTCTTCCTGAAAAAGCAGAAATTAATAGAAATTTGGACTCTATACTAAAAGAAATTATTCAGCAAAATTGCCCTGAAGTTCTACAACAAGAGGGCAATATAGACATTGAAAGGATCCATAGATCACCCTCTACACTAGACCCAGAAAAGACAACCCCCAGGAATATAATAGCCAAAATCTAGATCTAAACAATTGGAAAAACATTGATTGCCCATGGGTAGGACGAGCTAACATAATAAAAACGACCATTCTACCCAAATTAATTTACCTATTTAGTGTCATACCTATCAAACTACCAAAAAACTTTTTTACTGAATTACAAAAAACTATAACAAAGTTCATTTGGAAGAACAAAAGGTCAAGAATATCAAGGGAAACAATGAAAAAAAAACGTGAAGGAAGGTGGCCTAGCAGTACCAGATGTTAAACTATACTATAAAGCCACAGTCGTAAAAATGATATGGTCAGTGGAATAGACTTGGGGCAAGTGACGTCAGCAAGACAGTGTACGATAAACCCAAAGAGCCCAACTTTTGGGACAAAAATCCACTATTTGACAAAAACTGTTGGGAAAATTGGAAAACAATATGGGAGAGATTAGGTTTAGATCAACATCTCATACCCTACACCAAGATAAATTAAGAATGGATGAATGACTTAAATATAAAGAAGGAAACTGTAAGAAAATTAGGTGAACATAGAATAGTATACCTGTCAGATCTATGGGAAAGGGAAGATTTTAAAACCAAGAAAGAGTTAGAAAAAATTACAAAATGTAAAATAAATAATTTAGATTACATTAAATTAAAAAGGTTTTGTACAAACAAAAACAATGCAACTTAAATCAGAAGGGAAACAACAAACTGAGAAAAAATCTTTATAACAAAAAACTCAGAGAAAGGTCTAATTACTCAAATATACAAGGAGTTAAATCAATTGTATAAAAAATCAAGCCATTCCCCAATTGATAAATGGGCAAGGGACATGAATAAGCAATTTTCACATAAAGAAATCAAAACTATCAATAAGCACATGAGAAAGTGTTCTAAATCTCTAATAATTAGAGAAATGTAAATCAAAATAACTCTGAGGTACCACTTCACACTTAGCAGATTGGCTAAAATGAAAGAAGTGGAGAGTAATGAATGTTGGAGGGGATGTGGCAAAATTGGGACATTAATGCATTGCTGGTGGAGTTGTGAATTGATCCAACCATTCTGGATGGCATTTTGGAACTGCCCAAAGAGTGATAAAAGACTGCCTGCCCCCTCGATCCAGCCTTAGCATTGCTGGGTTTGTACCCCAAAGAGATCATAGATAAACAGATTTGTACAAATAAATTTATAGCTGTGCTTTTTGTGGTGGCAAAAAACTGGAAAACAAGGGAATGCCCTTCAATTGGGGAATGGCTGAACAAATTATGGTATATGCTGGTGATGGAATACTATTGTGCTCAAAGGAATAATAAACTAGAGGAATTCCATGTGAACTGGAATGACCTCCAGGAATTGATGCAGAGTGAAAGGAGCAGAGCCAGAAGAATATTGTACACAGAGACCAAGACACTGTGATAAAATAGAATGTAATGGACTTCTGTACTGGCAGCAATACAATGACCCAGGACAATTCTGAGGGATTTATGGAAAAGAACACTTCCCACATTCAGAGGAAGAATTGCAGGAGTGGAAACACAGAAGTAAAACAACCACTCGAACACATGGGTTGATGCAGACACGTTTAGGATGTAGATACTAAATGACCACACCAATGCAACTATCAATAATATGTAAATAAGTCTTGACTGATCACACATGTTAAAACCAGTGGAAATGTGTGTTGGATATGGGGGGGAGGGGTTAAGGGAGAGATTGAAGGGGAAAGTAAAAACAGGAATCATGTAACCATGGAAATTTTTTTCTAAAAAAATAAAATATCTTAATCAAAAAAAATTTTTTAAATAAATTGAAAGACAAATTTTCTGATCTGATAAAAAATTTTGACAATTAGCTAATCAAAGAAAAAACTGAACTGGTAAATAAAACCAGGACAATTAGTTAATCTGTTTTTTTTTAAGAGGAAAAGAAAATTGAATAAAAAACAAAAAACAAGGATTCACAAGTGAAGAGGAAATAAAGCAAAGACAGAAGCATTTTGCCAATATAACTGATAACAGAGATGAAATAGATGAACTTATAAAATATATACTTCTCAGATTAAAGAAATAAGTAAATTATTTAAATAACAATATTAGAAAAAAATTGAGCTAGCCATAAATAAACTTCTAAAGATAAAGATACCAAGACTAAATGGATTTACAACATTCAAAGAATTAATTCCAATACTATATTGTTTATTAAAAAAAAAAGAAATAAAGGGATGCTTTTCAATCTTTATAAAGACACACCAGAAATTATATGAATACAACTCCAAAATATCCTTCACAAAAAAAACCCAAAACAGACAGACATAAATAATTTGAGAGATATTAATTATGCACAAGCAGGTCAAACCAATATAATAAAAAGGTAATAGAACCTAAATAATTTACTTATTCAACATAATACCAAATTACTAAACTATTATTTTATAGGGCTTGAAAAAATAATAATTAAATTCATCTCAATGAACAAAAGGTCAAAACTCTTACGGGTAACAATAAAAAAGTGTGAAGAAATGGATCCCAGCAGGCCCAGTTCTCAAACTATACTTACATAGCAGTAATCATCAAACCTATTTGGGACTGGTTAAAAAACAGAGAACTCAATCAGTGGAAAAATTGCCCAATACATAGAAATAAATGAACATAGTAGCATATTTCTACTGGAAAGCAATCTGATAGAAATCAGGTATAGAATAATATCTCACACATTGTAACAAGATAAATTCCAAATGAAATGTGACTTCGACATTAAAAAAAAATCATTAAAAATTAAAGAAGAAAAAATTACCTTGTGGTTCCCAAACTTTTTTGGCCTACCGCCTCCTTTCCAGAAAAAATATTATTTAGCCCCCTAGAAATTTATTTTTTTAAATTTTAATAGCAATTAATAGGAAAGATAAATGCACCTGTGGCCATCACCACTTCCTGGAATGCTGCAGCACCCACCATGGGGGCGGTAGCGCCCACTTTGGGAATCACTGTTGTAGATCTATGGATAAGGGTATCATCAAAAAACAAGGATTGTAAAGGATCACAGAAGACAAAATGGACAATTTTGATTATATAAAATTGATTATTTTTTACTTTAGTAAAGATCAACACCTTCAAAATTAGAAGACAAATTAGAATGTAACTGGGAAATTTTCTTGATAATGTTCTGAAATCCAAGAACTGATTCAAAATTTGTAAGAATTAGATCTATTCTTCAATTATCAAAAGCTATGAACATGAAGTTTTCAATGGAAGAAGTCCAACCTATAAACAACCATATGAAAAATTGTTCCAACTCACTAATCATTAAAGAAATGCAAATTAAAGCAGCTCTGTAATTCTACCTCACACTCATCAGAGAAGCAAGGAGGACAAAAAAGGAAACTGACAGACATTGAAGGAACTGAAGGCACACTAAATGTGCTGTTATGGAGCTGTGAAATGATACCACCATTGTGGAAATCAGTTTAGAACTATACTTTAAAAGTTAGTAAACTATACATGCTCTTTTACCCAGTGATACTACTACCAGGTCTACACCCCAAAGAGATTAAAGAATTAGAGAAAAGAATTCTACATAGGAAAAACATTTATATAGCTCTCTTTCCACTAGCAAAAACAAAACAAAACACTAGAAATTAAGGTGGTATCTGACCATTAGAAATGTCTAAATAAATTGTGGCATATGAATGTAACAGAATATTATTGTGTTCTAAGAAACAGAAAAGAAGTGAAAGGAAGGGAAAACACCTTAATTTTTTAAATTAAATTAAATTTAGTGGAAAAAAGAAAGAAATGCCAAATTTCAGAGAGACTCGGTAAAACTTGTATATAACAACATTATAAAGAAAAAACTTTGAAGGATTTGAAAACTCTTTTCAATTGAAATTGATGTGGGCTGAAAGGTCCCACAAACCCTGCCAAGTAGTTGTAAACAATTAAAAGAAGATTAGAAACAATAATTAGTTGATTAATATGGGGCCACCTTTCAGGTTAGACATATGGGTTGCTTGGATTAAGAATTATGAGAAAACTCCTCACATTAATCTTTAGACATAACATAGGTTCTTGGCTGGGGTCTCTGGACAAGTACAGGTGGTTCAGTTTCCCAGTCACACAGGACAAGGTTCAAACAATGCTCAATTTCCACACTTACTGCCCTCCTTTGGAGTCTTCGAATCAGGCAAAAAGTAAACTGAAGTTAACACAGGGTATTTACTATGCCATTAGCATCTTGTTTACATTGTGATTTTTCACACCCCCACTGTCCAACTAGGCAAACAGGGTGAATCTTGAGTAAAGCATGCAGATCAAAGTGGATCATGGATAAAGTGACATTAATTTCTTGGAAACACAGGGCAACAACTGCCCAAACAAATGACCCCTTCCTTAGGAACTAAGCAAGATAAAAAAGCATTCCTGAGAACCTCTCAGAGGGTTTCCTCCACCCCTGGCCCTTTCCATTGCTATGGTTTTTCCATCACCATAGTCACTCTTTCCTCCACTTTCCTCCCTTTCTCAATAAAGCTTGCAATTAAGCTTTCACCATGGAGAATGCCTAAATCATTAATTTTTTGGACACCACCCCAATATCACTGCCCCAAAATCAAAATAATTAACAATGATTCTAAAGGGCTGACTGTGAATCATGTTTCCCATTACTTGATGGAGAAGTAATAGACAAAAAATAAAAGACATAAATTTTGGATGGCCAGTGCAGGTATTTTTGGTTTTACTTGGTTTTTTATATTTATTTCAAGAACTTGGTTTTTTCTTTTTCTTTTTTAATTATCAGGGGAAAGGAAGATATGTTAAGGAGAGAGCGAGAACAAAAGAAAAATAAAGATGAATGGATCATAGAGGCATCTTTTTTTTTAATGCACAGAATAGAACAAAAAAGACAAAACAAATCATAGGTAAGCAGGGCAGCTTTGAAAACTACAGGATGAATTTATTTTATAATTAAAAAGAAAAGCACACAATAGAGATGAGAGTTTCATTTAAAATTCTCTTTTTCTGTTCTGCTTTGTATATGGAAATGCTCATTTTACATAGTATTTATGAAGTTTAGAGTTTTAAAATTTTTAATTGGAAAAAAGAAGAAGCTGTTGATGAATACTATGATCACAGAGCTCATATGCATTGCCCATAGTTGGAGTACTTAAAAAGAATAAAAAGTAGTGCATGCATGCTGGCTGCAAAACTTTGAACAATAACAACAAAAAGTGGACCTATATATTGTGCCAAGAGTTCAATGTGTTCTGGATTGAGGATTAGGGAGCCAATGGTTTTCTTTATTGGATTTACACATTGGCTATTAGGAGGTTTTTCTGACAGAGGAAGATAAAGAAAAGACTGCTTTCATCTCTCCAGTTGATTTTACCAGTTTGAACATATGTTCAAAGACATCTGGGGAGCACCTGATGCCTTCCAAAGACTGACAAAGAAAGGATCTGGAGTCATGAACTACCTAGAAGTGTTTATATACTCTGATGACATATTTGTCTTTGGGAAGACTCTAGACCAGGGCTCGTTAACTATGTATGGCAATCTGGCCTATTGACTATTTTTATACAGCCTGTGAGATAAATGTGAAAACCATTCTAAACTCAAAAACTATATAAAAACAGGCAGGCTAGATTTGGCCTGCAGGTCTAAGTTTGCCAACTCCTGACATAGATGAACGAGAAGAAAATCTGATGAAAGATTGGATTGGCTAGAGGAAAATGTTCTATAATTTTTAATTTACAAGTGCCATTTTTGTAGAGCTTCTGTCAGATATGTGGGTCACACTGTACTACTACAAGGCATGAACACTGTTTCTGAGACGGCAGACATGCTCCTGATTTGGCCACATCCAAAGAACCTTTGAAATCTAAGGACTTTATTGGTTTTGGCAGGACTTATAAAAAATTTATTAAAAAACTATGCTGCTGCTGCTAAACCCCTGAAATGACCTTATTTGAACATATATTATTGAAGAGGCCCTAAAGAAGAAAGACAGAAAACACAAAGTTATCTTAAAACCAACAAAGCTATTTGGAGAATAATGGATGGACTGATGTGAATAAGCTTTCAAAGATCTGGCCAGCTACCTCATATGCACACTAGTGCTAGCTTATTCTGACCTATAACCCAAGCAAGTCTTTTGTTCTGAATACAAATGCTAGTTTGGAGGCCTTGGGAGTTGAACTGTATCAAGAGAGTGATGGTCACATGAAACCAGATACATTTGCCAGCAGAGACCTAGACAAGTGAGAACTGTTATTCCACCTACAACCTAAAGTTTCTGGCTTTGAAGTGGGCTAATACTGAGAAATTCAATGCAATATTTTCAGGGAAAAGTTACAAATGTGGATTGACAAAAGTTAATTGTCAACAGACATATCCCAATCAGTGCTATTCACCAGAGATGAATAACAGTGCTAGTCAATTATATATTTAGCATTAACTACCATGGTATTTCCAAGTCTTTGCCCTTCCCAGAATACCTTATGACACTGATACTATAGAAACATTTAAAGAAGTAGTGAAAGTTTTTTGTAACACCCAAGGAAGTGGACTACAAACAGATGGCAGTACAGCTAAAAGTTTGAGACTTCCCCAAGACAGTATGCCAGCAGCATATATGAAAAATAATTTAAAAAACTTTTTTGCCCCAGTTGTTTGTGATTACTAGCAAAGAGATCTGATGGCTGATGAAGGACTGCCTGAATACATAAAACAAAAAATAAGAGAGTGATGGAAAAGGGCTCAAATTCCACTTCTTATGAAGGCACTTTATTTTTGACACAATAGTAGACATTGGAGCTATGCAATGGAATATGGCATTGGGCTAGCACAAGTACAATGCATGGTATGAGGTAGCAGTTGATGCTACCCAATGACTAATTTCTCTAAAGCTTTACGTGACAACTTTGAACATATATAGGCCAGGAAAGGCCTTTAAACCAAGTAAGAAATAAGTTTTTGCTGGCCCAACATGGTTATGGATATCATTAAGAAGTGTAAGTTGTGTGTAAAAAAATGTACTATTGGTTCATACTGTTTGTTTTGAGACATATAAATACTAGCAAGTCTTTAGGACTTTTTAGTACTGATTTCCCATACCCAGAAGGAGACAGCAAAAATACAAACTATATATTGGAGAAAACTGACCATTTTACTACGTATTGTGAAGGGTGAAAGATGAAATGACTAAGGAAACAAAGGTTTGAGCTTCCAAGCAATATTGATTCGTTGAGCAATGCAGGCTGATTGTATAACAAACCAAGATCAGGCTTCTTCATCTTGGCACTGAACCCTGAAATACAGGGGGTGACATATTTTTATGCATTAAAAACAATTACTCAAATGAGACCAATTAAAAGAAAATAATTAGCCAGGATACAAAATTAGGTAATTTGATCTCTAATTGGAGGAAAAATTAGGAACTTTCCAAGTTGGGAGAGTGAAAGCAAATAGGCACAATGCCCTGAAATCAGAAAAAGTGGTGTCACATTCCCCCCAAGTGACTGTATTGCTTTGATTGCAAAGGAACATGGAAACAATAATTGACTGATCAATTCAGGGCCAGTTTTCAGATAAGACACATGGGCTACCTGAGACATATATGATTGTGAGAAAACATTTTTGCAACAATCTTCAGATCTGACAGGCTTTCTAGTAAGCATAATTAGGTCCTTAGTTAAGAGTCTCTAGGCAGCAGGTAGAAATGGTTGTTTCTCAGACATGATACTAGAAAGAGAACTAAACTAGATCCAGAACTGAGTTACAAAATGGAAACAGTGTGGTTCAACTCAATTCCCAGTCTGTACAGGTATATCCAACCAAGAACCAGAAAATTTCCATAGTTACTAAAATATTATAAAAATGTAGCAAGCTTGAGCGATCCAAGGCATGGGATTTGGGTTCTATTTCATTTAAAGGTGGGGATTCAAAGCCCACCACTGCCCTATGAGAGGCAATAGTGATACAAATTTATGATCCTGTAAATGTACTTCTCAGTGTATTCTGATCAAGGTAGAGACTTCGAAAGACCATTGCTCAAAGAGCTGTTAGCTTTGGCTGGCATCAGAAAGTCTAGAACAAACCTTATCACTTTCAAAGGGAACCACAACCTCAAATGTTTAAACTGTACTCTGATGAATGTGTGAAGGTCACATTGATACCATAACAAAATCTTAGTGGAGAAAGTATATGGCTTATCTTGAAAATGCAAACAATTCCACCAAGAATAAAGTCAACAACTTTATACCCTACTTGCTGATGTTTGAGTGTGAACCATGCCTACATACTGATTTATTTTTCAGTGTCTGAGGACAGAAAGACTAAAGACACTCACAACTAGCATATCTCACTGTTGACTAAAAAGCTG
The DNA here is from genome assembly GCF_016433145.1 of Gracilinanus agilis. Lineage (NCBI taxonomy): Eukaryota > Metazoa > Chordata > Mammalia > Didelphimorphia > Didelphidae > Gracilinanus > Gracilinanus agilis. The sequence continues at coordinate 271,179,751 of NC_058130.1, read as the reverse complement.
AGGACAATAATGGTAATGTTTACTATAGGCATTTAGGTGGCTCAAGGGATATTGTCTCACCTCCCTGAATTCAAATCTGGTCTCAGACACTTATTAGCTATGTAACCTTGGGCAGTCACTTAACCCTGTTTGCCTTAGTTTCCTCATCTGTAAAATGAGCTGAAGAAGGAAATTGAAAAGCATTCCAGTATCTTTGCCAAAAAAACCTTAAATAGGGTAATGAAGTATAAGGGACACAACTGAAAAACAACTGAACACCATATCTACGTAGAATATCTGGAATGTATCTTCATATGTATGTATATATTGTGTTCATTGACATATACGTATATATAAAGATACAAAAATGTTAATTACCATATATTTAAGTATGTTTAGGTTTTATTATCATTTTTGTTATGTGTCTCCTTTACATTGGTACTATGACTATTGTAGCAACATCTGTTCACATAATTTTACTCTTTGCTAATTTTGTTTATAGGCCTGCTGTTATTATTGCTATTAAAACTTGACTTTATTTTATGGATTTGCATATAATATATATCCTACTTAGACCTGTAGTCACAAAACACCTATCGAGTAAAGCTTTGCATTACGCTCTGTCTAGTGCACATATTGTGGTGGTGCCTCGGTACTCTAAGACCATTACCTGGGACATTAGATGAATTATTCTGTTACATATTGATAAGTATTTGATGCCATGTCTTATATTTCCAAATGCTAACTACTTCTCAGTTATACTTCCTGCCACTCCCCCATCCCAACCACTGGCAAAGCTTGAGTCTCTGGCACAGGGGCAGCTGAGGAGAGATGGTAGAGAATCCGCCCAAAAAAGAGCTGCAAGAGGGATAGCATTATGGAATCCATCACCCAGAACTACCAGAAATCATGCACTGGAGGCAGGTTTATTAGCAGTGACCAGATCAGGTGAGTCCAAACTTGGTGAATGCTCTCTGGTTAAGAAATCCAAGCTAAGGTAGTGTTCTCGATTTCCCAAACTTCTTATTCTCCTCTTCTCCTTCCATCCCATTAGTCAAAAAACACTACACATTTTCATAGATTCCCATTTCCTCTCTACCATTCCACCTCTCTCCCTTCACCATGGTAGTTTGTAAGCCTTTTATAAATAAGTTTGTTCCCCCTTGCCTCCTGGCCAGTCCTTACTTTGGCTCTGAGTGTTCATGGTGGATTACATATATTTTTTAAAATATTTTTCAGAATACACAAGAGTAGTAGGAGGACTCAATGCAGATCTGAGGCAAATTATTTCCCCTACCATTAAAGAGCCTAAATTTTCAGTTAGCTTCAAAATCTTGTAGAACACATTATGAACAGCTATTCTGAGGGCCAGAAGTCCAGAAGAGTTGGGTTAAGAAAAGGAAGGTAAGGGACTAAACAAAATCCTACCTCTAAGTCTCAGATCTGTGAAAATTTCGATTTTCTTCTCCCACCCCCTAAATTAGGCTCCACAGCGACAGCTACTGTTACTCTGGAATGAACTGGACCAGACATAAGGTAGAAGGTGGTAGAGGTACAGGAAATAGAGGGAATAGGGTAAAGGTGGGGTGAACAAAGCATTAGATTTACAGGTCAAGTTTTGGGTTTGAATCAAGCTCTGACTAGTTGAATCTGTGGAAGAGTTCATTTCCTGAAGTTTCCCAACTGTAAAATGAAGATACAATACTTGCACAATCCATTTTACAGGGTTGTTGTAGGGAAAGGGCACTTTGTAAACCTATATCTAGTTTCCGATATTGGTGCAAATAATGAATCCTCTGACAGGGTTTGTTGGAAAAGAATGGATGGATGGATGATAGAGAAAGGCGGGAATGGGAGAGATGTAGGCATTAAATGCCTGCATTATTCAACATAGTACTGCATATTTCCATTAGGTTGAAACCAATTATCATATTTTACACAATTATAACTTTGAATAGTGATAATTCGAATACATGAAACTACTTCAGGGAGTTCCTTATTTGCAAAGATAGGATAGCTGTATATTGTGAAAGCCCCTTCCTGCTTCTGGAGCCAAGATTCTTTCAAATGGCAGAGAATGCAGAGAGAAGTAATTAAGGACCCTGCGTCCCCATCGTATGGAAGAAGAGACTGAGGCTTGTGGACATGTATTAACTCCACTCCTATGAGGCCCAGATCCCTGTAGAGGGTGAGATGGGGGTTAGAACTTGGGGTCGTGACACCAGCCCTAGACTAAACTACTCTCCGCCCTGGCCCCGACGGAATCCTGGGGATCCAGACAGGCTGTGGCGCCCTTCCCCCTTTGGTCCGACCCCGAAAGGCCGCCCCGGGTTCTCAGCTCAGCGCATCTCACCTTCCTGAGCTCAGACCTCCATCTGGTTTCAGCCGCAAAGAAGTTTGCCCGGTTGCTAGGGGAGGATAACGCGACTGTCTGGTTGCTAAGGGGAAATCCGATGACGGACTTTCCAGGGTGAAAGTTGACTGGTCACATGGCCAAACTTTTGGGTGGGGGAAAATGCTTTTCTCACCAACCAGTCATAGAGAAAACAAAACTCCCTCCAATCGCCGTCTTCTTAGGGAGGGTCCCTTCTTGGCCCGCCTCTGCGGGAGTGGTGGTGACGTCCTCGTTTTTAATCCAATCATTATGGGAAGCTTTCAGATAGATCACTATCTTGGCGAATCAAATTGAGAGTCCCCGACTCGAGGCCGGGACTAGCGAGATGGTCCAAATGACCTACCTGTCTCGCGGTCCAATCAGAGGCTGCGGGGTAAGCTGGGGCTTCTCGGAGGACGGTCGATAGCCAATGGGTGAAAGGCTACGGAGGCACGGTCCAATGAGGACTTAGATCAGCGGGAGGGGCCGGGAGACGGGAGCTCACCGTTCGGGAAAGGGGCAAGTGTCACTCAGGCCGGGAGAGCCGTGGGGGGTGGTTGCGACGGCGGCAGCAGCGGCGGCGGGCAGCTGGTCGGAGCCTCCGCCGCCTGCGGAGCTGTCCTCCCAAGATGGAGTTTCTCCTGGGGAACCCGTTCAGCACCCCAGTGGGACAGTGCCTCGGTAAGGCCCTTAGGGCGGTTTCGGGATGGAAGTGGAGGGGCGGCATCTCCGGAGCGTCTTGGTCCTGTCCCAGCCTTCTTTCTGCTGGCGCTTTGACGGCCGAGGTGGCTTGGGCCTGGGGCAGACAAGGGAGCAAGTGCCATGCCTCGCCGCATCTTTTGAGTGAATGGCTTCTTGGGTCACCTCCCTAACACTCCCCTCACCCCCTCGCCCCAGGCCATCTGATTGGATGTTTCCCGCAAAGGATGGTCCCTGCTCGAGGCCCCTGCTTAGTCCAGTCAGGGCAGGAGAGTGTGGGGAAAGTCCTCTGAGCAATGCCAACTGCAGGGTGTCAACCTGGGCCATCCTTATGATGCCTCCATTTACGAGGTAGTAAGTGGCGCCTTCCACTCACTGACTACCTCATCATTCCTCCTTCTTACACACATATTCTCTTCCTCTCACCTGTCTTTCATGATCTCCCTCCCTTTCCTCTCTTTTCCTCTCCTCTCTCTTCTCTTTCCTCTCACTCTTTTCTCTCCTCTTTTCTTCTCTCTTCTCCCCTCATCTCCCCCTCCCTCCTTGCTGGTACACTTTTTGTGTAGCCTTAGGCAAATTATTTAAGGTCCCCGAGGGTCATTTCCCCCCTTTCTAAAATAAGGAGATAGAACTAGGTTGTCCTCTGAGATCTCAATGCCTCTAGATTTGTGTTCCATTCTCTAAGTTTTCTGAAGTACAGTGACCTGGCTGGATCTTTTTGTTTGGGTGGGAAGGAGGTAGGGAGTTGAATTGTGACACCGATAGTTTTTCTGTTAATGTCTCTGGGGATTTCAGACACTCTTGAAAGGGACACTAGTGTAATAACAGGAATAGTGTATTAGGGGAGTGTTTGCAAAGAAGCACTGAGACTGCTTGCTTCGACAAACTGGACAAATCATTGTTGAGGATCTTCTCAATCAAAAAGCTATTTGCTCTTTTGCCCAAGGCAGAATTTTTGCTAGAGGAGTAGTCAAGACTGTTGTGATTTGGTTAATTTACAGGCTGGAGGGTGGACTGGTAAAACATCTTTTTGGTTGGGTGTATTTTATATACTTGTATGCAGGACGGGTTGCCCGTTGTGGTGATTTGCTTACTGGCAGTCTTGTTTTCCTGGTTTTAAAAGCCTGAGAAATTACTGAACTTTCTTCACCTGTCTAAGAAACAGTATTTGGAAATGTTTGATTAAATACCATTTAAAGAATGAAGATTGTGTCTTAGTGGTGCAATAGTCAAGGAAAACTTTCCCAGTTCTTTCTTTCTTCACTCCTGGTTTCTTCTCCCACATCGTTCAGGTATTTTTCCCCTGGGACTTTATACCACTTTCATACCAGCTCCCTAGTTCAGTCTGGAATATTAAAATTCACTTTGGATTAGTAAGTTAATGTAAAAATGAATTGAATACTGTATTGAGGCTGTAGCACAACACTCCCTGGGCACATTGAAGATAGAAGGGCAAAAGTTTAAAGGTAGAGTAATTAGGTTAGTGTCACATTTTTCTGTCAGAGAATGTCTGCTCAGACAGTTGTCCCTTTAGACATTTGAGCAAAGACCCTAAAAATGGTTAAAGGTTAGAGTAAGTTTTCTTAATATGTTTACCTCTGAATTTTTGTTTCAATGAGCAAAAGCTGTTTTCATAGTACTTTTTGCTTCTTTAATAAATGTCTTGTACTTTGGAGGTATCAAAATCTGTTGGACAGAAGATGGAATACAATAACCAATAAGCAAATAAGTGCTGAGTTCCTTTTCTGTACCTGGCATGGTATCAAAGTCCTGTGGAGCATACAGAAGTATAAAATGGTTCTTGCCCTCAAAAAGCATCTAGTTTTATCTTAGAATATTGATAGGAACCTTAGATGCAGAATGGTATAGTGGAAAATACAATTGACTAGATATGAAAGAGGTCTGGATTATCATTCAAGTTGTACCACCAACTTGCTGGTTGAGCAAGATTCCAGCACTTAGACCAGTGCCTAGCATATTATAATAAATGTTTAGTAAATGCTTTTTGACTAACTGACTAAACCTCTCTGAACCTTTACTTTCCTTGGCTGTCAGATTATAGAACTGGTCTTTTAAATCTCTTAAAGTTAAAATGGACTGTGTTCAACTCCAAGGTGCTAAGTCCAACCTTCCACCTATATATTTGTTTCACTATAGGCCAAAAATAGAGAGACAAAACTGACCTACATGAAGCTATAAGGAATAATAAAAGATAATAAACAATTAACTGATAAATTGTGTGATTCCAACTTTGCATTGGAAAAATTTAGTGAAGAAGAAGAGCAGTGAGGGTCAAAATGATCTTGGAAGGTTTTCAGGAGGACTAGCTTTAGAGGAAGGGATGAAAGCTACCTACTAGGACATGACCAAAGGACATGGAGGAAGCAATGAAGAGTTGTGTTCTTGGGACAATAACGAGATAGGTTTGTTTAGAGCAGAAGGTGGATTGTTGAGAAGAATTGGAAAAATTGGTTGTATATGGAAGTTGGATTCAAATTATGAAGAACAATAAAGGCCTAAATTATTGCTTATTCTTTTTTTCTTTCTGTAACTGTTTTCCATCTAATAAAGTAATACCTCTCACCTGCAGCAAGGTGGATTTAAAGCTTTCTGTTGAACATCTTAAAGAGAAGTTATTGAATTATAAACTGTTAGGATTATAAACTGTGGGATTAGAACTTCCATATATAATGTCATCTTTTTCATTCTCTTATGGAATTTGTGTTCAGTGAATTTGAGATACTTTTATGGCCACTTCCTACCTTGAGATTTTTCTTACACTCCTCTTTCCACATACTCCACAACTTTGCTAGATTGGTCTTCTTGCTCTCCCTTGCACATGACACTCCATCTCCCATTATCAAGCCTTTACACTGACTGTCCCTCATTTAAAGAATACTTTGCCTCATCATTTCCACTGCTTAGAATCTTTAACTTCAAGACTCAGCTGAAATGATTCCTTATACAGGACACCTTTCTCCATCTCTCAAGCTTCTAGAGCCTTGTCCTTCAAGGTTACCATATGTCTACTATGTATACTATCTTGATTGTGCCTACATATATTTATGTGTTGTCTCCCTGTAAGTTTCTTGAGGGTAGAACTCTTTTTGCCTATTTGTTTGTATGTGGTTTATATCTTTAAACAGCAGTATTGATTCCATTCTATTCAATTATTATTTGTGACCTTTAAGAACAGATTTTTTTCTTAAGCTGAGAAAATGGAATGAGAGGCACAAAAATTATCTTTATTTCCTGATTTTTATCTCAGGACAAATTTCCTAGTATTATGCTTCTTTTAAATCAGCCACACAGTTTTAGAAAAGGTGACATTGGGGACAGCTAGGTAGTTTAATGGATTGAAAGTCAGGCCAAGAGACAGGAAGTCCTGCGTTCAAATTTGGCCTCAGACATTTTTAGCTGTGTCACCCAGGCAAGTCACTTAACCTCCATTGCTTAGCCTTTACCACTCTTCTGCCTTAGAACGAATATTGGTTCTAAAATGGAAGGTAAGTGGTTTTTTTTTTTTTGTTTGTTTGTTTGTTTGTTTTTTTTTTAATTTTTTTTTACTTTGAACCCTTAACTTCTGTGTATTGACTTATAGGTGGAAGAGTGGTAAGGGTAGGCAATGGGGGTCAAGTGACTTGCCCAGGGTCACACAGCTGGGAAGTGTCTGAGGCCGGATTTGAACCTAGGGCCTCCCGTCTCTAGGCCTGGCTCTCAATCCACTGAGCTACCCAGCTGCCCCCTGTTTTGTTTTTTTAAGTAGCATTAAGTGGAGAATTGATCAAAGATAGTACAAGGATGCGTTTGTAGTTTTCTTTATTTATGTGTATCCAAAAGTTTTCAGAGGATCTTTTCCAAAAATATGGAGTATGTATGCTTAAAAATAATCCCTGAATGGGTAGAGATCCTAGACAGTAATACAGTGAAAAGAAAGCCTTATTCAAGAGATGATTTTATAGATCTGCTTGAATAAGCATGTAAGAAACAATTATTCTTTGGTAATATACATATGTAGAGATTCTATAATGCAAAAGCAGATTCAAAGTAGCATTCAACTAGTGAGTGTCCAATTTCTACCTGGTTATATTAACTAGACCTAATTCAAACAATTGTACTAAATTCAGCAAATGTTTATTATATGCCTTCTATAGAAAAGCAATAATGCTAAAGCATAATGCTTGCCATCAAAAAGCTTACTATTTACTAAAGTTTGCAGCTAGAGTTTATTTGCTAGGCTGATGGGTGGCAGAGTGGATAAAGTACCAGGCCTGGAGTTAGAAAGACTGGAATTCAAATCTGGCTTCAGACATTTAACTAGCTGTGTGACCCTGGACAAGTCACTTTACTTCTGTTTATCTGTTTCCTCATCTGTAAAATGTGAGTAATAATAGCACCTACCTCCCCAGGGGCATTGTGAGGATCAGATTTTATAATTTTGAAGTGCTTAGCTCAATACCTAGCTGATATATAATAAGTGCTAGAAAAATGTTAGTAATTATTATTAGAGGAGATCTAACATGTGCACAAGGAGACAGGTAAGGTGGCTCATAGCACTGGGCATGGAGTCAGGAAGACTTGAGTTCAAGTCCAGCCTCAGACACTTCCTGGCTGTGTGATCCGGGCAAGACACTTAACCTGTTTCCCTTAATCCACTGGGGTAGAAATTGGCAAACCACTCCAGTATCTTTGCCAAAAAAATCCCATCCCATGGATTGTATAGTTCGTGGAGTCATGACAAATTGGATATGACTGAACAATTAAACAACAACATCATATACACAAATCTCTGTGATACAAGATGGAATATGATAAAAACAAATGAGAGTCAAAGTCAATGGCCATTTATTAAACATTTACTATGTGCCAGACACTGTACTAAATGCTAGAGGTACAAAGAATAACAAAATCAGACCTGCCTTCCAATTGGTCACATCCTAATGGAGAGAGAGAATCATACAAATAACCATGTATAATACAAGATAGGATACAGTGGAGGATGAAGGCTAATGCCTTCCTGCTTTTAATACAGGGGCTGTGAGAATCCTGGAAAGGTATGAAGAACTTTAAAAGCCAGACAGGATTTTATATTGATCTTAGGGGTAATAGGGAGCCACTAGAATTTATTGAGTAGGGAAGTGATATGATGAGTCCTGGCTTTAGGAAGATAGTGGCCCAGAGTAGGGACAGACTTGTGGCAGAGACATTAACTAGAAGTTACTGAGATAGTGAGATGATCATTCTACAAGAGCAGTGGCAGTGTCAGAGGAGAAATTTGTATCAGAGATGTTGACAAATGAACATTTGAGGTAGTAAACACAGAGGTTGTTTTTATCCCAAACTAGTGCTTCCATATCTATTTATTTGCTATTTAAAGAGTGAAGACTACTTATTATTGGGGGAGAAGCTTTTTTAAAAAATATTTTCCCATGTTTACATAATTCATTTTCTTTCCCTCCCCTTTTCTCTCCCCCTTCCAGATCCAATAAGCACTTCCACTGGTTTATACAAATGTTATCACTTATACCTATTTCCATATTATTCATTTTTGCAATAGAGCAATTTTTAAAAACCAAAACCCCCATCATATATTCATATAAACAAATAAGTCATTAGTTTTTCTTCTGTGTTTCTATTCCCACAGTTCTTTCTCTTGATTTGGATAACATTCTTTCTCATAAGTCCCTTGGGATTGTCTTGTAGTAGCAAAGCCCATTATATTGAATTGTTCCACAGTGTTTCACTTTCTGTGTATAATGTTCTCTTGGCATCAGTTCCTGGAGTTTCTTCCAGTTCATATAGAAATCCTCCAGTTCATCATTCCTTATAGCACAATAGTATTCCATCACCATCATATAATACAATTCGTTCAGCTATTCCCTAATCAAAGGCCAGGGGGAGAAACTTTTCCTGTGAATATGTGGAATGATAACACTGCTAATTAGGCTGCAGAGATTTCAAATATCAAAATTTCTTTTTTCTGTCATGGAGACAAAACTAATGAAATATTCAGTCAACGAATATTTGTTGAACTCTGTGCACAAGCCATCTAATATGGAAGGATCAGAAATATATACTACTTGATCTTTACCCTGAAAGTTTTTTTTTTATTAATGTTTACAAAGCAATACAAAGAACAGGATAAACCCAGGCAAGGTTTCAAAAACCTGTACCCTCTATGTCGTCTGGAGACTTCAAGCTTGGACTGTAGCTTACGAAATTTGATTCATTGCAAAATAAATGTGAATGCATATAGATAGTGGAATGTTCTGGCATTGAAAGTGTGAATATTTGTGAATATGCATGTAAATGTGTATATCTGTAAAGTATCAAAAGTATCAAAGAAAAGAATATCAAAAGTGAGGCAAAGACAGAAAAAGTATGTGGTGATGGATAGAGAGCTGGGCCTAAAGGCCAGAAAGAGTTGGGTCTAAACTATCTTTGACATATACCAGCCATGTGGTAACCTTGGGGAAGATATAACTTCTCATTGCCCCGGCCAAATCTCCAAATTTGGTCATTAACCAATGTGCATTTATTAACCACCTGTTATGGTAGTCACTGAGTTAGGCACTGAAGATGAAAATATACAAATAAATAGTTTCTGTTGTTAGGGAACTTGTATTCTGCTAGGGAAGGAGACCTGTTTTCAAATAAGTAAATACTGGATATGCTAAAGGGACTGCTAGGTGGTTCAGTTGATAAAGTTCCAGGCCCAGAGTCAGAGAACTTGATTTCAAATCTGGCCTCAGATACTTCCTAGCTGTGTGACCCTGGACAAGTCAACTTAACTCTGTTTGCCTTTTGTCTTAGAAAGTAAGAGTTTAAAAGAGAGTGGACCATAAAGCCAGCACCCTTTTCAGTTTTAATTTGACCAAATGAAGCACTTGTAAGTCATTGGGCAGTTAGCAAGAAGTTCACTTTACCTTAATACAGAAAAATTATGCAATAAGGATATAATGACACTTAGTTTCTATAAACATTTCCCCCTTCTCATATACTTCTGGTTAGCAAGACAAAGTACAGTGATTCTAATGACCTTCAGACACATACCACTTTGAAGCAGTCTCAACTCCACATGGGTGGGGTTTTTGGGACCTTGGTAGACCAGAAAACTAACCCAAGGGAGGTAGGTACCAGTTTGAAGGAGATGAAGAGAACTAGACTCATCATAAATACAACACAGTGATTTAGGGGAGGGGACACTAACAATTGAGGAAATCAGGAAAGGCCTCTTGAAGGAGATGGCAATTGAGGTGAGTCTTTATGGAAACCGGGGGCTCCAAGAAGTCAAAGTAAGAAGGAGAATATTTCTGGTGTGAGGAATGGAATATGCAAAGGCGCAGAGGTGGGAGATCTAATGACATATGGGGACTAGCAAGTAAGCTGGTTGATTGGAGTATGGAAAGTTTTAGAGGGAATAATGTGTAATCACACTGGAAAGATAGGCTGGAGCCATATTGAAAAGGACTTTAAATGTCAATCTAAGTAGTCTGATTTTAACCTAAAGGCAGTTGGGAGTTCTTGATGGTTCTTGAGCTTGGGTAAGCTAGTATTTCAGGAATGTCATTCTGGCAGCCATGTGGAGAATGGATTGACAAGAGAAGACTGGCTACAGTAAGACCAATTAGGAGGCTGTTGTAATAGTCTAGGCTAAAAGTAATGAAAGTCTGGACTAGAGTGGTTGTGATGTGAGTAGAGAGAACAGGACCAATGCAAAATATATGTTGAGGATGTGTAATCAGAAACACTTGGCATCTAATTGGATATGAAAGAAGAGAAAACGAAGAGTCAGAGATGACTGAGGTTATAAACTTGAGTAACTGGATCTTCAGCTAGGTTGTGCTGCCTAATAATAGGTGTCTCACAGGGTTCTCTGTCCTTCTCTTTTTCTATTATATTATTTTACTTAATCTGATCATGATTCTATGCTATTTGACTAGCCCTAACCTCTCTCCTGACTTCGAGTCTCACATCTCCAACTACCTATTGCCCATTAGATATCTCAGGCTAGATGTCCCACAGATATCTTAAACTCAACATGGCCAATACTGAACTCATCTTCTTCTTGTCCAAACTCTCCCTCTTCCTCACTTCACTGTTACTTTCAAAGCTACTCCTGTCCTCCAAGTCACCAAGGCTCACAATCCTCAACTCATCACTCTTTTTTTCCCCCATTTATTAATATTGATTTTTTAGAAAAGTTAACATGGTTACATGATTTATGCTCTTACTTTCCCCTTCTCCCCCCAACCTCCCCCCTCCCATGGCCGATATGCATTTCTACTGGTTTTAACATGTGTCATTGATCAAGACTTATTTACATATTATTGATAGTTGCTTTGGTGTGATCATTTTGAGTCTACAACCCCAATCATGTCTCCATCAACCCATGTGTTCAAGTAGTTGCTTTTCTTCTGTGTTTCCTCTCCTGCAGTTCTTCCTCTGAATGTGGGTAGCGTTCTTTACCATAATTCCCTCAGAATTGTCCTGGGTCACTGCATTGCTGCCAGTACAGAAGTCCATTACATTCGATTTTACCACAGTGTATTGGTCTCTGTGTACATTGTTCTTCTGGCTCTGCTCCTTTCACTCTGCATCAATTCCTGGAGGTCTTTCCAGTTCACATGGAATTCCTCTAGTTTATTATTCCTTTGAGCACAATAGTATTCCATCACCAGCATATACCACAATCTGTTCAACCATTCCCCAATTGAAGGGCATACCCTCATTTTCCAGTTTTTTGCTACCACAAACATCATGGCTATAAATATTTTTGTACAAGTCTGTTTATTTATCATCTCTTTGGGGTACAAACCCAACAGTGGTATGGCTGGATCAAAGGGCATTCTTTTATAGCCTTTTGAGCATAGTTCCAAATTGCCAGCCAGAATGGTTGGATCAGTTCACAACTCCACCAGCAGTGCATTAATGTTCCAATTTGGCCACATCCCCTCCAACATTCATTACTCTCCCCTTCTTTCATTTTAGCCAATCTGCTAGGTATGAGGTGATACCTCAGAGTTGTTTTGATTTGCATTTCTCTAATTATTAGAGATTTAGAACACTTTCTCATTTGCTTATTGATAGTTTTGATTTCTTTATCTGAAAATTGCCTATTCATTTCTCTTGCCCATTTATCAATTGGGGAATGGCTTGATTTTTTTATACAATTGATTTAACTCCTTGTATATTTGAGTAATTAGACCCCTGTCAGAGTTTCATCACTCTTTTTGATACACCCCTATATCCAATTATTTATCAAGTTCTGTTGTTTCTACCTTAACAACATCTTTCATATATCCCCTCTTCCCTCCTCTGATATTGCTACCACTCTGGTGCAGACCCTCCTTTCCTCATTCTTGCACTATTACAATAGCATGCTGGTCTCCTTGATTCAAACCTCTTCCCTACCACAAACCCCTCTTAACTCAGCTGACAAACTGATCTGTCTTGCTAAAGCTCGAGTCTGACCATATCAACCCCTACTCAGTTAACTTCAGTGACTGCCTGTTTTCCTCCAGAATTAAATATAAAATCCTCTTTTTGGCTTTTTAAAATCCTTGCCTTTCATCTTAGAATCAATACTACATGTGGGTTCTAAAGAAGAACAATTGTAAGAACTAGATGATTTGCCTAGCATCACAAGCTAAGAAGTGTCTGAGGTCATATTTGACCAGGACTTCCAGTCTGCAAGCCTGGCCCTCTATCTATTGAGCTACCTAGGTGCCCCCTCTCTTTGGCTTTTAAAGCTCTTTATGTATAACATGGCCCTTTCTAACCTTTCTAGTTTTCTTGTACTCTAGTCCCCTTCATGTTCTCCATGATCTAGTGACCCTAGTCTTCTTATTTTCTTTGCATAAGACACAGCATCTCCCAACTCAGGATATTTTCACTGGCTGGCCTCTATGCTTGGAACTCTTTCCCTCATCTTCTGGCTTCTCTGGCTTTTTTCATATTTCAGCTAAAGTTTTGCTTTCTGTAAGAACCCTTTCACAGTCTTCCTTAATGTTAGTGCCATTCACCTGGGATTATCTCCAATTCATTTTGTGTATATCTTATTTATACATTGTTATTCATTGTGTTGTCTCTCAATTTGGATGTCATCTCCTAGAGACAGGGACTGATTTTTCCTTTTCTTTGTATCCCTAGCAGTTTAACAAAAGTAACTATTAAATGCTTTTTGATTAGACTTGACTAGCCACAGTTCCAAAAATGGTACCAATAAAGAGGAGATGTTCACACTCTCCATAGGGAGATACCTTTAAAAAAAACAGAATAAAGATTTGATGCATTAGCCTTATTATAGATTGACTAAGCTACTCTTGGTTATATCTTCTCCCCAGCTGTAAAAAAAAAATATATATATATATATGTATATGTATATATATTCAATACAGTATATCACCTTTTTAGAGACACCTGGGCAAAAAATTTGATTATAGTAGTTATAATTAAGGGGCTCATGCCATCAAACACAACCTCGATTTAATTTATTCTCCTAGTCTTTATCACTTCCATGAAATTCCTTGTGGGTGATATTTTCTGCATCTGAACACCTCTTATGAGAATTGAATTAAAGCAACCTACTTTCTTACAGACTCACTGATATCTTTTATTACACTTAATAGAATACCTGTGTACTTCACGAATAATTTGAATGTTCTTTGGAGATATGTTGTTAGGTAAAGGAAGAGAGGGAATTTAAACAGATGCTAAGTTGTCTAACTGGCCAACTTGCTTTAAGCCATTACCAGCTGCTATTTTAATCATTAATGAAGCAGCCTCTGTTATGTGGGAGGTATATCAAAAACCGTGTTTGAGGTCTTGTTTTCATATTTGAGTTTAATGGAGAGAGATCCATCTTTTCATCTCTGAGAGTTGGCCTGCAAGTCTTTGGGACCTGGGACAAGGATAGCACACATAGTAAAACACTATTGAGTTCTTGAGAATTAGGTAGAAAGATAATGAGTTCTAGTTTGGGACATGCTAAGTTACATCAGATGCCTATGGGTTATCTGGTTGGAGGTGTTGGATTGGAGCTCAGGAGACAGCTAAGGGCTGCTTATATAGATTTAGGAGTCATCTATATAGAAATAACTATAGAGATAGAGTTGGGATTTTTCATTTGTTGCCTTTTGTTTTTAGATTGCGTCAATTTTCACATATATCCCTTCCATGACCCTCAACCTATCAATCTTTCTTTGTAACAAAGACAAAAAAAGAAAAAATATATATATAGTTCAACCAAGCTAACCAAACATCTACAGAATCTGACAAGATATGCAACATTGCACATGCAGTCTCCTAGCTCTGAAATGAAGGGAAGAAGTTTTCTCAGCTCTTCTCCATGGCCAAGGTTGGTCATTATCATTATACACATTTCAATTTCATGTTATTGTCCTTCATGTTTCCATGGTCATAGTTTAAAAATAACTACACATATTGGATATTGGATGTTTTTCTTTTGCTTATTTCATCAGTTCATATGACTTTTTTAAAAATTAAAAATATAGAACCCTTTATGAATTTGCCTATCATCCTTACATAGGGACTATGCTCAACTTCTCTGTATCATTTTAGTTTTAGTAAATGTGCTGCCAAAGTAAGCAGTCATATAAGTTTCACTGTGCTTCTCTGAATTTTTCATATTTATTGTCTCTTATACTGTGGTAATATTCCATAATGTTCATGTACCACCATTTATTTAGCCATTTCCCATTTAATGGGCAACTGCTTTATTTCCAGTTCTTTATTACTACAAAAAGTGGTGTACCCCATTGAATTCTTGTGCAAATCCTCAAAGGAAAAAAATATGTAGTGTTGAACATTATTAGTCAAAATAAAAAATGGCATCTTAGAAATTATACTTCATTGTATTTGAAAGCCAAGCTTTCAAGTGCTTCCAGATGGCACAAATATATGATATTAGCCTTCATAGTTCTTAAACCAGAGATTCACAAAATCAGAGACTCTTAGAGTGGAAGGGACTTTAGAGATCATCTAGTTCAGCCCACCTTTTCTTATAGTTGAGGAAACTTATATTCCAGAAAGTTAAATGCTTTATTCAAGGACGAAAATTTAGTGTCCAGGGTTTGGATTAGAACCCATGCCTCCTGATTTTTTTAGTACAGTGCCCTTGTGCCCTAATCAGAATAATTTTGGAATTGCAGTAGTGGTAGAGATAGCAAGCAAAATTATAATCGAAATATCCTTTTTTATCTTGGTCACTCCTGAATGAAAAATTATTTTCGTTTTGTTCTTTCACTGTTGAAGAACTAGAAATCCTGAATTTGACATGGGGAAAGATCAACCTTTTTTTCCCCTTCGTTTTGCCCAAGATGACCTCTATACTATGAATCAGGACTCCTGGGCTTTTAGTTCTGGTTCTGCCATTGACTTACTTGCATAGTTAGGCAAGGCATTTACTCTTTTTTGAGATTTTAGGGTTTTTAAAAAAATGTATTTAATAGGGATAATAATACTGACACTTGTTTACCTGATAGGGCCTGTTGTAAAACTTAAAAGTATTATGAGTTAATTGCATACACAGTCTCCTACCTCTGAAATGAAGGGGGGAAGAAGTTGTATTTTCTCAGCTCTTCTTCATGGCCAAGCGTGGTTATTATCATTATACACATTTCAGTTTCATGATATTGTTCTTCATGTTTCCATGGTTGTAGTTTAAAGAAAACTACATATATTTGATATTGAATGTAAGCTAGTTACTATTATATAGAACGAAATACGTCAGTTGGTATTTAATTTACATAACTACAAGTTAGTATTTAATCTCTTTAGACTTTAAATTAATAATTAAATTAATTAGTGTTAATTTCTTTAGACTTTAAATGCAAACTTAAAAATGCAATGATTCTATAGTTTTATGTTCCATACCAGACTGACTTTTCATTCCTAGTGGACTTAGAACCTCTTTGGAGACTGTGTTCTTCCCATTGTTTTGAGTCCAGGTAATATTTAAATCAAGAAAAACTTCTCAAAGACATTTTTTGCCTCACTTCTTTTTTTAAAAAAATTATTTTCCCCATTACATGTAAAAACAATTTTTAACATTCATTTTTTTTTTTAATTTGGAGTTCCAAATTCTCTCCCTTCTGAGCTCCCTCCCTCTCTGCCCTACCCTCTTTCTGAGACAGTAAGCAATATGATATAGATTTTACATGTGTGATCATGTAAAACATTTTTCTATATTAGTCATTTTGTAGAAGATATTTCAAATGAGGGGGGAAAAGAAAAAAGAAAATGAAATATAGTATGTTTTACATTAAGTCTACATTAAGACTCCCTCCGTTCTTTCTTGGGAGTAAGATGGCATTTTTTATCATGAATCTTTGGGATTATCTTGGATCACTGCATTGCTGAGAATAACTAGGTCATTCATGGTTGTTCATCAAGAAATCTTGCTGTTACTGTGTACAGTGTTCTGTTCTAGACACTTTACTTTGCATCAGTTCATATAAATTTTTCCAGGTTTTTTTGAAGTCATTGTGCTTGTCATTTCTTATGGCACAATAATATTCTATAACTTATATACCAGAACTTGTTCAGCCATTTCACAATTGAACCCCTCAATTTTCAATTCATTTTTGCCTCATTTCAATAATTTGGAAATAATAATAGTTCTTTTGGAAATTCTCATGATTTGGGCAAGAGTAGTGGTGGACCGGGGTCCATTCCCAAGTTCTGAGTGAGATTTGGGGCTTATAACAAACTGATCAAATTATTTTTCTTATAAAATGATCACACAACTTCTTTAAGTTCACCTGGGAACTCTTAATTCTAAATGAATGGCTTTTATTCAGTTCTTATCTTCTTTGACTTTTCTGCAGGATTTGACACTGTTGACCACCCCTTCTTCCTGTACACTCTCACCTCTCTTGGCTTCTTTGCATTCTTCTTGTGGCTACTTTGGCCTTGGGATCTTTACCTATCTCTTCCCTTAGTTTCCTTTGTTGGATCATTACTCTCCTTCTGCCCATTAAGTGTGGGTATGACCTACCACCCTAGAACTTCCTTTATTTTTCTATATTTTTCCCATGGTAGTCTTAGCTCTTCTCATGGGTTTAATTATCATCTTATGCAGGTGACTCACAAATCAATATATCTAGTCCTAATTTTTTCCCTGAAGGACAACTTTGTATCAGTTTTTATAAGTCTACCCATATCTCTCTATGTTTTTCACATCTATTGTTTCTTATGGTTCAGTAATATTCTTCTAAGGCATCTAGGTGGCAAAGTGGATAGAGCATTGTGCTTAGAATCGGGAAGACTCATCTGAGTTCAAATTCAGCCCCAGACACTTACTATCAGTGTGACTCTGGGCAAATAACTTAATCCTGTTTGTCTCAGTTTCTTCATCTGTCAGATGAGTTAGAGAAGGACATGGCAAGCCACTCCAGTATATGGACTCCAAATTGGGTCACAAAATGCCAAACACCACTGAAAATGACTGAACAGCAACAACAACAATGTTCTTTTACATTCATATACCACTTTTTGTTTAGCCACTCTCCAGTCAATAGGCATGACATCTCACCTTATCCACTTACTCCTTTATTCCCCAACCCACCCAAAATATAAATCCTTCGGAGCAGGGACTTTTATCTTTGAATTCTCTTGAGCCTATTAGGGACTTAATATATTGTTGAAGTGAATTATTGGATATGCTAAGAAAATAAGAATCTGCATGCTCCCAACCTTTGTATTATGGATTGAACACTTGGAAGAAGAAAAAGAAAATCCTCATTACAGATATGCTTATAATAAATTCCCACATTGGCCATTTCCAAAACTAAATGTCTCATTCTGCATTTTAAGTCTATTACCTCTCTGGCAGGAAGTGAGTATAAATTTCATCTCTAGTTCTCTGGCCTAATGGCTTATTTCATTGATCAGAATTCTAAAATCTCTTGAAATTGTCTTTTCTTTCTTAATGTTGCTATTGTATAAATTGTTGTTCTAATTTTGTTCACTTAACTCTCATCAGTTCATAAAGTTGTCCTAATTTCCTCTGAAGCAGTCCATTTTGCTAAGCAGTCAATGGATAGAGGTCTGAACACTAGGTCTGAAGTCAGGAAGACCTAAATTCAACTCCTGCCTCAGACCCTTACTGTGTGACTCTGGGCTATTCATTTAACCTCTGCCTGCCTCCATTGTAAACCTACTATTTATCTACCTAAAGGATGGTTCTTAGTCTTACAAATTTGAACCAGGTCCTAACATAGGGTATTCCAAAAGGTTTGAGTCTAGTTTTAAAATATTCTCTTCAGAAGTATAAATTCTATAAACTTATAAAAGAACACTTTATATTTTTGTGAATAATGGATAATCAACTTTTAAGTAGAGTTTTAACAATTTGGGGCACCTTTTCATGCATATCACAGTTTCTAGATGACAGTTTCTAAGGCTAGAGGATTGATAATAGAGGTCTTCTTGCTTTGCTACCTCAGTCATCTGATCTAGCTTTATTAAACTTTTTTCTTATACAGTTTTTCTTTGGATGTTCCTAAGACCAAGATTACAAATACAATCATTTTAGTCCCTGAATAACAGCTGATGAAAATTTTTACAAAGTTTGAAATTTGGCTGGAGAGATGTATAGTACAAGATGGTGATTGTGTTTAGTTTTAATATGAAACATTAATATTTTAAATTTTTGATTAATTATCCTTTCAATTTTTGAAAGTTTGTATTTATACTTATGAACTTATTAAACATTAAAAATTCACAAAACTTTTGAAATATTCTCTGTATCTTGAATGAAACCTTTATCAGAAAAATTCACTGCAAAGATTTTCCCAGTTAATTGTTTTCCTTCTAATTTTAACTGTATTCAACTTGTTTGTACAAAACCTTTTTTAAAAAACTTTGTCATTAAAATTGTTCATATTATTTTCTTTGATCTTTCTTTTTTAGTCATAAATTCTTCATGCTGTATTTGAAACATTAATTATTAAAATTTTGAAAGGTTTGAAATGTTATTCAATATATTAAATCTATCTAGTGAGTCAAAAAGTAATTTCTTCCTTATACCTCCAATTAGCTTATGGTATCACCTTTTATGTCTGAGTCATGTATCCATTTGGAATTCATCTTGGTATGTATAATGTAAAATCTTGTTCTATACTTAATTTCTGCCAAATTGCTTTCCATTTTTCCCAACAATTTTTTTTTTGTCAAATAATGAATTCCTTTTTTTCCCCCACCTTTACCTTCCATCCAGCAATACTGTGTATTGATTCTAAAGCAGAAGAGCAATGGGGGGGTTAAGTGGCTTGCCCAGGATCACTCAGTTAGGA
Organism: Gracilinanus agilis; assembly: GCF_016433145.1. Taxonomy (NCBI): domain Eukaryota; kingdom Metazoa; phylum Chordata; class Mammalia; order Didelphimorphia; family Didelphidae; genus Gracilinanus; species Gracilinanus agilis. Next base: position 271,160,380 of record NC_058130.1, on the reverse strand, counting down.
AGTATCTGAGGTCAAATTTGAACCCAGGACCTTCTCATCTCTAGGCCTGGATCTCAATCCACTGAGACACCTAGTTGCTCCCTCAAATAAAGAGTTCTTAACTCAAATGCTAGGGATCTTTGGGTTTGAACACTATGCTACTATATTCATTTGCATCTGTATCTTATATATCTGTTATACTGATTGAGTTTTCTGGTTTTTAACCAATACTAAATAGTTTTAATGATTACTGCTTTATAGTGCAGTTTAAGATACAGTACTGACAAACCCCCTTTCCTTCCTGTTTTTCATTATCACTCCTGAAATTCTTGAATATATGTATGTATATATACATACATATATATACACACACATACATATACATATGAGGGAGGGGAGGGAGGAAATATATAAGACTGAATAAGTCCAGGGCAGTAAGTAGTCAAAAAAATTTTAAATTAAATATCCCTATCAATAAAAATTTATGAGTATATACCCTCTCTATATACATTTACTTCCATATAGATTTCATTATTATTTTTTCTAGCTATATAAAATAATCCTTTGGAATTTTGGTCTATATTGAATAAGTGAATTTAGTTAGAACTGTCATTTTTTTCTTGGCTTAATCATATGAGCAATTAATATTTTTCCCAATTATTCAGGTCTACATTCCTGCTAAGAGTAATTTGTAGTTGGGTTCATGTAGTTCCTGAGTGTGTTTTTGTATATGTATTCCTAAATATTTGCTATATTCTGTATATTTTGTAGTTATTTTAAATGGAATTTTTTTCTATTGGGTTTTGTTGACAATATGCAAAAATCTTCATGATTAATATGAATTTATTTTATAGCCTGCAACTTTGCTGAATTTAATTGTTTTCATTAATTTTTTATTGTCTCAAAGAGTTTTTTGGTAAATCATGTGTAAAAGGGGATGATTTTATTCCATCTTTGTTTATTTTTAGTTCTTCAGCTTCTTTTATTTCTATAGTTGGCATTTCTAGGATGATATTAAATAATTTAGTGGTAATAATGGATATCTTTGCTTTATCCCTTATCTTATTGGAAAGACTTCTAACTTTTCTCATATATGTTTATTCTTGGTTTGTTATATTAAGGAAAAACTATTTGTAACCATGCTCTCTAGAGTTGGGTTTTTTTTAAACCCTTAACTTCTGTGTATTGGCTCATAGGTGGAAGAGTGGTAAGGGTGGGCAATGGGGGGTCAAGTGACTTGCCCAGGGTCACACAGCTGGGAAGTGTCTGAGGTAGAATTTGAACCTAGGACCTCCCATCTCTAGGCCTGACTCTCAATCCACTGAGCTACCCAGCTGCCCCCTCTCTGCAGTTTTTAACAGACTCCCATATTAGATTTTGTCAGTTCTTTTCAGAATTGATAAAATCATGATTTTTATTATTTGCATTATTAACATAATTTGTTATATTTATAGTTTTCTTATATTGAACCAATGGGATTGGATTTTTTCTGTAATTATCAGTGTCATAGTCTTTTCATTTGTAAACTGGCGGAATATTTGAACTGAATGCAAATGAGAGGGATGTCCACTGCATTTTCAAAGTAGAGGACTTGAGTTCAAATTGTTTTTGTGTCACTTATCTTTGTAAGTTTGAACAAGTCACATATCTACTTCTATAAAATGTGTGTTTTGATGTCTTTCTGTTCTCTGATTTGGTTGGGGCAAGGTCATGGTGCTCCTAGGGTGAGACCATTGGGAAATCACTGGTGTAAGGAGTTATATCAGTCAACAAGAGGTATTATTATAGGTGCATTTCACAACATGACTCAGTAGGATATTTTTGTTTTATTTTATTTTTCAACCAGACCTATGATTTCATTGGAATTGGGAACTCAAAGACTTGAGTTTCAGAGAGTTGCCTAAGGCATGGAGAAATCAAGTGACATGCCAAGGTCACACAGCCAGTAAATGTCAGGCTTTCATCAGTTCATACCAGAACTAACCACCTCCAGTTTCATCCATTTTCAGTCAATTGAACCTCCTGGCTTCTTTTAACTAAAATCTTACCTCCTACAGGAAACCTTCCTTAACACTTTTTTTAATTCCAGTTATTTCCCTCTATTAATTATTTACTACATATCTAAATTTATATAGCTTGCTCTGAGTGTGTGTGTGTGTGTGTGTGTGTGTGTGTGTGTGTGTGTGTGTGTGTTCCAATTAAATTGTAAGCTTCTTGAGGATAAGGACCATCTTTTGTTTAGCATAGTGCCTGGCATATAGTAAGTGCTTAATGAATGTTTATTGAATTTATTTATTTGTGTTGTTTTATCTTCTTTGCATACAAACAACTATTCAATGGCTTTCCAATGATTACTAGAGAAAGCTTAAATTCTTTTTCTCCTAATACTGAGCACCCATAGCAATTGGCATTCAACCTACTTCTTTAGCTATAACACCTCTTTCTTCTATCAAGCCTCTGAATCCTACCAAAAATACCATATGAATTCACTTTTCAGTGTTTTTCCTTATGCTATTTGCCCTGTTTGGAAGTGCCATTATTCCTCCTCTTTGCTTGTCTAAGTCCTATCTTTAATTCAGAACCCAAGTCAAGTTCTACTTCTCCATAAAACTTTTCCTAATTGTCCCACCATTTTCTTTCTTCATCTTTTTTTTTTAACCTTTACTTCTGTCATAGAATTGATAATAAGTATCTGGTTCCAAAAGCAGTAGAAAAATAAGAGCTAGGTAATTGGAGTTAAGTGACTTGCCCAGCGTCACACAGCTAAACAATGTCTGAGGCCATATTTGAACCCAGGATCTCCTATCTCTAAGCGTGGCTCCCTATCCATGGAGCCACCTAGCCCTCTCTGTCCCATTTTCTTTTCTTTTTTCTTGACCCAACATTTCCAATGATTATTTCTAACTCTTAAATCCTATATTTCTCCCCATTTTCTATACTATTTTGTATTTTTTAATATGTTTATGGTTTTCTAATCTATAGGTCTGTAAGGACAAGTCTAGTGTTTTTGTATCACCTACCAGCACCACTGCCTTACACAGAGGTCTTCACATGGTAGTCATTGATTAAGTATTTGTTGATTGGATGAATGACCATGTCCTATCAGTGAGGGTGTTAAAGAACAGGTGATCCTCACATAGTAGGCATTTGGTGATATTCCTAGTATAATATAAACATTAGGCATGGTGTCCTATTCACAGTAAGCACAAAATAAATGCAGATTACAGCATGGTTCTTGATTATAGTATCCACCAAAGAGCTTTATAACTATATAAACTAACCAGAAACCATGTAAATGGACTATTACTGTTTCAATAGCTCCTTCAGTGTATAATAAGGCTTTGTATAATTTTCAGTATGTTAAACATTCACATCAAAATAAGTGCTACCCTTAACATATATTTATTATTTATAGGTGAGGGAGGATATAGCATCAATTTATATATCATATTTACAGCACGTATAGCATATTGGTAAAATACTTGATAATTTTGTTATTAATATTATTAAATGATAGCCTCATTTAATAGGTTTGTATTAAACAAGGGAAGCCAAATCATTTCTATGTAGTAGAAAAATTAATATTAAATCCTCGTACACAACACCATCTTGTTTCCTGTTGAAGTTTGCCATTGTAAGCAAAATAAACTCAATTAACTAACTTTTATTAAGCACCTACTGTGTGCCAAACCCTGTGTTAAGATCTGGGGATACAATGAAAAACAAAAAAAATTTCCTGCTTCCAATAGACTCACAGTCTAATGGGGATGACAGGTAAATGATTTTGTTCAAAAAAGATATATACAGAATAAATTGGAGATAATTTTGGGGGAATAGCAAGTGAAAATGTCTCAAGTCGGGCTATTGTCACTGCATCTTATAGTAGGTGAAGGAAGTAAGAAGACTGGAAAGGTTGGAATGGGCCGGGTTATGAAGAGCTTTAAAAGCTTTCAATCAGTAGATTTTATATTTGATCCCAGAGGTTTTAGGGAGCCACAGGAGTTTATTTAATGGGGTTTGTCCAGAGGAGGAAAGAAGGGAGTAGTGCTGATGTGATCAGACCTGTGCTTAAGAAAGACACCTGAGTGGAGTATAGACTCAGGGTAAAAGCAAGTCTAAATAAAACACAAGAAAAAAAACATCATAAAATACCTTAATCTTCAATTACTGGTATGTGTACTTCGCTTTGTAACAGCCATAAATATATGAGTAAAATATTTCACATATCTCTTTCTGTAAACTTAAGTCTTCTGGCATCACCATTCCCATTGGCTTTGTGAACTTGGACAAATCATCTCTGTTCATTTCTGCCTTCAGAGAAAAATATAAATGAGTTGAAAGATTACTATTAGGGAACATCAATAGATGATTATAAAATCCCAAAAAAGATTAGTAAAATTCCATGGAGCCTGGAGTGGACCTTGTAATTGAGAGATGAGAAATTTCACCTCTTACTTTTCAGAATCCCACAACCAAAGAAAGTTAAACCCATACCTTTGGTCCTTTTATTTTATGTATCTAAACTGAATAGCTCCTGAATTTTAAAAAGAGTGACTTTAAAAGAACACCAATAGAAGTTCAACTACCTCCCTTCAACAAATTATCTTTGTATTTTAAAGCACTGCATCAAAAAAGGAGATGAAGAGAATCAAATTTGTTGGCTGGATCAATCATTCTTTCCTTATCTCTTTCTCTCAAAAATTTCATTGGCTATGAAATTAAATAAGTAGCATAGTCAAAGTAACAATTTATGTTGCTGATGTGTGGCTATCTGTATGCAATCCCATTATTAAATAATTCATTTTTCCATGAAGTTCCTTCTTTTGTGTTTTTTAAAATTGAATGTTGAATGCTGATGTCCTTCCCTTCTATTTTGAAGGAGAATTAAATATAAAAAGCATGTCCACTGCTGTGTTACACTTATATTCTTGTCCTATGATGACATGGACAGCAACCTTTACTGTGCCATTTAAGTCCAATTCTCCTTGAGTTTTACAGGTGACATGAGGCTTGCAAATTTCTAGATGCCTCTAAAGGACAACTTCCTTTACTCTGTTAGGAGCAGAAACATAAATCCAATTCTGTCCTCTTTCAGTGAACTCTCCTTTATTCAGAACAGAACTATGTAGTCACTTGTTCTTATTCAGTATGACAAACACATTCATCTTTTCCCTTGGGGCCATTTTCCTGGCCAAGCCACCTGTCAAAGAAGCCCGGATAAAAGGTCATCTAGTCCCACCTGCTTCTAAGCAGAACTCTACCTAAACTACCTAAATATTTAAAAGAAAAGAGAACCACAGCCAAAAATCAAGAGAAAAAAGGATCCAAGTAAAACAAATCCAGAGTGAACTCAAAAACAGAGTATATTTATATTAGCATAGATATATAATTTACATATTTTAAAACAAAATTATAAACAATGTAGAGTTTGTGGTTCTTCACATAGTCTTTTTTATGCATTTGTTTAGTTAAATGTTTTTTGTTCACGGTTACTAAGTATATAATAAAAATAAATAAATAAATTTTTAGGGTACATGTAAAGTACTTTACAAACCTATATAAATATATAAATGTTAGCTATTGGTTTGTATTATAGTTATTTGTATATATGCCATCTTCCCTACTACATTTTTAACTCTTAGATTGTATTGTTTTCCCAGGACCTAGAACAATATCTTGCATACAGGTAGGCATAGTATAATTTAATTGAAATTTTTAAAAAAGAGATCGCCAGATCTTGGATCCCCTGAAAACCTTGCATCTCAGCCATACACTTCTGTCATCTATTTCTCTTCAGTTTCAACCTTGAGTGTAAATGGTTTCTATCCTCTTACTTTTCCTCCAAGGCAGCTACCAGGGTAGAGGGTGTAGGGGCCTGGCACAGGAGGATAACAAGTGTTTATTAAGTACCTTCTGTATGCCAGGCACTCTGCTAAGTGCTTTACAAATATTATCCCATTTCTGAAACATTACTTACACACACACACACACATACACATTCCTGACAACCCTTTCACTGCTCATTATTTCTTGAAACATTTATTGTCTATAATATTCATTTGACTTTTCAGAGAAAGTATTAGATTATTATTTATTGTTTGTGTGTGCGTACTTCAGCTGAGATGTAAGTCCTTTTGAGAACAGGGGCATAATTTTGTAACTCTGTCTCCTTACCACTTAGCATTAGGCCCTGGGCATGGAATTTATTCAGTAAATGCTCGTGTTTGATAATATTTTCAGGTTTAACACTGTGCCTTATGTTTTTGTCCTTGTCTCTTTTATATACACCATAAACCTACTGACAAACCAGTCACAGAACCTCAAACTCTTAAGACCTAGGTGACAAGAAACTTCTTACCATGGGGGACTTGAATACGGATATAGTAGTCTCAATTTCCACATCTGTAAAATGAGGGGAATGGAGTACCCGATCTTTGTGGGTCTTTTTTGCCTTAATCTATAATAGATATTAGCTATGGATTTGACTGTAAAAAACAAGGGCCAAAAAAATGTCTATTTTTTTGGAGGCCCTCACATGTAAGTATTCAATAAACTTATTTTTTTAAATAAGTATTTTACTTAATATTTTTGTTCTTTATGTCAGCTATATTTCCTACATATTCTTTCTCTCTCCCCTTCCTCAGTAAAGCCATCATTGTTCAAACAAATTTGTTGTTTATTTTAATGTAAAAATATACCTTCAGAGTACAGTAAGTTTCCATTTTGATGTTATTTTCTATCCATTGGCTATAAGATTTCTAAGATGAAGCTATTTTTAGTGTGTGCTAAATAATGAAGCAACAAGTGTGTGCATGTGTGTGTTTATGTGTATGCATGCATAGTACATAAGCTATACTGGATAACTTGCTATATTTTAAGCTTCTTTTCCCCAGTTTTTATCCTCTCTGTTCCTAGAGTCAATTTGTTTCATGACTAATAGCTATATAAAATAGTCTTTAAAATAAAAGCTAAAGACTTCTCCATTACTTTTTAACCAAGTTCTCTTTTAAATCAACCCTTTGGTATTTGAAAAGGTCAGCTGAGCTATTTTCATGCCCCTGTTTCTAATTAATGGGCAATCATAAATTTCTACTGGCAACAGACAATGAAGGGTGATCCTATTGGTAGTGGAGAGCATCTATTGTAATGTCAAAAGCAAGATATTGGGAATTGCTGATGCAGCAACCTATGAAAAATGGACAAAGAGATGAGATCCTATAGCATCAACCCAATGATAAAACTTGCCCATTTCCTTTTATTCAGACATCTCTGGGAACATATTTCTTACTCCCATTAAGATTTGCCACTTCAAGATTAACATGGGAAAGGGAAGAAAAGAGATCCTTTCCTGTGAGAAGGTTTGTCCACTCTCCTATTATCCTGCCAGGAGGTTTCCTTGGGTCTTCATTAATCCAAATGTTTGTGTTTAGGTTTCCACCTTTCTTCTAGGGGATATTTTACCCACCAAATTAAATAACAGTTGTTGCATTGACTCTTGGATTTCAGGAAGAGAAGCATTTGCCATTTCACACCAGGGAGAATAAATCTGAATATTTGAATCTCTTTAATCCAACCAAGAACAGATTGTCTTCTTTAGTTCATCTCATGACCTTTCTTTGCCTGTAAGAAGTCTGATCTCACTGATCATAAATATTTTTAAGTTTGTACCCACAGAGGTTACAGAAGAGTCAATCTGTCATTATCATTTCACATTTGCCTAGAGCTTTTGACCTAAGAATTTTACAACAGGTTTTATCTATCAAATTAGTCTTCCACAGACTTGTGAGGAAGTTATAGTATTCATATATCATAGGTATAATGAAGGGCAATACCAAGAGGTTGGCCTACCCACACACAGTCAAGTAGCCTTCCAATCAAGTGGTATTGAGTATATGATCCCTTGAACACACCATGTCCATTCCTCACCTCTATACCTTTACTTAAGCTGTTCCTTTGCCACATATCCCTTTATTATTCAACTTTGACTTATCCTTCAAGATGCAACTTAGGACCTACCTACTTCTCAATGTATTCCCAGGACCCTGTGGCCTAGAAGTCTATAGACTTTTTTGATTGTGCCGTGCCATAATATTTCTAAAAGGAAATTCTACTGGAGATTTCTATAGTAGCATTATATTAATTTAAAAAAATTTTTGACAACTCTCCCATAGCATACATGTATACTAACATGTTATATATTTTTATAGTTATAATAATAATATGTACATTATAGAACCTACTCAAAAATAGACATTAAAAATTATGTAAAGATGAGGGAGAAGCTAAGTGGCTTAGTGGATTCAGAGCCAGGCCTAGAAACAGGAAGTCCAGGGTTCAAATGTGGCCTTAGATACTTCCTAGCTATGTGAGCCTGAAGAAGTCAACCCCATTGCCTAGCCTTTATTCACCCTTCTGCCTTGGAACCAATACATAGTATTGATCTAAGATGGAAGGTAATGGTTTAAAAAGTTTTCTGTAAAGATGAAATAAAACTACTTTGAAAATTGTATTTAAAGGTACAGAAATATTTTTATACTCACTAAAACATAATAGTAGTTTTAGTGAGAACAATGTGATCGAATATGCTTCATTATTTTTTACAATCTTGATTTAACATTTTGTGATACAACAATATAAAGAACTGGTATTTTTTAAGTTCATTTTATTTTTATACTTGGTTTTAATGGCTATCATAGCTCAAAAAAACCACCAAGATACATAGTTAATTTTTGGCTGTGCTTAGTAAATCATGATACTCATTTCAATCTCATCTCTTAATTATGAAAAGATTTTTGTTGTAATTTCCATCTTCCCTAATAGCAATCAGTTATTCTTAAAATCTAATTGGAAGGTTATTAAATGGTTTCAAAATGGGATGAAATTCATTATCTGGGAAATTTTAAATAGCTTAGAAAATTCTGTTTTCAAGTTTTTTAGTTGTATAGATGTGAAGACTTTCATAAATTACACATCATTTTTAGTATCAAAAGCTTAGTTTTTTAATGTCTTGCTCCTGGTAGCTTCAGACTGGCAGGTATTATTTCAAGGTACTTGGTATGAATTTCCTCTTTAGTGAGAGCAGAAATCCAATATTTCAGAAGTCTTCATAGTTTTAATTTTGGGGGCTAACTTATTAGATTTTTGTTTTTACTCTTTAATGTGATTGGTGAAGAGCTTATACTTGAAATAGGTGTCAGTTTTCAAATGTTTTCATATTCTTTACTTGTACTTAAATTTTTTGTAGCAGGAGTTAGAGCGCTATATGGGAATAAACTTATAGCTATCCCAGGGAGAGTGTAAAGATCAGTATGTCCCTAGAAAATCTAGGGATTCCTAGTACTTGTATAATTCAAAGCTTTTATGCTTTAATTTAACAAAGAAATTCCCTCATTGGCTACTGAATAGGAAGACTAAATGTTTCTTTAAAAGAAGGGGATATATGGGGCAGCTGGGTAGCTAAGTGGATTGAGAGCCAAGCCTAGAGACGGGAGGTCCTAGGTTCAAATCCGGCCTCAGACACTTCCCAGCTGTGTGACCCTGGGCAAGTCACTTGACCCCCATTGCCTACCCTTACCACTCTTCCACCTATAAGTCAAAACACAGAAGTTAAGGGTTTAAAATTAAAAAAAAAAAAAAGTAAAAAAAAAAAAAAAAGAAAGGGATATGCTATCCTCTATTTTCTTTTTTCCTGGTGTCAGGACTATTCTTATTGTTGTTCATCTTTGGTTTTTGAAGAGGACCAATGACATCATGAGGGTGATGTCTTGACTTGGATTTAAGTGAGGCATAGTTATGCAGGATTGTAGGCTTCAATCTCTTTGCCAGAATCATCAAAGTTCAGTGGCAGGACAAAAGTAAAAAAGACTAGCAATGACCCAGGATGAAGTGAATTAGTGTGTCTTCTTCAATGTCTGACCAAGCTCTAAAGTGCTCCACAACACCTACTTCAATCACTTTCATAGCTGTTGGAATGAATTCTTTTTTTTTTAAACTGTTACCTTCCATCTTAGAATCAATACTATGTATGGGGGTTAAGTGACTTGCCCAGGGTCACACAGTTAGGAAGTGTCTGAGGATAGATTTGAACCTAGGGCTTCTTGTCTCTAGACCTAACTCTCAATCCACTGAGCCACCCAACTGCCCCCTGAATGAATTATTCTTAATCTACCCATTCTGCTCTGGGAAGTCTTCACATGCTTAGAGTAGACATCCTCCCTCCCTTACTGACAGATTTGAGGCCTGTTAAATGGCTACTCACAACCTGGTTTAGTCCATCTGAGACAGTTTTAGGCTGCTTGCCTATGCTGTAGCTTCTTGGAACTTTGGGGGAGAGTTGGGTGAAAAGTGAGCACCAAAGAGGGATGAATAACCCTGAAAAGATTCTCTGTAAGCCTTCACATTAGAGGTGCTAGTCCTCCTTGAACAGCCCTCAAAACTATTCTCATATATTCCTAGAGGAATAAGAAGAAGGGGAATGGAGTACCTTTTCTCCTACCTCTGAAAAAATGGTGATTATAAGCATGCGTGTTGTCTTAGGCAAGCCTGAACTTAGTCTGAAAACCCTGGCTGCCTCTTCTATTTTATTTCCCAAGCATATATGACCATCAAATCTTGGAAATATCCTTTTTAGTTTAAGAGATCAGAGATCCTGGATCCCTTAATCAATGCAGACTGGAATCAAGGAGAGTTTCAAAATCCGAGAGGATGATTGCTAACAGAGGGAAAGAGTTCAATTCCTGGACTGGCTTTCTGGAACGTATAGTACATGTTTTAATAGAGCAGAGCCAAGGTGAAATGTGAAATCTCATATTCTGGAGTTTAAGTCTCAGCCTCCTAGAAGATAAGAGTAGCTATGTTAATGTAACCTGTTTTATCCCAAAATACACTTAAAAGAGTTCTTTGTGTTTAGCATTTCTTTTGTGTAAAGGAAATAAATAATGTCCTTTATCTGATTCATAGTATACAGTGAGTTCCTTTCTACTACTTTCTTTTTTGAGGAGACCCTAGATATGAGCTTTAAAAAACTTTTCCTAGACCTATGTGAACTGATGCAGAATGAAATAAACAGAAGTAGGAGAATATTGTGCACAGTAACAATATTGTACATTGATCAACTGTGAAAGACTTAGCTACTCTCAGCAATACAGTAATGCAGGACAGTTCTGAAGGACTTATGACAAAGAATGCTATATCCACCTTCAGAGAAAGAACTGTTGGAGTCAGATGCAAATCAAATATGATTTTTCATGTTTTTATTTTGGAATTTTGGTTTAATATGAGTATTCTCTTATAAAAGTGATCAATATAGAAGTATGTTTTGCATGATAAAACATATAATCCATATAAAATTGTTTTCCATATCTGAGAAAGGTGGGAAAGAGAAAATTTAGATTCTATAATACTGGAAAATGTATTCTAAAGATTATTATTACATGTAATTGGGAAAATAAAATATCTTTTAAAAATATTTTTTCTTGGGGCTTCTTGGAGGAATAAAGAACCAAAAAGTATGAGAAAATGAATTTGACACCTCTCATGAGAGTCCAAAGTTCTTCAAGAACTGAAACTAATTACTAAGTGAGTGTATGTGTCCAGACAAAAGGGAGAAAGTACAACACCCTTAAGTCTAGCAGAAATTTGTACTATTAGATCTTCAACTTGAGATTTCTTCGTAGGAACCTTTTTAAATCATTTGTTCATTTTGCGAGAGATAATTTGGTTAAAACGATAATTTGTAAATCCTCCTACCTGGGCATATTCAAACTGAAGTACATGATATTATGCAAATGAGTAAACAAATGAGTCACTGACAGTCCTTTAAGTTGTGGAATTCCTGTCTTTACTCAAATTGCATCTCTTAGTATGTGTAGCATGATCATCCGATTATAGACTGAATGAGGGTGCTGGTGGCAATATATATACATATATATATATATTAAGTATAGTATTAGTAAAAATTTTTTTTTTAAACCCTTACCTTCCGTCTTGGAGTCAATACTGTGTATTGGCTCCAAGGCAGAAGAGTGGTAAGGGTAGGCAATGGGGGTCAAGTGACTTGCCCAGGGTCACACAGCTGAGAAGTGGCCGAGGCCAGATTTGAACCTAGGACCTCCCGTCTCTAGGCCTGACTCTCATTCCACTGAGCTACCCAGCTGCCCCCTATTAGTAAAATTTAAAGTATAGAAATACATTAAATTCAACAGGGAAACAATGATAGGGAGAAGAAGAAGGATAAAGTCAGAGAGGGAATATTCATGAGCAAAACAAATTTAAGATTTAAAAGATGGCTTATAAAGAGGCAGGGGATTAAAACTAGAGAAAGTATAAAAGTTAGAAACTAGGGTCTGGGCTTAATGAAAAAAGGATTAAGAATCATAATATTTAACATTCATGGAATGGATTTATTGGTAAAACAGAAGATAGGTTGGATTAAAAAGTAAAATCCAATAATATGTTGTTTAGAGGGAACAGATATTTATATGGAATTAAAATGAAGAGCTGAAGCTGAATTTTTTATATCTTAGATAAATTTTTAAAAGCAGGGTAAGGGGCAGCTGGGTATTTCAGTGGATTTTGAGCTAAGTATAGTTGTAACTCCTGGGTTGCAATTTGGCCTCCTAGTTATGTGACTCTGGGCATGTCACTTATCTTCCATTGCCTAGTCTTTACCAGTCTTCTGCCTTGAAACCAATGCTCAGTATTGATTCTAAGAAGGATAATAAGGTTTTAAAAAGAAAAAGCAAGGGTAGCAATCATGATCTCAGACAAACAAATAGTAAAAATAGACTTTGTTAAGAGAGATAACAGGCTGGAGACAGGAAGTCCTGGCTTCAAAACTGTTCTCAGATGCTTCCTAGCTGTGTGACCCTGGGTAAGTCACTTAACCCCAGATGCCTAGCCCTTACCATTCTTCTACCTTGGAACTGATACTTAGTATTGATTCTAAGAAAAGAGATAACGGGAAACTACTTTCTGCTTTAAAGGCACTATAAGTATGAATAATATAAATATGTGATACAGATTCACCAAATGAGATAGCATTTATATACTTAAAAGAGTTAATTGAATTACAAAGATAATATAAAGAAAAGCTATAATAGTTTGAGACTTAGAGTGTGTACTCTTTAGAGCTAGACAACAAAAAAATTTAAAAAGAAAGTAAGGACTTGAATAAAATTTTAGAAAAGTTAAATGATTATTAATCTCTAAGAATTACTAAATAGGAATAGAAAGGAGTATGTATATTAAGTTTTGCACAAGGACATGAAAACTCATAATTACAGAAAGATAAAAATATTAAGCAGTACTAAAGTAGGTGATCTCTTAACTACTGACTTGGATACCTGCTCTCCCATCTCTTTCAGATCTTTTTGAGAATATTCTTAATAATGTCATTAGCAAGCTTTCTCTAGCAATATTCTACAATGGACCATATCAATCAATCAGTCAGTTTATAAGTATTTATTAAGTGCTTACTGTGTGGGCAGTCACTGAGGTGAGCCCTGTGGATATAAATAGAATTAAACAAATAATTTACTTGTAAGGAATTAGCATTCTAATGGAGAAGACAAAGTTGGAAACAAATACATATATAAGTATATATAGATTGAATATAAATATATACAAGGTTGTTTGAGAGGGAGGGCACTAGCAGTTGGGAAGATCAAGAAAATCTTTATGTTGAAGGTGGTGTTTGAGCTGTGTGTCTTAAAAGAAGCAAGGATTATATTGCAATCTCAAAATTAACTGAAAGATAAAGAGAATATAAGATCCCACTGTGCTTTCTGTCTATTATGAAAAAGAATTTCATTTGGTAGATAAAACACCACCTTACAAATTCTTATAGTGAGGGATCTTCCATCAATAGATCAGGATCTTTCAGAATTTTTTGGAGGATATGACACAAATAACCCAACAACCCTTTGATAATAAATGTCAGGTGAAGCATGTAACAGAGATAGATATTTACTTGCCAAAGTATTTTTTCATCACGATGGAGGAGTTCTGAGCAAAGTCAAAGTTCAGAAGAGATTCCCTTTTTGATGGAGAGTTCTTCCAAGTGTTCCTATTTGAAGATAGCACTGTGTTACTTGAATCAAACCCCAGAATATTGCATCTTAGAAGAGATCTGTGATCACTCCAGAGCCATGTATGTTACATTTCTCCCTTCCTTCCTACCTTCCTTCCTCTTCCTACCTCCCTCCCTCCCTTCATTCCTTCCTTCTTTCCTGTCTTAGTAACTACTCTAAGATAAAAGTTCAAAGGCTAAGCAAATAAGGTTAAATGACTTGCCCAGAGTCTTACAACTAGAAGTGCCTGAGGCCAAATTTCAACCCAGGTCCTCCTAACCCAGAGCCTGGCACTCTACCGTCACATGTAGCTGCCCCTACTATATTCTTTTTTAGTTTTTCTTTTCCTCTACCAAGGTTGTCTATGCCAGATTTTGCTTCACTGAAGGCATAGTAGTCAGTAATAATCCTAAGATCATTTAAAATGTAGTAGGTCTTCTAGAAGACTTTTTAAGCAAGCAACTTTGGACTAACTGATTCCAGTGGACCCATGATGTAAAGGTTCCCCATTTCCTGAAAGAGAGGTGATAAACTCAGTACAGATTAAGACATATGTTTTGGACATTACCAGTTCAGGAATTTGTTTTGCTTGACTATAAATATTTGTTACAAGAATCTTTTTGTTTTTATTTTCTTTTGTTTCTGAAGGGGGAGAGATTTTTGTTCATTGAAAAAAATAAAGATGTTTAGGGCCTTTCCATTAGGGGCAGGGTATGGGGACAATAGTATAGAAAAGCTTTGTCTCATGCAGGCTCTGTGGGTTTTTCTTCAAAAGGTATTTTGAAACCATTCTTGAGGCTTAATTGGCTCAGGGTTATTGATATAGCTTCCTAGTAGAATGAGATTTTTTTGTTTTGAAAGTCACTGTGCAAAAGTTTCTTTGGTTCTGTCTCCAGACTTCTGACTGGCTTCTGATTTGACACTAGGATCAAAATTAACACAGGAAAGATACATTTGCCTGAATCATTACTTTTCAGTGACTATCATTTCCCTTCTCTAAATATTTTTTTCCCAGCTATGGCAAAGTTAAACTTCCTTTTGATGACTGTCATATGTTCTGCAAGTGTCTCATTTCATTTCAGTCTCTAATGTGATAAGACCAAGTTGGCTTGGGTCCCAAAAACTCAAAAAAAGGGAAAAGCACTCATTTGTACAAAAAATACTTATAGCAACATTTTTTATTGTATCACAAAATTAGAAATAAAATGGGTGCTCTTCAGTTGAAGAATGAACAAATTATAGTGTGTTAATGTGATGAAATATATTATATCATGTTATATATATTATATTATAATATAAATGAAATATTATAATACCATAAGAAATGACAAAACTGACACTTTCCAAGAAACCTGAAAAGTAAAACATAAGTTGGAGAACAATTTACACAATGACTTTTGTTGTTCATTCATTTCAGTCATATCTAACTCTTATAACCTTATTTGGGATTTTCTTGGCAAAGATACTAGAGTGTTTTGTCATTTCCTTTTCCAGCTCATTTTACAGATGAGGAAACTGAGTCAAATTAGTTTAAATGACTTGCCTAGGATCACATAGCTAGTCAGTGTCTAAGGCCAGGTCCATCTGATCTTAGGTCTTTCTGACTAAAGGGCCAGCACTCTATCTCCCATACAATGACTACAGTAATGTAAAAGAAAATAACTTAGAAAGATTTAAAAGTCTGGTCACTGCAATGACCAGTCATGATTTCTGAAAATTAATAAAGAAACATGTTTCTCATTGCTTGGCAGAGAGCTAATGAACTAAGGATGCCAAAGAAGACATAATTCTTCAGACACAACCAATGACTAGATTTGTTTCATTTGACAATTTTTGTTACAAGGGGATTTTTTTTTTGGTGGGAGGAGGCATCAATTAAGCACTTAATACTGGAAGAAAGCCTAAGGGAATTTAGTAGGGGACACATACAAGTTAGATCAGTGTTGGTATTATCATGTTAATTTGAATTTTCTATTTTAAAAAAAGCTGTACATAATATATTCCTGGTATTATATATATTATTCTTTGGTTCTTTCTTTATTGCAAGTATTTTTAAAAATTAATTAATATAGAATATTTTCCCACAGTTACATGATTCATGATTTTCCCCCCTCTTCTCTTCCCCCTGAGCTGACAAGCAATTCCACTGGATTATACATGTGTCATTGTTCAAAACCTATTTCCATATTATTAATATTTGCAATAGAGTGATCTTTTAATGCCAAAATCCCCAATAATATACCCATTGAACCATGTGATCAATTATCTGTTTTTCTTCTGCATTTCTGTTCCCACAGTTCTTCCTCTAGATGTGGATGGCATTCTTTCTCATAAGTTCCTCTCCATTGCATTGCTTCTGGTAGAAAAGTCTTATTGCATTTGATTGTGCCACAGTGTATCCATTCTCTGTGTACAAAGTTCTCCTGGATCTGCTCCTTTCAGTCTGCATCAATTCCTGGAGGTCATTCCAGTTCACATGGAATTCCTCCAGTTCATTATTCCTTTCAGCACAATAGTATTCCATCACCAACAGATACCACAATTTGTTTAGCCATTCCCCAATCGATGGATATCCCCTCATTTTCTAATTTTTTGCCACTATAAAGAGAGCAGCTATAAATATTTTTGTACAAGTTTTTTCCTCATCTCTTTGGGGTACAAACCCAGCAGTGGTATTGTATGTATTTGTTAATGTTTAAGGTCATAATTTTTTTTAATGTTTTTAACAGTTAAAATTGTAGCCACCAACCTTATCATAGAGATCTTTAGGGTCCCAATTTTTCTTTATCCTCAGTTTTCACCCTATTGCCACTTAATTTCTCTCATCAACATATTACTATGTATAAAGTAATATAGTACATTTTTTTAAACAAACATATTGGAACTTATCTATCTAAATGAGTGTCATTCCTTTAAAAGCAGTCTCTTAAGATCTTGAGAATATAAATTTAGGGGCAGCTGGGTAGCTCAGTGGATTGAGAGTCAGGCCTAGAGACAGGAGGTCCTAGGTTCAAATCTGGCCTCAGACACTTCCCAGCTGTGTAACCCTGGGCAAGTCACTTGACCCCCATTGCCCACCCTTACCACTCTTCCACCTATGAGCCAATACACAGAAGTTAAGGGTTTATTAAAAAAAAAAAGAATATAAATTTAGATTTGCAAGAGATCTTGAAGGGCCTCTAATCCAGCACCCTTCATTTTATATCTGAGTAAGTCGAAGTGGAGAAAACTACTTGCCCAGGGTCATATTGGTAGTGGAGTGAGGGGCAGAGCTATTATTGGAACATAGATTCTTTGATCCATAGATTCTACATTCTTTCCATCATACCACACTATCTTTTACTTCTTTAAACCTGCCAGTATTGCTCCAAAATTTTGTTGCAATATCTCTCATGGGACTGCTGCCTGAACTTTCATCATATTATTTGGAATGTCCCCAGTGATGGCAAATCTTTGATGATGAGTGGGTTCCATTTTTGGAGACAAACAAAAGACATTCAGAGGTGACCTTTTGAGCATCTAAGACATTCTGGCTCAGATGAAACCTCAATGAATTTGTTAGTGGCTTTATAAACTGACCATAAGACTTCCTCCCAAAATATTATCAGAAATGGCAACGTCTTTGGAATTAACTGTGTAGTCTTTTGGGCTGACAATTTTGAAACATCCTTTTGGAGATTTGCGTTATCTATGTTGTTGGGTTTCTTTAGTGGTTCTGCAATTCAAAACTCTTAAATTAGCTTTTTACCCAAGTTTTGTGCTGTGAGTAAAATCTCAAGTAAATTCTTAAAATTTATAGCTTTCATGTATTGATTTAACCATCAGGTATTGATAGATATTAAGTATAGTGCACTGAGACATTGACCATTCACTGCTATACTTTTTTTTTTAAACCCTCACCTTCCGTCTTAGAATCAATACTATGTATTAGTTCTAATACTGCCTAGCCCTTAGCAGAAGAGTGCTAAGGGCTAGGCAGTGGGGGTTAAATGACTTACCCAGGATCACTCAGCTTAGAAGTGTCTGAGGCCAGATTTGAACCTTGGACCTCATATCTGTGAGCCTGACTCTCAATCCACTGAGCCACCCACCTGCCCTCTCACTGCTATACTTTCATATTAACTACATGTGATAAAGTCTGTTCCACTGATTAGGAAAAATTATCTTTGTTTCAACTTTGAATTGCATAGACTTGAGATCTTTAAAAGGGAGCAACTGGATGGCTCTGTGGATTGAGAGCCAGGACTCTCTGAGACCAAAGGTCCTGGGTTCAAATTTGGACTCAGACACTTCCTAGCTGTGTGATCCTGGGTAAGTCACTTAACCCCCATTTCTTAGTCCTTACCACTCTTTTGCCTTGGTACTAATACACAGTATTGATTCTAAGATAGAAGGTAGGGGTTAAAAAAATTTTTTTAAATAAACAAATAAAAGGGAGCAAAAGTTTCATTGTGCTTTCAAAATATGACTTAGGCCACTAGTCAGGAAACTTGGATTCTGGTTACAGATATGCCATTCCCACTTTTAAAAATGTTTTATTGCTCCTTTCTGTTTTTATATCACAATAATTTCTGAATCTACCCTTTTGCCTCTCCCTGGTTGTTTAGTCTTCCCTTACAACAAAGAAAAAGAAAAACACCTAGGCAAAACCAACATATTGACTGGTTTGACAGCATACATAAAATTCCACACCCATAATTCTACTCCTCTCCAACAAAAGGTATGTTTTTTTCTCTCTTCCCTAGGGCCAAGATTTTAACTATACAGTATACAGTGTTCAGTCTTTCTGTATATTGTTTTCTTCATTTAGGCTAAAATATGCTCCTACTTCCTTGTGACATCATAAGCAAGTGGTATCTTTTGTATTCATAGATATAAGATAGTGATGTCTTTTATATTCACAGATAGTTTCAAAGATATATACATACATACATAATGAGACTACAAGTATGAGTAAAGTCTTTGCCCTCATGGAGAGAGAATCTAGTATGAAAGGTAAGACATAATGATAGATAACCATAATATAGAGTGTTGCAACTTCTGGGACAAAGGTACAAAGTATTATGGGAGTGCAAAGGAGACATCACATTTTAAGCCGGAGAGAACTGGAAAGCTTTGTGAAAGAACTGGCATTTGATTCAGGCCTTGAGGAATGGATAGGAATTAGGTAGAGAATGAGAGGTTTTGGCTAAAGCAAAGAAAGGTGAAGGAGAAGAATGGGGAATAGGCTGATCAAGCAAGTTAAGTGCTTATTATGAATGGCCTTGAATATGAGGACCAAGAATTTGTTTTTTATCCCGTAGGCAATATTATTGAAGGGTTTTTTTTTATATTTAACAAGTTTTTTTTTTCTGATAAAATGCCTAGCCACTGTTCATTGGCAAAGGGTACTGTTTCCCAGGGTCATTGATTATTGGGGAACTATGCTCCATTAACTCCAAATTTGATGCCCTAGGCTGCACATTTCTTTCTATTTTCAATGGGGATGCACTAGTATTTTTTTATCTAGAACCCAGCAGAGCCCAAATGTAGTCTCTTATTGGGACAGTAAAGTGCAAAGTTTGTAATGGTAATTCACTGTCTTTTCTGAAAAAATATATTTGAAAGCACATGGGCAGTATAATTTAGAAGCAGATAGCCAAGTGGAGTTTAGAAAGAAGGAATAATGTAGTATCTCACAGTTGATTCTGATGAGGTTGCTGTTTCTGATTATATTTTGGGAGGATCTCTTATGGGTCAGTTTACAAATAGCATCTGGGAAAGCATCCCACCTTAAATAGGGGTATTTAATGAAAACCACAGTAAAAATACTGTCATGAATAAAAGTATCTGAAAGATTTGAAATAATGTAAGGAACTGCCATTTTAGTGGTATGACAATAATTAAAACTTTTAGTTTCTATTTCACTATTCAGAAAAATTATTTTAGTAGGTAGTAGCTCCTGTGTTCCAAGCTGAACAACTCCAAAGAAAGCGCCTCTTTGAGATAGCTGTGTAATATTAGTTTCCATAAGAAAATCACTTAACTTGTAGCTATGATACTCGAGGATAATTTATAAAAGAAAACTAAAGCAGTTGCTTTTGTGAGCACATTTAATAATGGAGAACAGCTTGGTGTAATGGAGAGAGAGCTTATCTTAAGTCAGGAAGGCCTGGATTCAAATCCTTCCTCTGACATTTCCAGGTTATGTGACTGTCAAGTTACCTATCCTGCCAGTATTCCAGGCAACACTGAGATGTAAATCATGGTACAGTTGCAGATATTTACTGGTATTGCAGATACTTACTGGTATAGAATTCACTCACTAGGAATTCCCCATATCTAATAAATTATAGATTAGAACCATCTCCCCCCCCCAAAAAAAAACTAGTGATAGTTATAAAGCACCAAAGCAAAAAAATTAAGTTTATTAGGATTCTCTAATTTGTGACTTTTTATATTTTTTCTCATCAAAATCGGACCATTTACTGCTTGAAATTTTTCTCTTTTGTGAAAAACACCAATTAGAAAAGATGAAAAAAAATGAGCCTATTTAGCATTGAGAGAAATTTGGAGATGGAGGGATAAAAACTATCTTGCTATTCTAGGGGACTTGAAAGTCTTTTTAAAAGCTACCACAATAGAGTCCATTGTAGTAGCTGCTCACCAGACTTTAGCTGAATAGGATTGGTATTTATTAGTATTTTACACTTCACCCAAGCATTAAAAGGATGGATGCAGTGTATCCTTTTCAAGTGGACAGAGGAAAGTGAGAGATTTATTTCCTTCCTTGAGGATTATATTTAGATTTTTATATAAGGAACTCTAGTGATAAGCCTAATACCAGCCTTTAAAACAAAATGAGATTTTGTCTTAGAGTGGAAGGGAGCTGGGATGGTATGGCTATCAAAAATATATTAATACTATAATCTGAGCTTGAGGCATAAATCTGCCGGAAACAATTTTTATTAATTTAATATTATTCTACATTCAGATGATTCTAGTTTAAAGAGATGTCCAGAGTAGCATGGTGCCTTTATGCCCTTTTCACTCCCTCAAGACAATTTGAGATAACGTTTATAAGAATCAAGTTGGGATTAAGGTTCTTAAGAATAATAGTCACAATTCAATTCCTTCTTTGACTATCCTTTCAAGAATTTGTCTGTACTATTAAGAGTGACCTCTTCCCTCTGATCAATCAATCCTTTCTAAATTACAGAAAGGGGCACTTCCTTTGGGAGACTCAAAAGCCAGTGGTTTCAGAGGATTTAGAAGGCCAAGTTATAATCTAGATTTTTTAAACTCATTAATCTTTATTCTAGGGACCTTAGCCTTGGTTCTTGACCTTTCGCTCATCTTCCTAAAGGGAAAAATCTGGGAAGGATTTTAGGTTGGAGAAAATTTATTTCTAAGAAATATTTATTTCTCAAAAATTATTTTTAATTTATTTCTAAGAAAATATTATTTCATAATAGTATTTGTTTATCTAAAAAGGAGAGTATGCTTCTATAAAGTCTATAGGAAATAGACTTTAATTTGCTTTGCCTTCACCCCAAACTCAAGTGTTTGGTTAGAGATTTTGAATGAGGAAGAATATTTCCTCTCTTAAAACAAATACAGGTTTTAATATGGGAAGACCCTTTGAGAGGGGAAGGGAAAGGTATACATGGAATACTATGGTGATGTTAGAAATAGAAAATATCATTAACACTTATTTTTAAAATAAAAAATTGAGGTCAAAGTATTGTTTTTCTTTGACTTTAATTTTTTACCATTAAAACTGAATTTTTTTAATGTAAAAGTTTGAGAGCTTTTCTTATGATTCTTCTCATTAGGGCCAACAGTTGTTGGCTCTGATTTATTTTTGACAAGGTCTTCAAGTCAGCCTATAGTTGAAAATGTCACACATAATCATGCTAGCCAATTAGACATATTTTAAAACAACTGTCCATGGTATTTATATAGTGAGTGGGTGGCCTGGGCTACAGAACTGCTGGGAATCCTGTCTCATAAGCCTGTGCCCTGAGGACAACAGGTGTAGCCTCTCTGATTGACATTTTTTACTAGCTTACTCAGTACTTAATTAGTGTTCCTAAACACGGTTTTCCATATTCTTCTTGTAGGACAATTTGATTGTGCTATTTTTCGAATGATTATTTTGACTGTTTTGCATACATTAGAACATCACAGCTCTGCCTTTTCTTTGCCTCTACAAAGTCTAAGGATAAAAAGCCATGTTGCAATATTTTTAAATGTTTGCAAGCTGAAGATTTTTGTCTTTGATTCTTCAAGTAAACTTTGAGGCAATAAGAAGGTTCCTGTTCCCCCAATGGTATCCCATCTTATTTGCATGTTTCACTTGGCAGCCTTTGAAAAGTATTTTGCAAGGTGACCTACTTAAAATAGACTCCCATTAAAGTCATATTGTTAATAAGTTATGCATTGCACAGGTCCATTGATGTCAGTATCTATGTTTACCAGTACAATTCAGCTCTGAATATTATTCCATTATAGCTTAAATCACCTAAGGTATATTGCTGTTGCTGCTGAACTCATACTAGGACTTGCTGTCCTGTTTGGCAAGAGACCACTATATCTATCTTGCCCTGATCCTTTTGCCACCCCCTCACCCACTTCCCCAGCTTTCCACCTCTTGCTCTGGGAACAGAATTAAATCAATCCTGCCGTTGCTTCTGGAAAGTATAGGTCAGATGGCTAGCCTATCACTTCACTCACCATCCTTATGACTTCCCAGGCCAAAACATCCTTTCCTGGCTACCATGCCCCCATGTGTATTCTCTTCCCTATTAGAATTTAAGGTCCCAGAACAATCTGGCTTTTGTATTTGTCTCCCCAGAATTTTGTACAGTGCCTGGCACATTTCTACAGACTAAATAAATGCTTTTTCATTCATTTATTATCATCTTTGTTGGCCCCTTTACATTTAAATGCAACTACAGAGATTTTTTCAATGTTACCTTTTGATATAATTTCCAATGTGTAGGCAATTCCTGAATATTTGTGTTGACAGAAGGGGGTAGTTTTGTAGATAATTCAGAATACAAATCTGGCATGATTTTATACATACATCTTCATATATCCCTCTATCTTCAGGGCCATGACCCATTACTGTTTTTGTCTAATAGAAGTCTGGAAGTCAACTAGAAAGAAAGAGTTGGACTGCTATGAATAATTCACAAATGACTAGATGGTTTGGTCTTTAGGAATACTATACCTTTCCAACTGAGTGGCATTTGTATTAGGATCTTTTTTTAAGTATAAAAAACTTTTTTGTCTGCTTGCAAAAAAATATTTCTTGTGTTTGGCCCAGCCTTCTACTTTGCAGTTTCTAATGGAAGAATGAATGCTGAAGTCCAAGAATCAGAACTTAGGTGAGATCTTGAAATTCCCAGTATTATATTCAAGAGTTTCCCAGTGCAAAAGATGCTACTTTTACTTCTAAAACTCAAATCAATTTAGCCCCTAAGGAATGGGAAACTGTTAAATATTCTAGTCTTGCTTCAGTGGCTTGCTTTTGACTTCTCCCCTTAAGTGCCTCTGAATATTGCAAATGGCAAGGAGAACTTTTCTTTTGACCCAGTTTTGGGGCACAATTATCTGCAGTAGTTGGTCAAAGTGCATTAGTTTTAATGAGCATAAACTGTAGGGAACTTAAAAAAACAACAGATTATCTTCAGTTTGAGAACAGTATTGTGAAGCTGAGAAAGAAGGGGTTTTTTGTAGGTGGTTGGTTGTTTTTTCCTTGTAGCCTCACCTGCATTCTGGTACTTATTATTCTAAGATGTCATTTTGGGAGTGACTGATCTAGAATGTTCTTAATACTAGCACTACTGGCACCCAGGAAATAAAGCTCCCCTCATCTCACCCTGCCAGGCCGGTGGTTGTGCATCTTTTGTGATGTCTGCTTTGGGACTTTCTTGAGAGTTGATCCTTTCTTAATCTAGAAAGCCAAAGAAGAAGCAGTCATCTCCTCAGCTTTCCTAAGAGTATTAAAGTTTCCTATGGCCTCTTGTTTAATCTAGTGTAGCTACAGAATAGGTTGATTCCAACACTAAAATGCCAAAAGAGATTTGCCATTTTACTTTATCTCCCCTCCAAGTAATAATGGAATGCTCTCAGGAAGAGCAGGGTAATATGGTGTGATTGAATAGTGGATATAGGCACATAATCAACAAGTAGGCAAAGTGACTAGGGCCCTAAAAGGATCTTGGGGAAAGAGGGAATTGGCAAGAAAGTGGCCTCTTTGTAAAGAAGGGAAATATTACAGGTGTTCAGTAGCACATGTTGCCCACATCCTGAGTCTTCAAATGCTCATTAAGTGTATTCACTCTTTTTAAATGTGGTAATATATACCAACACTGAGTACCCAAAAGACCTTTTATTCTCAGTGTAGACTTACTATGCTCTATGGCAGTTTCAGTTTCAGTTCTGAGTATAACCACCTGAGATTGCAGTTTGTATCATCAGTTAATTTTATTAGTTCATACTAAAAGCTAAACTCGCTTGTAAATCTTTAGTTTATCCTAAAATCACTCTCCCCTTTCTTAAGCTATCACTCTCTCATATGCACATACATATATAAAATATTTCATTAAACACAGTGAATGGAATGGATCTAATTTCTACAGCATTCTCCCAAATGCATGTGGATCCCCCTCAAGGGAATTCCTATTAGAAAAGAAATTGGATCAGCAACTCTAGGATTATATGGCTAACAAGCTCCTATTTTCTCTGTTGTTCAGCAGTCTTGAAGAACTCCTTTGTTTGGGCATCAGGAGGATGTGGTGCCCTAATTAGGCTTGGGTGTGGAATTGTCTCACACAGAGCTGCCCTTTAGAGCAGAGTTCTCAATTCATGGGAAGTGGTTGGCAATTCTGCCAGTTTCTCTGCATCTGAAGAAAGACAGATTTAAAGGAAGACAAAGAAGTCAACCCATTTATTAATATGACTTGATCCCATTTAACAGAATTCATGTATCTATTTGTTACTGTGGAGCACCCCCATAGGTAAAATGAAAAGGTTGGACTAGATAGGTGTCCCAACCTTTTTATGAGAAGCTCCTTTTTACTTATCTAAAGCCTTGGTTGAAAGCATTACTATAATTTGTGAGGCTGCTTCCCGGAAGAGACATTTTCTAGGAGCTCCAACATGTCCAGAGACCATTTCAAGCAAAGTGGGTGTGGATGGAGGCTCCATGAGCCACTGAGTCAGGCTTTGCATTCTCCTTGTGCGCAGAGGCTGGGAATTTTGTGATTAGAAAAGAACAGAATTTTTGAGTTGAAAGGGACTTTAGAACTCAAAGGATCATGGATTTAAAACTGGAGTGTACCTCAGAGATATATATCTCCTAGTCCTATCCACCTCATTTTTATCCTTGAGGAAACAAAAATGGGTGGCAAAGCTGGGGTTTGAGCCCAAGTTCTCAAAGTACAAATCCACTCCTCTTCCCACTGTACTATGCTGTAGAGCCCTAAACAAGCTAAATAATTTGTCCAGTTTGTCATGCAGCTATCCAGTAGCAAAGCTAAAACTAGTGTGGCGTGGTGAGAATACTGGATTTGGACTCATCAGACTTGTGTTTGAATCCTTACTTTGCTAGTTATTACCTGTCTGGGTAGGTGTCAGATTCTCTCTGGAACTCAGTTTCTTCAGTAAGAGAGTAGACTCAATTTCTAAGTTGCCTTCCAGTTCTAAGTTTTTAGAAAGCCTAGATCTCTGGAATTCAAGGCCAGTGTCCTTTATACTGCATCATCCTGTGTAAGGTCATATCCATTCTAAAGTCCCTTCCACTACCTCCAAAATGGTATGATTCTCTGTGAGATTCTCTTTCAGGTACGATTTCATCTTAGTTTTTATAAATGATTTTTGTCATGAGTAGGTATCTATCTTCTAAAACTGGGGCAAACCTGTGGTTTTTCCTTTACAAACTAGAGCTCTTCTGAATCTCCTGTAGTGCTGGTTATTTCCATCTTTGGTCACCTTTGCCAATTTTCTGGATATGATGTGAAATATCAGAATTTGGCAGGATTTCATTTTTATTAGTTATTTAGAACAATGTTTCATTTAGTTATTAATAGTTTGAAATTCTCATTTTTAAGTATCATTTGTTCTTATCTTTTAATGGCATCCTCTAGCTCTTTGTCTTACTCAGTTATGTTTGGTTCCTGTGTATATTGAACATCTTAACTATTTGATGCAAAGATTTTTTCCCCAGTTGCTACTTTTTGTTCTTGCAGAAATTTTAAGTTTCATTTAATTGATTATTTATTTTACATTTTATGTATCCTTTGGTCAAAAATTTTCCTCCAAGTCATACCTGATCTGGCTCTCTTCTTCTTCTTCTTTTTTTTTAAACCCTTACCTTCCATCTTGGAGTCAATACATAGTATTGACTCCAAGGCAGAAGAGTAGTAAGGGTAGGCAGTGGGGGGTCAAGTGACTTGCCCAGGGTCACACAGCTGGGAAGTGTCTGAGGTCAAATTTGAACCTAGGACCTCCTGTCTCTAGGCCTGGTTCTCAATCCACCCAGCTATCCAACTGCCCCCTTGGCTTTCTTCTGACTATTTTTATGGTATGACCTTTAATCCTGAGATTGAGTCTCCAGTTTGAGCTGTGAATAGTACACAGTTTAAGATGTTGGTCAGGAAGAACCAATGTCTGCTGCCTCTTGTGGGATCAACAAGAGTTTAGAAATTGTCACTGCTTTGGGAGGGAGGACTAAACAGAAATCCCGTAAATTGGACCTTGGAGTGGTTTGGAATTGGAGATCAGTGGGATCTCTGAATATTTAAGTATCCCAGTGTTAATTTCATGAGGTTTTTATATTGTGTGTACAGTTTCTGTCTTCTGATCTTATGGATACAGGTATAGTTAATCCATACTTATTAAATAATTCATTTTTTGGAGTTTTTGAGTTGCTGAAGTTTGCCTAAAGTATCTATTTTGCCAACTTATTTCTATTATTTTTTGAAATTTGTTTTATTGATGCTTGTGTCTTTATATCCTAGTCATTTGGGGGAAGAGATCAGACAAAAAACCTTCCTTCCCAAATTGAACTCCTTGTGACCAAAAAACAACAATTGAGCAAAAAACACTCAATACAGAAACTATGTCTGATTCTATATACTGGGTTTTGTTTTAGTAGTTTTTCACTTCTGTAAGGAGAGAGGCATGTTTCATGACTTGTTCTCTAGGCCCTCACTGGGTTTTCAGTTAATACAGAGATTAACTTCCTTTTAGTAAATATTATTCTTTTGGCTCAGCTTTTTTCACTTTGCATCAGTTCATACTAATTTTCCTATGTCTCTAAATTTTTATTATTGTTAGGCTACATGTTATGAGGTGTATAAAGAAGCCCTTACCTTTGAAGAATTTATAGTTTAATTGGAGAGAAGTGACACAAATCTCTGAGATGTTACTTAGAAATAAGATTTTGTTTTTTATGATGATTTTGTGATTCTTAGCTTGACAATCACCAAAAAGTCGAATATCTCCATATACAAACAAGAACCTTTAGCTTGCTTTTTTTTTAAACCTTTACCTTCCATCTTGGAATCAATACTGCATATTGGTTGCAAAGCAGAAGAGTGGTAAGGACTAAGCAATGGGGATTAAGTGACTTACCCAGGGTCACCCAGCTAGGAAGTGTCTGAGACCAGATTTTAACCTAGAACCTTCCATCTCATTCCACTGAGCCACCCAGCTGGCCCCTTTAGCTTACTTTTTAAAAAAGCATGTAATATGTGAACTGGAATGATCTCCAGGAATTGATGCAGAGTGAAAGGTGCAGATCCAGGAGATCATTGTACACAGAGACTGATACACTGTGGTACAATCGAACATAACGGACTTCTCTACTAGCAGCAATGCAAGGAACCAGAGCAATGCTGAGGGATTTATGAGAAAGAAAACTAGCCACATTCAGAGGAAGAACTGTGGGAGGAGAAACACAGAAGAAAAACAACTGCTTGAACACATGGGTTGATTGGGGATATTATTGGGGATGTAGACTCTAAATGATCACCCTAATGCAAATATCAATAATATGGAATTAGGTCTTGATCAATGGTACATGTAAAACCCAGTGGAATTGTGTGTCGGCTAAGGGGAGTTAGGGGGGTTTGGGGGAGAGGGAAAGAACATGAAACATGTAACTAGGGGAAAATATTCAAAATAAAATTTTTTTAAAATAGCAACAACAATAAATATATTTTTACAGAAAAAAATAAAATAATGTTGACATAAAAAAGCATGTAATAAATGTAACCGTTTCTAAGCTATACCACTTTTTTCTGTCTCCCTCTAAAATTCCTTCTGTTTTATGCAATTTCAGTGTTCCAGTGACCCACACTTCTTCTATTTTGGCAGTACTAATATCACTATCCTCTCTCTTCCCCAAAACCCTAAAAAAAGAAGGCTTTGTATATATGCATAAGCATAGTCAAACAAAACATAACAACATATTGGCAATGCCTGAAAAACAACTATCACATTCTTCACCTCTAGTTTATCAATCTCACTGTCAAATGATGCAAGGCACAATTCCTCATCATTCTTCTGAAGTCATCATTCCCTGCATTCCTGACTTTCATAATTGTTTTCCTTTCTAATGTATTAACAATTGCATAATTTAGTCTCCTGGTTCTGCTCACTTCACTCCATATCAGTCCACATAAGTCTTCTAGGTTTCTTCAAAATCCATCCCTTTCATCATTTTTATAGCCATATTAATTGGTTCCCCAACTGACAAATACCCACTTTATCTCCAGTTCTTTACCATAACAAAAATACTGACAGAAATATTTTTAATATCTTTATATAAAATTTTTAAACACTTACCTTCTGTCTTAAAATCAATACTGTATAAGGGCTAGGCAGTGGAAGGTTAAGTGATTTGCACAGGGTCACACAGCCAGGATAGGATATGTCTGAGGTCAGATTTAAACCCAAGACCTTCCATCTTTTCACCTGCTCTCAATACACTAAACCACCAATCTGTCCCCTAAATATTTAAAAAATATATTTAATACCTTTTCTTCTTTCTTGATCCCTTTGGTATGCATGTCTAATAGTGGTATAACAAATAAGAGGATATATACAACAGTTAGTAGACTTTTTGAGGATACATTCAAATTGTTTTTCAAAATAATTGGTATAATTTCATCCTAGCTCTAACAGCAATGTATTAATGTGGCTATACTTCTTTATGCCTTCCAATAATTGAAATTTTCATTTGTTTTTTTTGTCATCTTTGGCCATCTGGGCTTGCAAGATAATATCAGAATTATTTTAATTTGCACTTTTCCTATTATTAGAGAGTTGGAGTATTTCATATGATAGGCAATAGGCTTTTTTTCTTCTTTTGAGTACTTAATCATATCCTTTGACCATTTATTTTTTAAGGGATGGTTCTTTTTCTTATTTATACATTTGAATCAATACCCTATACATAATATAATATTTTATAAAATAGTTTTACTGCAAAGATTCCACCCCAAGTTAACTGCTTCCCTACCAATTTTGACTTAATTGATTTCATTTTGTACAAAAAAGTTTTTTTTTTTAATTTGATGTAATCAGAATTATTCATTTTGACTGTGGTGGTCTTTTCCTATTTTTATTTGGTCAAGAACTCATCTCTCATTCATACTTGTGAAAAGGTATCTTTTCTCTTCATAAACTAAGAAGTTTAAGTTCTATACTTGATTTTTTTAAACCCTTACCTTCTGTCTTGGAATCAGTACTATGTATTGGTTCTAAGGTAGAAGAGTGGTAAAGGGCTAGGCAATGGGAGTTAAGTAACTTGCCCCAGAGTCACATAGCTAGGGAGTATCTGAGGCCAGATTTGAACCTAGAACCTCCCATCTCTCAAGCTTGGCTCTCCATCCACTGAGCCATCC
Organism: Gracilinanus agilis; assembly: GCF_016433145.1. Lineage (NCBI taxonomy): Eukaryota > Metazoa > Chordata > Mammalia > Didelphimorphia > Didelphidae > Gracilinanus > Gracilinanus agilis. Next base: position 271,130,433 of record NC_058130.1, on the reverse strand, counting down.
AGCTGACCCCTCTATACCTAATTTTTGCAACATTGCTTTCTAGTTTTCCTTGTAGGTTTGTGAAAAGATGGCTCTAGTCCCAGTGTTTGGGGTCTAATTTTGCTTCTCTATGTTTGTATCTGATCTGCTCCAGATTGACTATACTATTTTCTAACCAGTAGCAAAGTAGCTTTGGTGGTGATACTGCTTTGTAAGATAGTTTTATATCTGATACTACCAGACCCCCCTAACTCTCTGCTTTTTTTCATTATTTTCATTAGATTCCTTGTCTTTTTGTTTATAGTCAGCAAATATTTATTAAGGACCCACTACATGCCAGGTGCTGTGCAAAGCACTGAAAATACAAATAAAATAAAGCATTGGATTTTTAAAAAAGATTCTCAAGGAGCTCAGTGTAATGGGGGACACAACATACAAACAAGATGTATACAGGGTAAATTAGAAATTTTGGAAAGGCACTAGGATTAAAGAGGACTGAGAAATGCTTATTGCTGACAGTGGCCCTTCAACTAAGACTTGAAGGAAGCCAGGAGGCAGAAATGAGGAGAAAGTTCTACAATGGAGGGAGCAGGTCACAACTATTGAAAATGCCCAGTCAGGGGATGAGGGTGGGGTGTCATGTTCAAGGAACCAGCAGGGAGGTCAGTGTCATTAGATCACAGAAGACATGGGAGTAGGAGTGGAATAAGGTGTTAAAAGCCTGAAAAGGTAGGTAGGAGCCAGGTGATAAGGGGCTTTAAAAGCCAACCAGGATTTTCTGTTTACTTGTAGAAGTATTGAATAGGAAGATTGACATGGTCAGACCTGTACTTTAGAAAGATTTTTGTTCCTCCAGATGAATTTTATTATATATTTTTTCTAGCTCTATCTTTTGGTAGCTTTATTGGCATGGCACTGAATAAGTGAATCAATTTAGATAATGCTGTCATTTTTATTACATCAGCATGGCTCAACTCTAAGTAGTTAATAACTCTTCAATTATTTAAATCCACCTTTATTTCTATAAAGAATTCCTAGTTGTATTCATTCATATAGTTCCTTGTGTGTCTTAGTAGGTGTTTTCCTAGATGTCTTATATATTCTGTAGTTACGTTTTTAATGAAATTTCCCTTTCTGACTCCCAGCTGGATTTTGTAGGTAATACACAGAAAGCCTTATGATTTTTGTAGGTTTTATTTTTTATCTTACTACTTTGTTGAAGTTATTGTTTCAATTAATTTTTATTTTAACTACTAAAATTCTCTAAGAAGATCATAAAGACATCAGCAAAAAGACATAATACTGTTGTCTCCTTTGCCTGTTCTTATTGCTTTAATTTCTTTTTTCTCACAGGTATAGCCAGCGGTTTCTAGTCCTATATCAAATAAAGGTGGTGATAAATGGACATTGTTGCGTTGCCATTGAGCTTATTAGAAAGATTTCTCCCTTAACATTAAGCTGGGTTTTGATATTAGATACTATTTAACCATATTAAGGAAAGATCCATCTATTCCTATAATTTTTAATGCTTTCAACAAAAGTAGATGTATTTTGTCAAAATACATCTGTATCAGGGGCAGCTGGGTAGCTCAGTGGATTAAGAGTCAGGTCTAGAAGGGGCAGCTGGGTAGCTCAGTGGATTGAGAGTCAGGCCTAGAGACAGGAGGTCCTAGGTTCAAATCTGGCCTCAAACACTTCCCAGCTGTGTGACCCTGGGCAAATCACTTAACCCCCATTGCTTAGCCCTTAGCCTTCTGCCTTGGAATCAATACACAGGATTGAATCTAAGACAGAAGGTAAGGGTTTAAAAAAAAAAAAAAAAATATATATATATATATACACATATGTGCACACATATGTATATTATATATATATATCTGTATCTGTTCATAAAATCCTGTGATTCTATTATTTTAAAAATTAATATGGTCAATTATGTGATATTGAACCTCTCTTGTCCATTCCTGATCCCTAGGGTATAGTTTTTTATACATTGTTATAGTTGCTTTATTAATCTTTTATTCAATATCTTTGTATCAGTATTCATTAAAAATCCACAGATAAAAGGAAGTAAGAGGAAGATACCATCAGGGCAGTTTTGAATTTGTTGTGTAGTTCTTTTAAAAGGAGAAGCTGTGTGGTTCATTGGATTGAGAGCCAGGCCTAGAGAGAGTTCCAATCTATCCTGAGACATGTCCTAGCTTTGTGACCTCGGGCAAATCACTTAACCCCCATTTCTAGCTCTTACCTTTCTTCCTTGAACTAATACACAGTATTGATTCTAAGATGGAAGGTAAGAGAGTTTTTTTTAAGGTATATGAAATAAAGATGGGTAGTTTCATATATTACCCTTTTCTGTTCTTTGTATTTCTAAATGGTCATATTTGTTGATGGTTCATCAAGTTTATAATAATAAAAAAGAAAGTTTAAAAATGTTATCAGCATTCTGAGAAAGGAAAGACATTTCTGACTAAGAGGGAATCAGGAAGACCTTTATGGAAGAGGTAACAGTTGCACTTGGTCTTCAAAAAACTTTAATAAATTTTGAATTGTTGAAGGGATGGATAGAATTTCAACAAGCAGAGACTGGGTTTGGGAGAGGATTAGTAAACTCTGAGTAAAGGCACAAAGGTGAGAAAAGTACAAGATATAGAACAGTCCCACTTGGCTGGAGCATAGTGAATAGGAAAGAGAATAATGAGATGGAAGGCACATAGTTACTGATTGTGAAAGACATTGAATATGTGGAAAGTTAATATTAATTTGTACTCCTTTTTGCTTGAGATTGGCCCTCCGTTGTCTTCATGAGTTTCTTACCTAGGTACTAGTTCTATGGTGTCATTCAGACCATAGGGAGCCTGTGGCTAGTTAAGATTGTAGTGAACAGTCTATTTTAATAAATTGATATTTTTAAACTAAATACAGCCTGCAGATAATTTCAGTTGTCAAGGACTACACTAAGGTGTTTGGATTTTAAAAACTTTAGGAAATAGAGAATAAAGGTTTTAAGCAGTGGAGTAGCATGAATTGTTCTGTGGATGAAAAATTATTCTGGTAAAGGTACAAAGGACGATTTAGAGGAGCAGGGTTAGGGTTAGGAACTGAATGCAGGGATGTCAGGATTACAATTGTTTAGGTAAAAGGTAATGAGAGCTCAAATTAGAATGGCAGCATTACAAAGAGAAGTAAGGACATATTTGAGTGATATTTCAGTTAGAATTAATAGGACCTGGGGAATAATTAAATCATAGAATTCAAGATTTGCAAGTAACTGTTGTTCTGTTTTGAAATATGAATACTCTATAAAGTCCCAAAGAAGTCATCATCTAACTTTCATTTGAAACTCTCCATATTGGGGGAGTTCACTACCTCCTTAGGCTGTTAGCACAAGCCCTAATTGTTAGGCATTTCTTCCTACCTCTGTGTTTCTTCCATAAGTGTTTTTTCTGGGCATAAATCTAATTCCTCTTTTATATGACAGGTCTTCAGATAATTGGAGGCTGTGATCATTCCTCTCCAGGTCCTCCAAGTCCCTAGTCTAAATATCTGCATGTCTTGCAAATTCTCTGTATCCTGGTCTCCAAGTCCTTCACCACAGTAGTTCTCCTCCTCTAGGTGTACTCTAAGCATATCTTTTCCAAAATTGGCACCTAAACCTGAATGTAATACTCTAGATGTGACCTGACCAAGTGATATATAGAACTATCCTATTCTTTGTTCTGAACATTATACTTCCATTAATGCAACCTTAGATCAAATTAGCCTTTCAGGGCTACTATATTACACACTTGACTCTTGTTTTTGTTTATAGTTCTCTAAAAACACTGGGTCTTTTTCACGTGAGCTACTTTCTAGCTATGTCTCTCCTCTCCTTTACTCATACAGTTGATTTTTTTTTTCAATTGAAGAGTAGGACTTTACATTTATCCCTATTAAATTTCTCTTTATTTTATTTGGCCCATCATTCTTGCCTGTTGAGGACTTTTTAGATCCTAGTTCTCTCATCTAATCTATAAGTCATCACTCCCAGCCTTTTGTCATCTGAAAATCTGATAAGCTCAACATTTATACTGTCATTTCAGTCATTAATAAATATATTGAGTAGAATTTTGCCAAAGCACACTTCTGTTATATGCTTCACTAAATCTTCCCAGACTAGCATTAATTCATTAAACTTCTACATTGGAAGTCAAGTTATTCAGCTATTTCCAAACCCATCTAACTGTAATATCATATCTTTAAGTTTGTAACTGTGTAAAATGCCTTGGTAAAATCAAGAAATATACTGTGTAGCATTTTCCTGATCTATCAGGTGAGTGGCTATCAAAAAGGGAAGGATAACAATTCACTTTTATATACTTTAAAGTTTGCAAAACACCTTCTTCACAGTAGCTCTGTGTGGTAATACAGATATTATTATCCCCATTTTACAAATAGAGAAACTAGGTTACAAAAACTTTTAATGATTCGCCCTTGCCAATAAAGCTAATAAATGTTTGCTGAGACTCAAATCCAAGTTTCTTAAAGTCCAGTGCTCTTTCTATCTATTGGTGTTTTTTTTATAAACATTTTTTATTTTAAACTTAAGCCACTGGGTAAAAAAGTATTTCCATTCACTACAAAATACAAACAGATTCTATGTGAAACTCTGAATCTTCATTTCATACTACTTGGGTTTTTTGTATATAATAAATTTTATATAAAACTTTTAAAACTATATTTCTTATATGTACTTCCTTTAGTTCTCTTTGGGGGGGCATTATTACTTCTACCCCTCCCATTTAACCAAAGAAAGAAAAAACACCTCAATATTTGTGACAAATAAGCAGAGTCAAGAAAAATTAATATCCACAAAGCCATGTTTAAAAACATATGTCGGGGCCAACTAGGTGGCTCAGTAGTTCAAATATGGCCTCATACTCACCCTAGCTGGGTGACCCTGGGCAAGTCACTTAATCCCTATTGCCTAGTCCTTACCACTCTTCTGCCTTGAAACCAATACATAGTATTGATTCTAAGATGGAAGGTAAGGGCTTTTCAAAAATTAATTAATTACAGACATATATCTCTATGTCTTGTGTTCATCATATTAGTGAATTAGAATGCTTTATCATAGATTTTCTGGAGATATAGTTGGTCATTCTTTAAAGGAACTTTGTTTGGGTTCCTAGTTTAAGACTGGGTATGAGTGGTAAGAGAGAAGTAAAAAATTGTGCCCAAGTTTTTAAGCTTGAGTGTTATGTACCATTGGTAAGGTGGGAAGAAGAGCAGGTTTGGGAAAAAGATCATGAGTTCGATATTTAGATGTGTTAATTTTGGGAGATGCCAATGAACATTCAGTTAGAGATGAGGTAGAGATATGAGCTTCAGCTCCAGAGAATTAAACAGTTTATTCCAAGAGCTGGCAATTTAACATTTTAAATTATGGACAATAAATACATAAACAAACAAGTAGACAAACAAATAAATAAATAAATAAGTTTTGTGAGGATAGTGTTTGCGGAATGCTGCATATACTATTAGCAGAGCTGCTGTGAGTTAATTGTGCTGAAATTTTTTTTGGTTAATCTTTATTAGAAGGGAAGGCTTTTGATCAAATTACTTACCATCTCTGAGAGGGAGGAGGGAAAAGTGGGAAGGGAATGAGGGAGACAATTTGGATCTTATAATTTTGGAAATGTCTGGAAAATTATTATCACATATAATTGGGAAAAAAATATCTTTGAATAAAATAAATTAAATGAAAAAAGAAGGGAAGGCTGTTGTATTCATTTGAAAATAGATGGGATGTAAAAACAAGAGAAATTAACAGAAAAAAATAAAATTAAAAAAATTTCCAATGGTCTGCTTGTGAATTGATTGTTTAACGGTTAAACAATCAATTCTGGAACTAAGAAGCTTAGACACAGTGTCTAAGCTTCTTAGTTCCAGCATTGAAGAGATAACTTAATGAATGGGGCTAACACCCTCACATCTGTATTAAGTTTAAACTATACTTTTGGATAACTTCCTAACAGTTGTAACTTTGAAACTCATAGTAAAGCCTTGACCTTATATCAGCAACTGCCTTTTAGACATTTTAAACTAGATGTGTTCAGTAGGCCTCTCAAACTCAACTTGTTCAAAACTGAACTCATTATTCACTAGCCAACCCCTAACCCCTTCCCTCTTCTCATCTTTCCTATTCCTATTAATCAGTCAGTAAACGTTTCAGTGCCTACTCCTGGCTAGATACTGTGCTAAGTGCTAAAGATACAAAGAAAAGCAAAAGAATTCTTTCTGTTAAGGAGCTCACATTTGAGCCAACATGAAAATAGCTGTGTACAGACAAGATATATACAGGATAAATTGGATATAATCAGCAGAGAGCAGGCACTAGAATTTAGGGAGATTGAGGAATGCTTCTTGTAGATGAAATATTTTATCTGAGACTTGAAACCAGAGAAGCCAAGAGGCAGAGGTGAGGAGATAGAGAATTCCAGGCATGTTTGTTTTTTAACCCTTATCCTACTGTCTTTCCCAGGATCACAAAACTAGGAATTGTCTGAGGCCAGATTTGAACCTAGGACCCTCCCGTCTCTAGGCCTGGCTTTCAATCCACTGAGCTACCCAGCTGCCCCTTTATGTGTTTCTTTGAAAGCTGCCTCTTGATGCTGAAGCACAGAACTTCTTGAAATCTCTTCCCTTTTTAGTTCCATACTCTTTAATTGATATATGGTCCAAGACAACAAAGACAAAGTTTTTACAAGGAAGATCTCTTATTTTTATTTTTATTGAGCATTAGCTTATATAGAATGTATGCTCTTTGGCCTTTTGGAGAATTATAATTCTGCTACTGTAAATGAATTTATTTTGATTTGATGAATTTGATTATGTGGTAGAATAGGCAGATCTCAGTTTTGCTCTAATCTGGTTGGGAGGCATGTGTCTCCTTTATCAATCTATTTTTACTAATGTTTCAGAAAACAGGCTTTCTGCAGTGTCATTTGTATGGCATTTGTAGCATAGTCATGATAGTTAAAAACAAGCAGACAAATTTGTTTCTTTAAAACCTTAATAAACATATTTTTTAAACCTTTAAAACAGAGGCTGAAATTAACTGACTACAAAGATGCTCTAGTGGCTATGATTTTCACTCTCCCCATTAGAGGAAAAGAAAGGATAGTTATAAGATTAATGGATTCTGCTGCTAACTGAACTTGGGAATGCAGTTTCATTGATTTAATATTTCCTCTATTAACCCTCCCAAGATAATATCCCTTGTGGTCCTCATGGCATACAGTCATGCACTTTCTTACCTCCATAAGTTTCTGTATTACATTGCCTTGGTATATGGAGGAAGGGACAAGGTGTCCCTTGCCACCAGCCACTACTTCTTTTTTCTAACTTGGAAGCCTTTCAAATATAGAAAGAGAATTTTCTCCACCTAAGGAGATAGACAATTCATAACTATTGGTCTACCTACAACCTTTTTTTACTGATATTAATAGTGAATGAATGACAAACTCCTTCTAAGAATGAATATAATTTCATTTAAATTCTTTAATTCTGTTAACTTCAGTGAATATTTGTTAAGTACCCACTATATTTAAGGCACTGTGTAAAGTTGTTGGTTTTTGAGGACTAGCTGATGTAGAATGAATGCTATTTGACCCTTTGGAGAAGTACAGTTCTGTTACCTCATCATTAGCTGTTTATCAATTAGAGATGTCTTGGCATGTCCAAGAAGGACTAAATAATGAGCCCCAAATTATATATATATATATATATATATATGAAAGAATTTCCTGGTCTTTAATCATCAAGAGGATCACTGACCTATTAATTTATGCCTAACCAATAAATTGGTATTCTTAACCAGAACCCATTCTCTCAAATATTTTTAATGACATTAGAAGTAATATGTTGGGAAAACTTGGGAAAGTAGGTTAGAACTAACTTGTGAATGACTTTAAATGTCAGAATCTGTCCTTTATCCTTGAGGAAATAGAAAACCTTTGAAATATCTTGAACCAAAGAGGAGAAACATCACTTTGGCAACAGTATGGACAGATTAGAAACTGAAAATAAAGTAACCTATTGTAGTAGTTCCGGTGAGAAGTGATAAGCGTCTTAACTAGAGTGATATTATACAAGTGGAGAGGAGAAGAGGTGGATGGATGGATGGATGGATGGATGGATGGATGGATGGATGGGATGAAATGTTGTTGAGGCAGTGTCTGCAATACATCCCAACTGACTGGATATGGAGAGTGAGGAAGAGCCAAAAGTCAAGAATGATTAAGATGGTGATGGCAAATCTGTGACACGCATGTCAGCACTGACACATGTAGTCATTTTCGATGACATGCGGCTGCAAGTGGCCGCATGCAGAGAAGTATGGGGCCGCATGCTGAGGATGAAACATTTGCTGTAGTGTAGTGTAGACACTCTGTGCCCTGTAGATGACAATTCTACCTATATTAATTTACCTATTTTGGTTTATTAAATACAGTTATATATTATAATTATACATTTTTGTTATTTAAACTATAAATATCATGAAATTATGGTTTTTTTCTTGAAGTGACCCGAGTTATGCTTGGTTTTTTGGCAAATTTTGGCACACCAAGCTCAAAAGGTTGCCCATCACTGGACTAAGAAATTGTGAACCTGCACTAAAAGAGGAGAATCTTGGCAGAAATTGGAAAGTTAGGAAGAGGAAAGGACTGAAAGGAGGAGAAAAACAATGACTTCTGTTTTGAATATGTTGAGTTTGCAATATCTATGGGATATATAGTTGGGAAAGTCCAGTAGGATATTGGCCATGTTAGGAGTTCAGGAAGAGATCTGGGAGTTTTGTGCTAAACAGTAATAGCTGAATCCCTGAGAATTAATGACACCTTTGAGAAGGAAGGTGTAGGAGAAGAAAGGATACATCCAAAGCTACTGGGTTGGATGTGTATGATTAATTCATCAGAGGAGGCTTGGAAGGAGCAACAAGACAGAAGAAATGAGAGCAATATCACAAAATCCCAGATAGAAGACAAGATCCAGAAGGAAAGGCTAGTTAATAGTGTCATATCCTGTGGAGGTCAAGAGGGAAGGATGAGGAGTGAGAATAGTCCTTATCTGTCAATTAAGAGATAGTAGGTTTAACTCCTGAAGTAGCTTTTGAAATGAGTGAAAAGAGTGGAAGTAGAGGTGAGAGTAAAGACAGTTTATTCTTGGAGTTTGACTGTAAAAGGGAGGAGAGAGGACCATAATTTAAGATGATAGAGAGTCAAGAGAAAAGTTTTGTTTGTTTTTTAATGAAGGGGAGAATGTTTAGAAGCACACCTTCCTTTTCTGTCTGACTTTTGTTTATGGTTTCCCTTAATAAATCCTTCACAGAGCAGCCACTCAAAAAGTGCTAGTGGTCTTTATAGATCTCTTGACATTACATGGATATCAGTGAATCATGTAAGCTGTTTATCCATCCTTTGTTCTTGCCACATGACCAATTCATAATTTTTCCCATATATATCTATATCTACATATGTATATGTAATATATATCTCACATGTATATGGCATCCATATCATCCATTATGCTGCTACTTCTGGGCAATTCTTCATTGGTAGTCTCTTCACCAAGACCCTCTATGTTGACCTTCAAGAGACCTCTAACTTTAATTCTTCAGAGACTTGTAGCTGAACAGCTTCCCAAGAAGAATATTGTTAAAATTTGGGATTTTATTAAAAGAAGAAAGTTGGAGTCATAAAAAGTGCTCTACATTTTCCCAAAGATAATTTAGCCTACTCCTCTCTCCATGTTCAACTATGATCCTAGATCATGTCCAGTGGCTATTCCTGATGGACCCTCTCCCTGGATTGTTCATCCAACTACATTTCATAGCATGGACAATAGAAGTTTTTCAGTCATTGGGTTTTTCCTCTGTAGATAATGTAATTAACAAGTGGGAAACAAAGGGGCCTTAAGCTGGTAATAAGGCTAGCAGGAGGATGGTGCTGGTTGTAAGGATGGAGTGAGCAAACCTCAGTTGGGCTAGTAACTTGTTTATGAATGTACAGGGATCCAACCCTGGGAACTGAGTGCCCAGTGAAACCTCACTGCTTGCCAACAGGCTCCTTTAAGATATTGGGTAGCCTGTCTCTCCCTGCTGAGGAAATAGGCTCCTATTGGTTAATGCAGGCTGGCAGGAAGTGGATGCAGAACTTCCTGCCCTCTGCAATGGAGTTTGTTCCAGCCCAAACTGCTCAGAATCCCTTCCTGTTGCCTGTCCTCCTTAGCTTCTGATGGTAGGGAAATAACCACAGGATTCACTGGTTAAGGCTATGGGGTTTATTGATAACTGGTTAGGGAACAAGCAATGGTAAGAGGGCTAGGAAATACTAAGATCTGTTGTTGAAGATTATCTGACTAAAGCCAGTAGAAATCCTTGGAACGTCTAAGCTGACTGAGGGCAGGTAGCCCTTGGTCAGAGTGATATGGTCTCTGATTAGAAAATAAAGTTGATCTTTGGGCTAATCTTGTCAGTGATGATAATAATAATATTGTGTTGCTCTAGAAGATAGGGTCTTAAAATCCTACTTATTTTAGTCCTACCCACAATCCACTCTCCCACCACCCATTTCACTCCCACTACCTGGGCCCAGGGGGTAAGGGGTAAGCGAGTGGTCAGGGTGAAGTCAGGTCAGGAAAGAACCCAGCCCTGGGTTTCCAGGGCTTTTTATACTCTTGGTCCACTGGCAGTTGATATTTGCCCAGTGGCTCATGCCACCTTCAACATTCCATCCAGGGCAACTGACAGGTTTGCACTAAGCCAACATGGCAAGGTTAAAATCCTATATTGCAATAATCAGGCCAGAGTTTTTCAAGTGGTTATGGATTAGGAAACTCAGCAGTGTTCAGAGCTTGATGGTGTTAGTACAGTGACAATGTCATAAATGAATAAGAAGTATCTAGAGGGGGTAAGCTGGGTAGCTCAGTGGATTGAGAGCCAGGCCTAGAGATGAGAGGTCTGGCCTCAAGACACTTCCTAGCTGTGTGACCCTGGGCAAGTCACTTAACCTCCATTGCCTACCCTTACCACTCTTCTGCCTAGGAGCCAATACACAGTATTGACTCCAAGAGGGAAGGTAAGGGTTTAAAAAAAAAAAAAGTATCCAGAGGATATTACTATCTATAGGGAATCTCTTTGATTTAGTCTTTGTGTCAAATGTTCTCCAAAATGCTGGCAAACACCTTTGGCAAGCATATGTCTCCCTGTTTTATAACATGTTTAGCATTATTTGGTTTTTATTAATTACGGGAAATCATTTGAAACTGAACTGAGTGAAAAAAGGTAGGTTGTTAAGCTTGTGGTCATACGGTATTAACGGAAGGAAGTCAGAAGAGTCAGAAGGCCTGGATTCTAGTCTTGGCTCTAAGTCGCTTCCTGAGGTGACTTTAAGCAAGTCATTTAATGTCTCAAAGCTTGAATTTCCTCATCAATAGAATAGTAATAATTCCTGACTACCTGTAATAACTTACCTTATAATGTGGAGTTCACTTTAGATATTACTTTGAAAACATGAGAAAATGTTTGAAAAATTAATGCGTTATGTAATTCACTACAATTGTTATAATTCTTCACTTTTTCTACCATTGCTGGAAATTCCGTGGGAAATCTAAAAGCTTTTTATCTTCTCCCTTTACAGAAAAGGCTACAGATGGATCCCTACAGAGTGAGGACTGGACATTGAATATGGAGATCTGTGATATCATCAATGAGACAGAAGAAGGGTATGTATAAGTATTCATAATCATTAGAAGGAATTTATTAAGTATCTCTCAACATGTCGTGTATAACATGCTGGGAAGATCTTAAGTTTCTTCTGTTTACTCTGTATTTATTTTGTGGGTATTAATTTATGTATTTGTGCTCTCTCTCCTTAGAGTATTAAACTCCTTGAGAGGAAGAACTGTTTTTACTTTTTCTTTGTTATCCCTAGTACTTAGCATAGTGACTGGCACATAGTTTGCCTTTAACAAATGCTTGTTGCTTGGTTGGTTAAGAACTTTTGATGTAGCATACAGGCATACCTCAGAGATATTGTTGGGATCTGTTCCAGACCACCACAATAAAGTAAATATTGCAATGAAGTGAGTCACATGAATTTTTTGGTTTCTTAGTGAATATAAAAGTTATGTTTACACTATATAATAGTCTATTAAATGTATTATGTCTAAAAAAATTAAATTATACTTTATTACTATAAAATGCTAACCATCATCTGAGCCTTCAGCAAGTCTTAACTGGTGGAGAGTTCTTGTTTCAGTATAGATGGCTGCTAACTGATCAGTTGGTAGTGGTTGAAGGTTGGGGTTGCTGTAGCAATTTCTTAAAATAAGACAACGATGAAGTTAACTATATTGATTAACTCTTCCTTGCCCATGAATGCTTAGACACCACTGTAAGCTTTTTAATTGGCCTAATTTCAATATTGTTGTGTCTCCAAGAATAGAGAGACTTGAGGAGAGGGAATAAGAAGAGGGAAGGCTGGTTTGTAGGACAATCAGAACACACACAACATTTATCAATTATCTTCACTGGCTTTTTTTGTGTGATTCATGGTGTCCCCAAATGATTACAATAGTAACATCAAAGGTTACTCACCATAATAGATATAACAATAGTGGAAAAGTTTGAAATAATGCAAGAATTATAAAATGTGACTCAGACCTTGAGGTGGGCACATGCTGTTAGAAAAATGGTGCCAATAGACTTGCTTGACATAGGATTGCCACACACCTTCAATTTGTAAAAAAAAACCACAATATCCGTAACACAATAAAGCAAATAACCCTAAAATGAGGCATGCCTATTGTTCATTTTGGCATTAAATAAACTGATATTCTTCCTTATTTCTCCTTTTTTCTTCTCTATTCTTCATCCTTGGCATCATTTATATTAAAATAATTATTGATTTCTTTTAATAAGCCTTCTTTTTAAAATTTTAAAGTTTTATTTTTTGATACCTTTGGTTTTTAAATATGTATATTTACTTTTTGTTTTGATTTCTCTACATTCTCAAATATATCCTCTCTCCCTCTTTCAGAAAGCTATCTCTTACAATAAAAATATAAAAAGAGGGAGAAAAGTTCATCAAAACATGGAAAAACTCTAACATTATATGTAGTCCTCCATACTCCAAGACCTCTCGTTTCTGCAAAAATGTTGGGGGGGACAGTGCCTTCTCATATTTCTTCTTTGAGGCTAAACTTGATCATTATAATTTTGCAAAATTCATTTGGATCATTTTATTGTCCTTTCCTTTTACATTGTTATAGATTATTTTCCTTGTACTATTTTACTTTCATATCAGTTACTATGTTTTTCCATATTTCTCTATTCTTATTTCATAATTTCTTACAATGCCATAAATTCCATTGAATTTATGTACCACACTTTGTTTAGACATTCTCTAATCACTGAGCATGACTTTATTTTCAGTTCTTTGCTACTCTAAAAAATGTTATTATAAATATTTTGGTGTATATGAAGCTTTTTTTGTAGTATATGACTAACAAAAGATCTGTGAGTCAAAATGTAATAGTTATTTTAATCACTCTTTTTGCATACTTTCAAATTGCTTTCCAGAAATGTTTTGACATATTCCTAGTTCCACGAATTATGCATTAGTGCACTTATATTTGCACAACTCCTCCAACACTTGATTATCCTCATCTTTTGTCCATATTGCCAGTTTGCTAGGTGTAAGATGAAACCTCAGGATTATTATAAGCCTGCTTTTTAATCAAATAAAGTGGAGTTGGTTGTCTAGTCTCACCAGAGATAGAACATGAGGAATGGAGAGGAAGCTAAGTTGGCCAATTCATAATCAATCAGTAAGTCTTTATCAAGTTCCTAATATATGCCAGGCACTATGTTAAGCTCTGGGGATACAAAAAGAGCCAGAGAACTGTTCTTGTCCTCAAGAAACTCACAATCTAATAGGAAGACAACATGTAAAAATATATACAAACAAGCTACATGCAGGAAAAATAATTAACAAAGGGAAGGCACTGGCATTAAGATGGGTTGGAAAGGATTTCCTATAAAAGATAAGATTTTAGTTGGGGCTTAAAGGAAATTTATAGTAAGTGTTCCAGGTATGGGGAATAGCCAGAAAGAATGCCTGAAGCTGAGAGATGGAGTGATGTTTATACAGTAGCCAGCAGGCCAGTGTCACTGGATTGAAAAGTACCTATCAGATAAATTCAGAATGGGTAAATGACTTTAATGTAAAGAAGGAAACTATAAGTAAATTAGGTAAGCATAGAATAGTATACCTGCCAGATCTATGGGAAAGGAAAGAATTTAAGACCAAGGAAAAGATAGAGAATATTACAAAATGTAAAATGAATAATTTTGTTTACATTAAATTAAAAAGATTTTGTACAAACAAAACCAGTGCAACCAAAATTAGAAAGGAAGCAATAAATTGAGAAAAAAATATTTATAACAAAAGCCTCTGACAAAGATCTATTTACTCAAATATATAAGGAGCTAAATCAATTATACAAAAAATCAAGCCATTCCCCAATTGATAAATGGGCAAGGGACATGAATAGACAGTTTTCAGTTAAAGAAATCAAGTCTATCAATAAGCACATGAAAAAGTGATCTAAATCTCTCATAATTAGAGAAATGCAAATCAAAACAGCTGAGATAATATCACCTCACACCTAGCAGATTGACTAATATGACAGCAAAGGAAAGTAATAAATGTTGGAGGGGATTGGCAAAATTGGGACACTAATATATTGCTGGTGGAATTGTGAATTGGTCCAACCATTCTGGAAGGCAATTTGGAACTATGCCCAAAGGGCTTTAAAAGACTGCCTGCCCTTTGATCCAGCCATACCACTGTTGGGTTTATACCCCAAGGAGATAATAAGGAAAAATAGGTGTACAAAAGTATTTATAGCCACACTCTTTGTGGTGGCAAAAAAATTGGAAAATGAGGGGGGATGCCAATTGATTGGGGAATGGCTCAACAAATTGTGGTATCTGTTGATGATGGAATGCTTGTTCACATGGTTCGATGGGGCTATGATTGGGAATATAGACTCTAAATGATCATGCTAGTGCAAATATTAATTATATGGAAATAGGTTTTGAACAATGATACATGTAAAACCCAGTGGAATTGCTTGTTGGCTACAGGAGGGGGGGTAGAAGGAGGGAGAGAAAGAACATGAATTATGTAACCATGGAAAAAATATCCTAAATTAATTAATTAAATGAATAAGTTTAAAGGGAAAAAAAGAGTACCTATCAGGGAATAAGGTATAAGAAGACTGGAAAAGTAGAAGAGGACTAGTTTCTAAAGGACTTTGAATACCAAACAAAGCATTTTGCATTTCTGAAGGCAATAAGGAACCACTGGGTTTGCTGGTTAGATGAATAATTTGGTCAAAACTATACTTACAGAAAAAGCACTTTGGTAGAAGTGTGGAGAATGAACAGGAATGAAGACTTGAGGCACATAGACCCATTATGAGGCATTTATAATAATGTAGGTTAGAGGTAATGTGAATCTGAATATGAAAGGAATTGGATTCTAGAGGCATTAATGGAGTAATTTAATGGAGTAATAGAGAGATTCAACAACTGATTAGATACATGGGATGAAAGGTGATCAAGGAATCACTGGATTAAAAAAACTTTTTTTAAATTTAGTATATTTTTCCATGGTCACATGATTCATGAGCCCCCTCCTTTTCCCTCCCCCCTCCCAAAACTGACAAGCAATTCCACTGAGTTATACATGTATCATTGTTCAAAACCTATTTCCATGTTATTCATATTCACAGTAGAATAATCTTGTAACATTAAAACCCTAATCATGTCCCCATTGAACCAAGTGATCGATCATATGTTATTCTTCTGCATTTCTGTTCCCATAGTTCTTTCTCTGGATGTGGATAGTGTTCTTTCTGATAGGTTCCTCTGGGTTGTCCTGGATCATTGCTTTTCTGCTAGGAGAGAAGTTTATTGCATTCGATTGTATCACAGTGTATCAATTTCTGTGTACAGTGTTCTGGTTCTGATCTTTTTGCTTTGCATCAATTCCTGGAGGTCTTTCCAGTTCACATGGATTTCCTTTCAACACAATAATATCGCATCACCATCCTATACAATTTGTTGAGCCATTCCACAATCAATGGGCACCCCCTCATTTTCCAATTTTTTGCTACCACGAAGAGCTTGGCTATAAATATTTTTATACAAGTCTTCTTCCTTATTATCTCTTTGGGGGGTACAAACCCTGCAGTGGTATGGCTAGATCAAAGGGTAGGCATTCTTTTAAAGCCCTTTTGTCATAATCCCAAATTGCCCTCCAGAATGGTTGAACCAATTCACAACTCCACCAGCATTGTATTAGTGTCCAAGTTTTGCCACATCCCCTCCAACTTTTATCACTTTCCTTTGCTGTCATATTGATCAGTCTGCTAGGTATGAGGTGGTACTTCAGGGTTGTTTTAATTTGCATTTCTCTTATCTGGAGGGATTTAGAATACTTTTTCATGTGCTTATTGTTAGTTTAATCACTGGTTTGTTGTTTTTTTAAATGGTGGTAATATCAGTAGAACTAGGGAAATTCAGAAGAGGGAAATATTTGCAGGGAAAATTAATGACCTCTATCTTGGATATGTTGAGTTTGATATGTCAGTTTGTTTGGGGTTGGATATTGAAATCTGTAAGTCATCTGCATTGTTGTTCAATCATTTCAGGTGTATCTGACTCTTTGTGACCCCATTTGGGGTTTTATTGGTAATGATACTGGAGTCATTTGCCATTTTCTTCTCCAGCTTATTTTATAGATGAGGCAAAATAGGGTTATGTGACTTGCCCAGGGTCACATAGCTAATAAGTATGATCAAATTTGAACTCATAGAGATTAATTTTCCTGACTCTAGGCCTCTATGCATTATACCACTTAGCTGCACAGAGATGGCAATTAAACCCTAATGAAAGAGAAATAGTAGAAAATGAGGGCAGGATGGAGCTTTAGGGAATACTGAGGTAGGATCATGATATGAATGAAGAGCTGGCAAAGGAAACTGAACATTGATTACAAAGGTAGGAAGAGATCTAAAAAACAGTAGTATCTTGAATTCAGAAGAGAAAGGGTCAAGGAGGAAAAGATAGTCAGAAGTATCAAATGTAAAACAGAGATCAAGACTGAGCCTGAAAAAATACCATATGATTTGTCAGTTAAAAGATCATTGGTGGTGGGGGCAGCTGGGTAGCTCAGTGGATTGAGAGCCAGGTCTAGAGACGGGAGGTCCTAGGTTCAAATCTGGCCTCAGCCACTTCCCAGCTGTGTGACCCTGGGCAAGTCACTTAACCCCCATTGCCTAGCCCTTACCACTCTTCTGCCTTGGAGCCAATACACAGTATTGACTCCAAGACGGAAGGTAAGGGTTTAAAAAAAAAAAAATCATTGGTGGGGCAGCTAGGTGCCTCAGTGGATAGAGAGCCAGACTGGGAGAGAGGATATCCTGGGTTCAGATTTGGTCTCAGACATACTGTATGACTCTGGGCGAGTCACTTAACCTCAGTTGCCTAGCCCTTACCACTCTTCTGCCTTGGAAATGATACTTGGTATTGATTCTACAACAGAAGGTAAGGATTTTAAAAGAAAAGAAAGATCATTTATAACCTTGGAGGGTGCAGTTTCAGTTGAGGTCAGAAGCTTGATTGCAGAAGATCAAAGAGTGAGTGACCAGAAAAATGTGGCCAAAGAGCTTGGACTACTTTTTATAGGAATTTAAATGAGATGGGGAAGATATATAGGACTTGAGGGGATGGTTAAGATCTAGTGAAGTGTTTTTTTAAGAATGAACAGAGGGGCAGCTGGGTAGCTCAGTGGAGTGAGAGTCAGGCCTAGAGACAGGAGGTCCTAGGTTCAAACCCAGCCTCAGCCACTTCCCAGCTGTGTGACCCTGGGCAAGTCACTTGACCCCCATTGCCCACCCTTACCAATCTTCCACCTATGAGACAATACACCGAAGTACAAGGGTTTAAAAAAAAAAAAAAAAGAATGAACAGAGACTTGGGGCAGTTTTGAAGACATTAGGAGAGGAGCCAATAAATAAATATAATTCCATTGAAGATTTGAAAGGAGTGAGGAATTTGGAAGGGATCTTAGAAGCCCCGTAGTTTAGTTCCTACTTGAATAAGAATCCTCTTTAACAATATACCTGATTGTATCCAGCCTTTTCTTGATGACCTCTATCTAGTGCAGAGTATCCTTCTATTTCCCTAGCCAGCCTTTTCCCCTTTTGGATAGCTCTGATTGTTAGGAAGTGTTTCATTATATCAAGGTTGCAATCTACTGAAGAAGGAAATTGATGGAATTGAGGACATATGTAGAGAGTTTGGCTTTGGCAAGAAAAAGGGGTTCCTCTTTGTCAGAGACTGGAGGAAAGAAGGAAATAGGAAGGGTTTTGAGAGATAAAGGGAATGAGAGAGCTTATGCTAAAATAGACTCAAATATGAATAAGGTAAAATAAGAGGTAAAGTCCTCAGATGCAGGATTGTTTTCAGTTTCTGTTAGTCTTGAATCTCTGTATTCTTCATATTTATCATTTCTTATTATTTAGTAATATTCCATTTCATCAATGAACTACAGTTTGCTTAGCCATTCCCCAACTACATAGCCATCTACTTTGTTTCCAGTTTTTTGCTACTACAAAAAATGCTTCTATTAATATTTTTGTATATATAAGACCTTTCTTTCTATATTTTACTTTCTAGAGGTTTATGTCTAGCAAGGCTTCACTGAGTGAAAGGGTAATATAGAGAACTAAGCCTGGAGAGGGAAGTCCTGGGTTTAAATCTGGCTCAGACACTTCCTAACTGGAGCAAGTCACTTAACCCCCACTACCTACCCCTTACCACTCTTATACTTTGGAACACAGTATTGATTCTAAGATGGAAAATAAGGGTTAAAAAGAATTATAGCAAATGGATCCTTTTTATTTTCTCTGCTGGACAGGAGTATAAGAATAGACTATTGGGATACAGAATGACTAGGAAATCAGTTTAAGAATAGATCAAAATTGAGGTTAGAGGTAAAGCCCAGAATCTCAGATTTGGAAGGGATCTTAGAAGCCCTATAGTTTAGTTCCTACTTGAATAAGAATCCTCTTTAACAATATATCTGATTGTATCCAGCCTTTTCTTGATGACCTCTATCTAGTGCAGAGTATCCTTCTATCTCCCTAGCCAGTCTTTTCCCCTTTTGGATAGCTCTGATTGTTAGGAAGTGTTTCATTATATCAAATATAAATCTTTCCTCTTTATCGCTTTTACCCATTGCTTCTGGTTCTGTCCTCAAGGGCAGAACATATAAAATCACTTTTCCATGTGACAACCTTTCAAAAGCTTGGAAGATAGCTATCACATTTCCTCCTCAATAAATCTTCTCTTCTTCTCAATTCCTTCAAATGATATTCATGTGGTATTCTGAGCTAGGCCTGACTGATGAGTCTAGTAGTTGAGACTCAGGAATGGTATGAAACAAGGTGCTTGTAGACTGTCCTGACACTTAACAAAAAAGTTTATTTAACAATAGCATGGAAAGGACATTTAGGAATGTTATAACAGTGATTCAGCTGTAGCCTTTGTCTCCAAATGGATGAGTATCATCTCATCAGAAGTGTGTGTTAATTTACAGGACAATCAGACATCTTATAAGTCTTGGGAGAACCTCCAAGTGCTAAGTTTTTTATGCCCTAGGTCAGTGATGGGCAAACTATGGCTGGTAGGCCAGATGTGGCCCCCTGAAATATTCTGTCCGGCCTGGGACATTATTCCTAATCTGACAAATACAATGATTATGATACAATACAAAGAAACTTTGAAAGAGTTGCCTTAGAAACAGACTGATATGAGCATTTCCTTTTCTTTGGCCCCCTCTTTAAAAATTTTGCCCATCACTGCCTTAGGTGATTGGGAAGCTGTGTTAACAGCTTAAACCCCAGAACCCTGGGACATCTTCCTTCCATTTTGAAGGGAAACTAATCCAGCCTACCTGGCAGGGACCCAGGTAATTGTTGCTTCTACCACATCCCACCTCTTGGAATGATCCTAGAGTACCTTCAGCTTAGTCACTTAGAGTACCTTTGGCTACTTCATTAGCCATAGAAATGTAAATGGACTCTCCTGATCTTTAGAACATGAGAATCCTGGGATAGGCAGGTCTGGAGGAGCAGTTTAGTGTCCATAAAAGAAAAAGGAAAACAGAGAGTTCCCTCCCCTCCCAAAAAGAGCAGTGTATCATTTCTCTAAAATAGTGCAATACCAGTGTGACCAAATATGGAGAATGAAGACCAGAAATAGCAGGCTTTGTTTTTTCTTGAAAGATTGAGTTATAATTTTCCCATGTGGAAGTTTATAGTATATCTCTGGATGTAAAACGATGAGAGTGAGTAGGAGCTCAGCTAGGAACATCAGGACTTCTGCATAGATAATAGCGCTTCCAACATAGTCATGTACTAGAGTCATCTTTAGTAAGATAGCTAAGAGGTTATAAGCATCTGCCATACTACATACATCTACTCCAGAACCTGATAACAAGACTCATACTATACCACCACTTATTCAGTACTCCCCAGACTACTAGCCAGAACCTCCCCATCCCTGGCGTGCCCTTAAAGGGATGACACCCCCTCAGAGACCTTTATTCAGGGGGTATCCACTTGTTCCTCATGGGCCGGGCAAGGATTTTCCTTTACCTTCATCCAGGGGCTTAGAATTGGTACCAAGACATTTAAGGAGATCCCTATTCTTCCAAATAAATTCATACTTACCATAATTATTTGGAGATAGCACACAGAGATATGTCTCTAAAAGGTAAGGAATGGCCCAACAATGACACCCTATGATCCCTCCACCCTTTCTGGGAAAGAGTTGTATAAATCATCTCAAGAAAAAGGAGACCTGTCAAATGAAAGAACCCTGAACAATTTCCCCAGGATATGTGGAATCCCTTCAGGAGGCAGAGATCTCTAGGCCCAGGCAACTCTGTGCAGTGGATAGAATACAGAGGTACCAAAGAGGGTCAGCCAAGACTATCTAAAGGCAATCTATTCTTAGCTGGTAAATTTCCCAGGAGAATGGATCCAAGAAACCACTGAAGTTGAGAACTGACCACCTTCCTAATGTAGCTTCTGGAGATGGGATATACAATGCTGATAGTCATGATGTTGTTTTAAGCACCATAGTTCAACAGTGTCAGCCTAAGAATGGTATGGGAGGTAGAAAACTATCAGATGTGATGGTAGCCTTGGTCCTTCTTTATAGTGAAGTGGATGCCTTTTTCAGAGACACTGGTAGAGGAGAGCTCACAAGGAAGAAGATTTTGTTCTGTGAGCTTTTTTTTTTAATTAATCTGTTACATTAAAATTCCCAAATATCTCCCCACTCTTCATCTCCTCCCCTCACTAAAGAAGGCATCATTTGACAAAAAGATATATGTATATATAAAACTATGTCTTGCTTGTTTCTATTTATCAGTTCATTCTCTGGAGATGGACATACACAAGTCATTCTTCAAATATTTGTTTTTTCAAACATTTTTATTTCTGTTGCTTTAGATTATGTTCTCTTGGTTCTGCACATTTCAGTCCTCAATAATTTTATGTAGATCTTTCCATGTTTCTTAAAAATTATCCTGCTCATCATTTCTTATGGCATAGTAGTTCTCCATCATAATTGTTTAGCCATTACCCAGTTGTTGGGCATCTCCTCAATTTTCCAGTCCTTTGCCACCACAAAAAAGGACTGCTATAAGCATTTTAGAACATATGGATTCTTTTTCTTTTTCCTCTGATCACCTTAGGTAATAAATCTAATAGTATTATTCCTGGGGCAAAGGGTATGTGCAGTTTTGTACCTCTTTTGGCATAATTCCAGATTGTCCTTCCAAAATGATTGGATCAGTTCTGTGAGGGCTTTTTTTTTAAACCTTGTCTTAAAATCAATACTAGGTATTGGTTCCAAAGCAGAAGAGTGGTAAGGTCTAGGCAATGGGGGTCAAGTGATTTGCCCAGGGTCACACAGCTAGGAAGTGTCTGAGGCCAGATTTTAACCCAGAGCCTCCTGTCTCTGAGCCTGGCTCTCAATCCACTGAGCTACCCAGCTGCCCCCTCTGTGAGGGCTTTCATATTAGCTGCTGAGGTAGCAGATTTGACTAGTCACTGCAGTGCTATCCCAAAGAGGTCTCAAGTGTTGTTAAAGACAAATTTCTTGACAGCAAATATAATCAGTTTGCCAGATGGAGGCAGGTCAGGAACTTCTGGGATCATGTCTTACTAATATTTTTGATGAGCATGAACAGGGTGACTTTGGCTAGAAGTAACTTTTTTGCCTTTAGTTAAGGAACCCATCACAAGATGGCCCTCATGTCCAGATTGGTGATGACCCCATTCCTCCACTTTTGCTGTTCTCTTAATGGTGTCACCCTGGTTGTTCAGTTTAGCAGAAGGTGCACGATGTCTCTCATGAGCACTGATGTTGCCCCCACAAATAACTGACTGTATGGAGAGGCATCGTTAAAATTCCTATATCAGTCCTGATTCCTCAGATCCTGAGATCAAAGGACTTTGTGTTGAATGGCCTTGTTTTTTTTCAGTGTCTCAGATGACTCAGCCAGACCCAGGGTCCCCAGGCAGAAGTCAGTGTATATAAAGATCTCATCTGCCCCTATCCCTCAAGACAATTTCACACACTAGCCATGTGGCCCCAGCTTAACCTACTGGAAGGATTTGTCAAGACTCCCACTCCCTAGGTTATTCTACATTACTGGATTAATAGTAACCAGTTGTATATGTCTTTGCTGTAGTGAGTAGAGCCTTTAATAAAACAGACCAGCTCCCATTAGATTATCAGAGGAGGTTGAATGTGAGGGTTGGGACTGGAAACCTCAGCCTCTGGCAAAGTTGCATCCTGTTTGTAAAGGACATTAATACATAAGAGACCTAGATGACTGCAATTTCAAATGTACAGTTTCCATTGACTAATAAAGGCTTCCTGTACCCAACCTATCTTCTTTAGAAGAACCATTTCTAATCACCCAGCTATTTCTTTTAATACCTTATTTTCCATCTTAGAATCAATACTGTGTGTTGGTTATATGGTAGAAGTGAGGTAAGAGCTAAGCAATAGAGATTAAGTGACTTGCTCAGGGTCACCCAGCTTGAAAGTATCTAAGACTAGATTTGAACCCAGAGCCTCCTGTCTCTAGGCCTGACTGTCTACCTACTTAGCCAATTACCTGCCCCCAGATAACCCATAATAGGCAACTCTTGAATAAAGGGTGATCAGAGCAACTAGAGTCCATAATAGTTAAGTGACTACTTTAACAGTTTTATTTTATCTTCAGTTCTGAATTATCTTCTTCCTAACTACTGTTCCCCTTAAAAAAGCAAGAAAAACAAAACTGAGACCTACAAAAATGTGGATTCCACAGAGTCAGATGAGACTGATGGATGGCTGACTATATCTTCCAGGGCTTTAACCTGTTCTGGGCCCCTATTAAAATAGGTGGATTTGTGAGTGACTTGGTCATTGTGAGACCAAGTCTCCAAAACCCAAGCTGTACACTAAGCCTTGGAATTGTAGAGAAACAAATGTCAATAGCTTCTTCCAGATTATGTCCAGAGTCATCTAGATTTACTCTACTAAAAACTCAACTGAGTAAACTAGACCCTAGATTTTCTTAGAGTTGACCTCTTATTCTTTGGCTATCATATGGGCCTCTACCGCTATGATCTCATCAGACCTGATAGGCATTATATCATCAATGTGGTTGTGATCATCACAACCTTAGAAAAGTGGGGTCTTTTTCTGGTCTCATGCCCAGTATGTAGGCGTATGAAGGATAATTCAAGTAGCCTGGGAAGGGATGGAAGAACCCTTCCCAAGTGAAATTGAATTGCTCTTTACTAGTCTATTAACAGGAGAAGAGTTTTTTCCTCTTCTTTAGTGAGTTGAGTGATACCATACCTTAACAAAGAAAAGGAATAGTTACATCATTCAACATAACAACTTTGTTCAACCACCTGGTGCCATCTACTTTCCTCAGTGTCCACATAGGATTGTTCAAACAGCATAGTACTCTGGTCCCTTTCATCTCATCATTGTAGAAGAAATATCTTTCAGCCTTCCATCTGAATAAGAATGTTTTTTTCCTTCCTTGGTTGTATACTCCCTGAAAGTCCTAATGTCACTTGGTATGTTCCTGTGGACTCCCTCTTATATATTTAGTGACTCCCTCCTTTCCAGGCTACTATGACTTCCATATTGCTTCCTGGCCCCCTGCAGTTCTATAGCGAAGATGACCAGAGCCTCCAGGGAGCCTCTATGCTGGCCCTAGAATTCATCCTTAAAGTCCCTCATGTCTACCTACAAAGATTTGAGTGTCTTTGGATTATAGAGTGGGTTGGGAACTTTTGAAGATGCCTTAAATTTTACTTCTTACTGCTCTGATCCTTAATGTCCTGATATATAGTTTTACAGTACCTCCATAAACTGGTGATTTCAAAGACCACACCCAAAGCTCCTTGTAGGAGAGCTATTTTTTTTTCTCTTTTTAAATCCTTACCTTCCATCTTAGAATCAATCCTGTATATTGGTTCCAGGGCAGAAGAGCTATAAAGGCTAGGCAATTGGGGTTAAGTGACTTGCCTAAGGTCATACAACTAGGAAGTATATGAGGCCTGATTTGAACCCAGGACTTCCTGTCTCCAGATCTAGCTTTCTATCTATTGAGCCATCTAGTTGCTTCTAGGAGAGACTATTTTTAACCACTAATCACACACTCTGCTCCCTCCTATCATCCTCAGAGTACTTATTTGTACTGACAACCATATTTTTCCAGACAGCTACTTTCGGCAATCCCAAACTGCTGTCTAGATTTCACCAACTGACCCTAGTGTTATCAGGAGTAGAGAGCTTTGGTGAAGTGGCATAGATCTAGTCTACCAAACCTATCCTTTCAAAGGATTTCATCCCTTCCCTTGTTGTCCTCGTTTGGAGAACCAGCTGTAGAAGGAATTCATCTTTGTGGAACCAGGTATGCAAACTTCCCCCATCTCTGATTGATCTAATTGGATTTACAAAAGTCATTCTTCTGAGCTCCCCAAACCAAGGTAGCTCTGTGACCAGAAAGAGCTCTCCATCAGCCCCTCTTGACCACATTCTTCTGAGTTATTTGTTCCACTGATCCATCAAATTGTTGTTTAAACTCTAGCCCTCTAACCATCCTTGATGATGGTGAAAGACTTGCCCATCTTTTGACTTCCTTGTTTCTCCTACCATGTAGATGTGATCTCAGTACCTTTTGCCATCTTGTCCACCCTTTTCCAATGATCCTGAGCTTATTGGTGTCCTAAAATGCAGTGACCAAGACTAAGCACATTATTGCTGACGTGCCTAGTGAAGGCAGTACAATGTAGTACAATGTCATTCTCATACTTATAGGCCTGGAGGACACTCTTGCTGTCATTACAGCTTTAAATCCTATTAGTTTTCAGTGCTATATTATATAAGTACTTCGTTGAGCTTGCAGTCTTTTTCAGATCAGCTTCATATTTTTCTATCTAACCAGGCCTAACCTATTTTCCTCTAACTTGTTCAAAAGGATATATGAGAGACTTTGTCAAAAACTGCTAAAACCTTGATATTTTGTGTCTGTGGCATCCACCTAATCTGCCAGCCTTTTTACCCTGTCAGAAAAGGAAGCGGGGCCACTCTGGCACGACCAATTCCTGATAAAACCACGCTGGCTTTTGGTGATCACCATTTCCTTTTGTAAATGTTCATGAGCAATTCTTTTAAAGAAAATATGTTTTAGAATTTTGCCCATAATTCAAGTAAGACTCACTGACTGATCTGCAGATACAGCATTCTTCTTTTTTGTTATTTATCCTTTTCAAGTCCTGTGATACCTTCGCCTCAGCTTTTAAGTGTTCATGTTTATCTACATAAGTGTGTCCGCATTAGATGTCAGGAACCAGCTCTGGCCTGCTTCACAGCATAACATTTGATAATAAATGTGAAAACTGTTTCTACAATAGTTCCTTAGGAACATATTGAATGATTTTATATTTTCAAATTTAACCTGTAGAATCTTCAATGGTTTTGAACATATATTTCATTTTAGTCCTAAAGATGCCATACGGGCCCTGAAAAAGAGACTCAATGGGAACAAAAACTACAGAGAAGTGATGTTGGCATTAACGGTGAGTATCATTCTTCAAAGGTATGTGAAAGCTTCTTGTAAAAGAAAGGAATAGAAGATCACAGTTTCATATAGGTTTTTTTCCTTCTGTTCTTTATGTATTGAAGGCATTTGTATTTGTTGATGATTAAATTCATAATAAAAACATATGAAGTACTACATTTTAAGAAAAGAACTCATCTTATTTACTTTGCCTTGTATCAAGTCAAATACCCAAATTCACAGAATGCCAAATAGACATCTTAAATAATCCAACTGAAAATGAAATTGAAATAGGTATACAGGAACCTTGATCCTGATGGATTTATAGGCAAAATTCTATCAAACTTTTAAACAACATTAATATCTATGCTACGCAAATTATTCTCAAAATTGGGAAAATACTCTACCAGACTTCTTTTATAACAAAATGAAGGGAAGGATAAAGCAAAGAAAGAGAACTTTAGACCAACATAATTAATTAATTCAAAAATTTAAATAAAATTATAGCAAAAAAGACTGTAGATAGAAACTTACTTAAAAAAACAACATTCACTGTGATTAGGTTGCATTTATACCAGTACACAAGAATGATTCAACATTTGAAAAGCAATTCACATAATTATTTTAAAAATAAAAATATCTAAGCCCATGTAATTGAAACAGTAGATACAGAAAAAATCTTGACAAAGTACAACATTCATTTATTCTAAAAATCCTATAAAGCATAACCATAGAATAATCTTTCTGAAAATAGGTTTTTTTTAAAATCTAAAAATAAAAATTAGTGTTATATGCAGTG
This sequence comes from Gracilinanus agilis, assembly GCF_016433145.1. Taxonomy (NCBI): domain Eukaryota; kingdom Metazoa; phylum Chordata; class Mammalia; order Didelphimorphia; family Didelphidae; genus Gracilinanus; species Gracilinanus agilis. The sequence continues at coordinate 271,103,391 of NC_058130.1, read as the reverse complement.
GAGACATATTAGAAACCAATGTGCTACCAATAGCTATAAGAAAAGAGAAAGAAATTAAGAAATTAAAGATAATTAAATTAAAGACAAAGAAAGAACATTATCCCAATTTACTAGTGACATGATAGCTTATTTAGAAATTCCTAGGGAATCAACAAAGAAACTACTTGAGACAGTAACTTCAGAAAAGTAGCAGAATGCAAAATAAACCTATGAAAACAAAATACCTTTGTTCCCTTCTCCCCACCACCACCACCACCTGTGGCCCCTAGTATAAAGTCAAGATTTCTTGGTTTTGAATCCTTACTATGTGATTTATTATGTGCTCTTGAAAGTTTCCATCTTTTCATTTCCTTCTCTGAAATATTAAGTTAATCCTTGTTTGTAAAGTATTGTTTAGATAAAAAATGAAGACAGTGTGGTTTCATGAGAGGAACATAAAGCTGAGAATCTGAAAACCTGGGTTCTGGTTGGTGCTCAGCTGCTAGCTAGCTGTGAGAGCTCTAGTGGGTCACTTACCCACATAAGACCTTAATGTCCTTTCTAAAATGAAGACAATAATACCTGCCCTGTTTGCTATGCAAGACGTGAAAATTTATTTTAAAAAAAGTTTTATAAACATAGAGTATGGTACCTATAATTCAAAGCATTATTTCTCTTGCTTAACTATCTTCCTTATAGGTATCTTTAGAAAGCAGTAGATTAAATTTCGCTTTCCCTTAATGCAGTGATGGGCAAACTATTCCATGTGGGCCAGATCCAGGCGGTAGTTTGCCCATCAATGCCTTAAGCAATTCCCTAATCACTACATCTGAATGTGGGGGCATAGTGATTAGAGAATTGCTTAAGGCAGTGATGGGCAAACTACTGTCTGGCCTGTGGAGAATAGTTTGCCCATAACTGCCTTAAAACAACAATTATTTAAATGAGAGAACCTGGAAACCAGGCCATATGTTTGTGATTGCTATTTGAAAAAACATGTATAGAAATCTAGGTCATAGTCAATTCATGTAATAAATGATGATAAATCAGCATATAGATTTGAGACAGTGAATCTTTTATTCTATTTTGTTTTAAAGTGTTACCTTTATCATCAGAGAAACTTTCCTTTGGCCTGAAGTGAAAAACTAGACCTTTGTGTATTTTCCTTACAAGTAGATTGAGAGGGGGCAGCTGGGTGGCTTATTGGATAGTGGACTGAGAGCCAGGCCTAGGGATGGGAGGTCCTGGATTCACTCAGATACTTCCTAGCTGTATGACTCTGGGCAAGTCACTTAACCCCCATTTCTTAGCCCTTACCACTCCTCTGCCTTTGAACCAATACATAGTATTGATTCTAAGATGAAAGGTAAGGGTTTAAAAACCAAACCAAAACAAATAGATTGAGATTGGATAAGAAGTTAAAGAAAATTCTTCTTTTCACATTTTGGCCGGGTTATGTGTAACATTCACTGAGACAAAATAGCCCAGTCTAAAATATTCCATTACAGTAACATTCCATTTATCTGACGTCATCAGGAAATAAACTCTTCCATACCAGTGAAAAAATTACTGGGCTGTGGGTGCTTCAGTGTAATGATGCCCTTCTATTGATGTGTATAGCATCATTTTCCTCTTCCCTAAATGGCTTCAAACTGTTATTTCTCTAATGCTTCTGCCTACTTTTTATAGTTTTTCCGTCTCTTTCCTCAATGTTAGTTATCAATTCTTTTGGTGTATTTAGTGGTAGCCCTGCCTCCGACCCCACTTGAGCTGAGAAACCAGAAAACAAAACTTGTAAAATTGTATCAAAATTAAGAATAAATAAGCACTGAAAGAAAACCTGGGAGGCTATCTTTTGAGAAGAGGGCATGAATTTTGGGTTCTCTCCTTTGGCTCCTCAATGTTTTTTGCTTACTTTCTGGTTCTCAGATATAAGTGTTGTCATACATTGTTGCTCTTAAGCCTACTCTGACCTAATAAGACTTGAAGAAAATTTCTAGCTCATTGCTTCAGGATCTATTTTTTATTTCTTTTAAAATTTTTCTTTTATTATTTTAAAAATATTTTTCCATGTTTAAATGATTCATTTTCTTTCCCTCACTCCTTTCCTCCCCCTCCCAGAGCTGACAAGCTATTCCACTGGGTTGTACAAATGTTATCATTTGGTACCTATTTCCACATTGTTCATTTTTACCATAAAGCAATCTTTTAAAGCCAAAACCCCAAATCATATACCTATATAAACAAATGATAAGTGATGTCAGTTTTTTCTTCTGAGTTTCCAGTCCCACAGTTCTTTCTCTCAATGTGGATAGCATCCTTTCTCCTAAGTCCCTCAGGAATAGATTTAGGACAATTCCGAAGGACTTATGACAAAAAAAATTCCATCAGGATATATTTTAAGGACATCGAAGTATATGTAAAATCAGACAGGATCCTATTCTTCTAGTGTTTGGCTAGTTAAATGATCACTGCCAACTTGGAGAGATGCCCCACATAGACAGACAGACAGACATAGATAATGTCAACCTTGAAAAAGTCCATCTCTCAAATATGAGGAGTCCTGGTTGAGTTAAAAAGATTAATTATTAAAAGAGAAAGAGGTAAACATGGATGCCATAGTCCAAGAAGGGTAGGGATAATTTTTGCTTGTAACCCACCAGAGGTGGTTTGGGGAAGGGTTGGCAGTAGGAGAATGGGCAGTCTCTTCCAAGGACAGGTAGAATAAATACAGAAGTAGGATGTTTCAGGATGTTTGGTAGTCAGGATGTTTCAGGTAGTTTGACCACAAGTAGGGTTTGTGATGGGCAGCTCATCAGGGTCAGCCAGCAAACACGATGAAGGAGTCTGGGAGTGAACTAGACTTCTGGTTCATTGCGGACTCTTGATTGGCTCTTTCCTGCAAACAGTCCAGTGTATTTGTATCACATGGAAAAGACATATTAGTTCCAGTAATATTTCATCTAGAGAGGAAGGGGCAGGGAGGGAGGAAAGGAAGACAAAAGAAAAGAAAAAAGAAAGATGAGTGAGTTGAGCAAGTGAGTTTTTTATTAAGGCTTTTTACGTATTGGACATTGTGCTAAGCGTCATATACAAATACAAGCAAAATCTTTCTCTTATCTCTCTCAGGGTAGCTATAGATTTGGTTTACCCTAGCGGTCACCATTCAATTTCAAATTGAATTGGCTTTGGACTTAGGGGCACTGAGCACCATGGTGTCTGTGATCCAAACAGACCTATATAAACTGACTTTGGAACTTTCTGTCACCCTTTCTCTTTCCCTACACCTAAGTGTGAGGTGTCCAGGTATGAGAAGTTTGTCAGGTTTAATTTAAAAAATTTATGGAAATGTACCTATCTTAAAACTGATGATATTGGTTGATTTTCAGTCATCTTCAGTTACGCAAATTAACTGACTTGTGAAAGCAAATGGCTTCCAGCCTTTTTCAATATTCCTTTGAAAATTAGACTTCTGAAGCAATTAAACCTTCAAAAACTTTTCCACAACAGAATACACAAGCCAGATTTTCCAAGTTCTAAATGGAAAGCTAACAGTAGAATTGTAGAATTTAAAGCTATACTGTATTAAAAAGAAATCTGGTTCTAAAAAACATACACATGCCATGGAAAAAAGAAGTACCCAATTTAGGATAAGCCTGAGAAAACAGGTTTGGGTCATGTTAATGTGCTTTTTATATTTGGAATTAAGATTAGCAGCATCCTTATTTAAGGCATTACTCCTCTACATCATATTATTGGTTAGTTTTATTGATTTATTTACATAAGGTACTATGCTATTAAGTTAAAAGTGAATTATTTTAGGACAAATAAAAATCCTGTATTATAGAAATGTAATAGAAAATTGTGTAGTAAAAAGTGATGAATATGTGTAATTAACACATATCTTCCCATTTGCTTTGAATTGAGCAGAGGGGTAAAAAGCAGAATCAAAAGAATAATTTATACAACAACTACAGCAGTGTCGTTGAAAATCTACTGAAAAAAATCAAACTTTAAGTAATTTTAGAAAGCCAGTTCTCAGAGAATGGAAAATAAAACAAGTACCCCACCCTACCTGCCATAATAGAGAGGAGAGAGAGACCACCAGGACAGACTATTGTATATATTATCAGATGGTCAGTGTTTTGGATGTGTTTGCTTTATTGTTTTTCTTTGTCATAAGGGAATCTAGGATGGGGAGGGATTGAAAATCTCTATGATATAAAAACAAAAGTTATCAATAAATGATTTTAAAGTGAAAAAAGGGAAGAATAAAATATAGTAATTAAATTATATCAGGACCCTTTAACTTTACCCAGTTTCTGAAATGGAAAAAACCCTTTTAGTATGTAGTTGAGAATACTTCAAGGAACAAATTTTTCCTCCTTTTCCAATTTTCCAAAATTTCCAAATTTGAGAGCCTTTCAGAATTGTATCATACCAGGTCCCCAGTAGTACTAGTGTTTAGGTAAACCTCAAGTTCTCTACCTGAAAAAAAAAATGGTGTTGGGACTATCTCACACCTTCATGCTGGCTGTCAGCTCTTTCTAAAATGTACAGTTTGTCTAAGGTAAATATTGAATATTTAGTAGTATTAGTTTCAGGAAGTGATGAGGGGAATGGTTTCAGAAAAAACTGGGAAGATTTATATGAAGTGATGATGCAGAGTGAAGTGAACATGAGCAGGAGAACACTGTATATAGTAACATCAATATTGCAATAATAATCACCTGTGAAAAACTTTACACCGATTAGCACAGTGATCCAAGACAATTACTATATGCCTTTAGAGAGAGAACTGATGAACTCTGAGTGCATATGGAAGAATATTTTTCACTTTATTTTTGTTGCTTTTTTTTACATGGCTAACAAATATTTTGCATGATATCGCATGTATAATGAGTATCATATTGTTTGACTTCTCAATGGGTAGGGAAAGGAGGGAAAGAATTTGAGACTCAAAACTTAAATTAATTTTAACATTTTTAATTTTAAAAATGTTAGCTCCTGTTGCAGTTGTGTGTATGCTCTTTCACCTACAAGAATTAATGCAAGGTGTCTCAGAGTCCTTTCCTTGTGACAGCTAGTATCTTATTGGGTAAACCCAGAGAGAAGAGTTAAAATGCTCATTTTTCAAGGAGCAGTCAGTCATTCCGATCTTGTTAAAATACCAGTTCCTTTTTATGCAAAACTGATATTTAAATTATCAACTACTTTCCTGATTATTTTGTGGGGTCATAGGATTTAGTGGAGCAAAAGATGTGTCCCCAGGTATTTGCTCCAATAGTGATAGCCTCTTTTCTTTTCCAAATTAGGTGTTGGAGACTTGCGTCAAGAACTGTGGCCATCGATTTCACATCCTTGTGGCAAACCGTGATTTCATAGATGGTGTCCTTGTGAAAATTATCTCCCCTAAGAATAATCCTCCTACTATCGTCCAGGACAAAGTACTGGCTTTGATTCAGGTAGACTATGCTCATTTTCTATTTTAGGTTTGTTCATCTCTGGATGAGCAAGGTAAAGTGGGACCAATTGTGAAGTGCTTGTCATGTTTTTCCATTATCTATAGGAAAAATGGCCTTTAGATTTCTAAGATTTTTGTTTTTTTAGAATTTCTCACAAAAGTATGTTTTTGCTTATTAGTAAATACTTGAACCCTTAGGAATATTCCATTTTATAGGGTTTGAGTAAATAATATATGTAAAATCCAGTGAAATTGCTTTGCAACTCTGGGAGGGGAGAGAGACAACAAGAATCATGTAACCATAGGAAAAAGTTTAAAAATAAAATAAAATACATTGCATCCTGCTCATAAAAAAAAACAACAATGAAAATTCAATTTTAGTTACCTGGAAAAGACATTTATATTTATATCAGTTTGTTTCCCAAAGATGTCAGAGAAATGAGATCTCCATATACAATGGTGTCTATGATACAGAACTCCTCCCCCCCCCATTCACTTTTTTGGTGGGAAGCTTGGAAAGACAAAGAGAGGAAATATATAACTGTCTCCAAATAAAAATTATTTTAAGCCAAGCCAAGTAAAACAAAATTTAAAAGTGTATTTTTGCAACTGTTCTTAATTTCTTAAATGGGTTCTCAACCAGTAGATCAAGATAGGCATAGTGCCTTAGTAAATTACCAATCAAGTTGATGCCCACTAGAACCCTCCTCAAACCCCCACATCAATTCTCTATATCTAAGTTGTATCAGGATCCTCCTGAAATAGTAGGTTTCAGGGACGAAGAGCCTCTTCCCCTACTCTGTTCAAGGAATGGTCTCCCCTAAAAACAATCCTCCTACTTTTGTCACCCTGTTGACCCTCAAGGGTAAAGGAAAATGAAAAATAATTCCTCTTCAAAAAAGGGGAAAAAAAGTGAGGAGCCATGCCTTAATATGAACAATGCCATGCAGTTGAGACCATGTTGAGCCCCAAATATTATATCTGAAATCAGATCATAGAGCAACAATAGGGTTTTCCTAATCTTCTTAATCTTGCCTTTATAAATGTTATCTAGACCTTTGTCACAGGGTATCATGAATATTATGAAAATTATGAAATATTATGAAAACAAATTATAAATACAAATTATGAGATTTGTACCAGAGTACACGGAACAGAGTACACTAGAGACATTCTAGACCAAACTTTATTAACACATCAGGTGACTTAGACTCAATCAGCAAGCAAGCATTTTTTAAACAACTACTATGTGCTAGAGATACAAATAAGAAATAAGAAAAGGAAGAACAAGCCTTGCCTTCAAGGAGTTTACAATCTAATGGAGAAGACTACATAAAAGGAAGTGGGATGGATAGAAGGGATGAGAAAGGGCAATACCCAGTGCAAGGGTCTGAGGATAAGTGGAGCTGAATCTAAAGAGTGTAGCTGATGGAAAATGACTAGATTATGGGCCTTCTTTAAATTAAATAGAAGCTTTGGAAGACATTTTTTACTCCAATCAGAGGAGCAGAGGATACTGATGGGGTATGGGTGCCCAAGTTGATGGGATCCCCTAGAAGATAAGTTTTCTGGTGATGAACTTTTTCTGTGAGTAAGATGATGATAAAGACATATCCAAAGAGTAAAATGGTGGAGGAATTGCTCTGAGGATACAAAGACAATCTCTGCTTCCCAGCCTAATAAATAAGACAGATACAGGATAAGTTGGAGATAATCTTAAAGAGAAAGCACTAAGATTAAGGAGAACTAAGAAAGGCTTCTTGCAATAGATGGGACTTTATCTGGGATTTGAAGGAAGCCAGAAAAGCCAGAAGGCAGAGAGGTGAGGAGGAAAAAATTCTAGGCACTAGAGGAGACCGTCAATGAAAATACTTAGTGATTTGTCGTGTTCAAGGAACAATAATATTTTATTTTCACCTGCTATAATTTACTCAGTTATTCTCTAATTGAAGGATATACTTGGCTTGTCTCCAGTTTTTGCTATTACAAAAAGTGTGCTTAGGAATTTTTATCAGTCTTTTTTCTTGTCAGTAATCTTCTTAGGATATAGTACTAGGTCAAACAAGATGTGCACTATCATAACACTTATTGGATAATTCCACATTCTTTATCAAAAGTCATTTCCAAAAATTTTATAACCTTCTCTTATCTTTGCCAATTTGGTAGGCGTCAGGTGGAATATGAGTTATTTTAGTTTGTATTTCTCTGGTTATTAGAGATTTTGAAAAGTTATCCCTGTGATAGTTTGTGTCTTTTAAGAATTGTCAGTTCATCAATGATACATGTATAACCCAGTGGAATTGCTCATTGGCTTGGGGAGGGAAAGAACATGAATCATGTAACCATGGGAAAATATTCTAAAATAAATAAATGGGGTTTTTTTTGTGTTTTTTTTTACGTATTGTGCTAGAAGTTAAAAAAAGAAGAGAAAGAGAATTGCTAGTTCATATTATTTGCCCTCTTATTAGATGGCATATTACTTTGATAAATTTGTTATTCATACATTAAATTGTCAAACTTTTATTCACAATGTTTGATGAAAGATTTTTTTTCAAATTTTCCTTTCTTATAGAGAATAACTTTGGTTTTCTCTTTTTTATGGTAGCCTTTCAATTACATTTCCCCCATACTCTTAAGAATTAACTTGTGTAGTTCCTTCAGCTATTACTGCAAAGTCATAATTTTCAATCCTCTCACTGTCCTATGAAAATACCAGGATCTCTCTTAAAGTGTTGTTTCCCAAACAAAACACAATATTTTTCATCTTCATAAGGAACTCATACTGGAAATTTTTCCCAATATGTCCATAGAAAGTCAAAAGTATATGATCTGGGGGGAGCTGGGTGGCTCAGTGGATTGAGATAGAAACTGGAGGTCCTAGGTTCATATCTGGCCTCAGATACTTCCTAGCTTTGTGACTCTGGGCAAGTCACTTAACCCCCATTGCCTAGCCCTTACTGCTCTTCTGCCTTGGAACCAATACATAGTATTGATTCTAAGATGGAAGGTAAGGGTTAAAAAAAAAAAAAGCATATGATCTGTTTTTTTAAATTAATTTATTTGTTTGTTGGTTACATTAAAATTTCCAAGTATCTCCCACACTCCCACCCCTTCCCACACTAGAAAGGTGTATTACTTGACCAAAAAAATGTACATATACACACTAGGTTTTCTGTGTTCTTATTTAATAGTTCTTTCTTTGGAAGAAAGCCACAAGTTATTCTTCAAACATTTATTCTTTAGCTGCCTATGAAGTTCTCTTGTTCTTTTCATTTTATTTTTCATGATTTCATGTAGGCCTTTCATGATTTTTTTAAAACTAACCTGTTCACCATTTTTTTGACACTGGAGTATTCCATCACAATCATATATATGCCACAACTTGTTCGGTCATTCTTCAATTGATAGGTATCCCCTCAATTTCCAGTTCTTTTTCAACACAAAGGGAGATGCTATAAATATTTTAGAACATGTAAGTTATTTTCTCTCTTCCTGGATCACCTTGGGAAATAGAGCCAACAGTGGTATTGCTGGGTATGAGGGTATACAGTTTTATAACTTTGGGCATGATTCCAAATTGCTTTCCATATTGGCTGAATAAGTTCACAATTCCACCAACAGTGTACTAGTGTCCCTATTTTTCCACATTTTCTCCAAAAATTTCCACATTTCCACCTTTGCCACTTTGCTCTTTTATCATTTTAGCCAATCTGATAGGTATGAGATGATATCTTAGGATTGTTTTGATTTGTATTTCTCTTATTAGTAATGGTTTAGAGCAGTGATGGGCAAACTTTTTAAAGAGGGGGCCAAAGGAAAGGAAATGCTTTTCTGTCAGGCTGTTTCTAAGGCAATTCTTTCAAAGTTTCATTGTATTGTATCCTACTCATTGTATTCGTCAGATTAGGAATAATGTTGCCTGGCCAGATAGAACATTTCAGGGGGCTGCATCTGGCCCGCAGGCTGTAGTTTGCCCATCACTGATTTAGAGCATTTTTCATATACTTATTTATAGCCTTGATTTCTTTATCTAAAATAGGCTGTTCACATATTTTGACTATCAGTTGGGGAATGGCTTGTGTTCTTATAAATTTGATATGGTTCTCTATATATTTGAGAGATGGGACCTCTATCCAAGAAACTGTCAATTTCTACTTTCCTTCTAATCTCGGCTACATTAGTTTTATTTGTACAAAACTTTTTAAATTTAATGTGATAAAAATTATCCATTTTACATCTCACAATGCTTTCTAACTCTTGTTTATTTATGAATTCTTCCCCTGTCCATAAGTCTGATAGTTAATATGTTCCCTGTTCTTCTGATTTGCTCATGATATCTCCCTTTATGCCAGGGGTCAGCAACCTTTTTGGCCGTGAGAGCCATAAACGCCACATTTTTTAAAATGTAATTTTGTGAGAGCTGTACAGTGCTCACAGTGCACGCTCCTGTAACAGCACCTGAAAAAAAATTGACTTTATGGCTCCTGCAGAAAGAGCCATATCTGGCCCTCAAAAGAGCCAGATATGGCTCGAGAGCCATACATTACCGACCCCTGCTTTATGCCTAGGTCAGGTGCCCATCTTTATCTTATCTTAGTAAATGGATCTGTTTCTTGTTAATATATAGATGGAAAGGGTAATACCAAGGTAAGGTGGAATAGAGAGCTGTGGTTATTAGAAAAGGAAAGACCTTACTGAGCTCTCACTTTTTCTGGGACCTTTCTTCCTAGGGCACAACACTAGTTATGAGTAGAGTCTCTCTAGGGATTAAACACAATTTGGTATCAGGTCAGTAGTGATATGACATCTAAAGGAAAATTATCTTTAAAGTGGCTGATACTACTTGTGAAGAAAAACATGAGGATTTATTTCAGAAAAAGCAGAGATTACCAAGTCTAATCCTGCTCTTAAACTAAAAAGGTACAATGCCTGAGAAATGTAAGGGGCAGGGGATTTTGACTCCCATGAGTAATGAAGATGACTAAAACAATGAAGTGACTTCCTTGAAGATAGACTTTAAAAAGATTAGGCCTTTCCCATCTATATATTCTGAGACATGTATGGTATATGACTGATAAATATTTTCATAATGAAATTGTCAGCTCCTAGAGAAAGGGACTCTTATTTTTTTCAATTCATTCTTTGTTCAATCACTCAGTAGCTTTATGACCTTGGGCAATTGCATTCACAGCTCTGATACTCCCTTCATCAGTTTTCCCCTCTATTAAATGAAGGGATTGGATAGATATTTGACCAGGGTCTCATCTCACTCTGAAATTTTATGACCTTTTTTTTTAGTAATGTGCCACTTGCATATTATAGCACAAATAAGCATTTATTGGATAAATGAATCCTAAAACTCTGAAGGAAATCCAATTAGGTGAACACTGACCTGTTCTCTCCCAATCCCTTGAAACTTGAAGGAAGTATATTTAAAACCCACAAAAAAGACCATATAACTTTAAATAGTGAGTAGTTAACATCTGGTTATGCAGTTGCTGATATAGATAGGTTCAGGAAAGGGTTAGATAAACTCATAGATGCTTGAGTCAGAGCCATTCTTTATCATCAGCTGGAATGTGTACTGAATGCTTACCACAGTGAGGACATTGTATGAGGAGTAGTGGTGACCAGCTGTGTAAGAGATAATCTCTGCTGTCAGGAACTTGACTGTTCTGAGGAGACAGGACAGAGACTTAAAAAGATAAATAACAATACAAGGTAGCATATGCTAAGTGTGACCATAGTAATAGAAAGGATAATTGTTTACTGCCCTTTGAGTTCTTGGGAAAGCTTTTATGGAGGAGATGGTACTTTAGCTGGATTCTGAAGACATGTCAGAATATATTTTCTGACCTTTAGAGGGAAGGGCCTCATGGAAAGGCATTACTATGCTCCCCATCCATTGAGGGACCCAAAGATAACGTGAGCCCAAATCAGAGGTCAAATAATGAGTCAACAAGTATTTATTATGCAATTATTATATAACAGGCATGGCTGGGTACTAAGGATACCAAGACAAAAATGAAACAACTCCTGCTCTTTTTCTTTTTCTTTCTTTAAACCTCACCTTCTCTGTCCTAGAAACCAAAAGAATGTCAACAGCCAGGCAACTGGGTAAAACTTACCTAGGGTCACACTGCTAGAAAGTGCCTGAGACCAGATTTGAAACCAGGTCTTCCCAATTCCTCTCGTCTTATGGAGCTTACATCATTGGAAAAGACAACATATATAAATATGTACAGAATAGATAGTTGTATCATAAATACAAAGTAATTAAGGGGTACAGCAAAGTAATGTGGTACAGTAGCTCTGGTATTTGGGGAAATCAGGAAAGGACTTATCTAGAAGGAAATATTTTAGCTAAGTCTAGGAAAGGCTTCTACCAGGCAGAACTGAGGAGGATTATATGGATCACAGCTCTAATCCAACATAGAATTTTTTATTTGTAACATACCTAAAATTATACATCATTGTTTTCTTTTTTAAGTAATACCTTTTGTTTTTATATTATCTATATTTCCCATTTCTTTCTCCTTCCCTCCCAAATATGGATTCCTGTACAAAGATTTTTAAAAACAGAGGGAGAAAATAATCTAGCAAACCCAAAACAAAAATGTCTGACATATACTCACATCCATGCATTATATCTCTTGGTTATTATAATTTTGTAACATTCATTTCAATTGTCTTCTTATAATTGATTTTTCAATTTATATTGCATGTAGTATTATAATATATACTACTTTCTTGGTTCTGTTTTGCATAGTTGTCTTGTCTTCTCATGCTTCTCTGTAATTATCCTATTCATCATTTCTTAAAGCACAATAATATTCTATCATACTAATATATTACAACTTATTAAGTCATTCCCAAGGCACAGGCATCTATTGTTTGTTTCCAATTCTTTGCCACTACAAAGAATTCTGCTGTAGGTATTTTGATGTGTCCTGGGCTTTCTTTTTGTCATTGACTGCCTTGAAATCCTATGCCAGGCACTCAGATTTCTGGGTCAAATAGTATGGACATTTTGGTTACTTTTTTCCCTTGGTTCCAACTTGCTTTCCAGAATGGTAGGTCCACTTTCCTGCTTCATTGTACAATGGTATGCCCATCTTTTCACAACTGTTCCACATTGACTCTTCCAATCTTTTTATATCTTTACCAGATTTTTGAGGGTAAAATGGAATCTCAGAGTTGGTTTGACTTTTCATTTTTCTTACTATTACTTTTACTATTAATTACTTGAACCATTCTTTCATTTGTTTTTTAATTGTTAACATTCTTTTAAGAAGCATTTGTTCTTTAATTATTTGAACTATTACTATTAATTACTTGAACCATTCTTTCATATGATTTTTAATTGTTCAGCATTTTTTTTAAGAAGCATTTGTTCATATCCCTTAAGATTTATTTGTTAATGAACCTACCTACCAGAACTACGGTGTACTACAACCTGCAGCTAGCAGATTGACATTTGGGGCTTGTAGTAAAAGTGTGCTGCCTACCCCAGTTTGAGACTCTTAATATTTGTCAAATATAATCCCTGTATCCATTCCCTTGATTCTATTCTTTCCTGTCTTATCCAGAAGCTTACCCTCCCTGTGTCTCTTTCAGTGTGTGTGTATCTGTCTCTTTGTCCCTGTGTCACTTTCTGTGTTGTTCCCCTTTGCTACTTCTAGGCTCTCCCACTACTGTCATCACTCAGAAAATTCTCCTCTTTTGGGGTTCATACTATTCAGATATATCATCCAATCCTTCTAATTCCCAGAACTGAGAACAGTTCTGAATAAATTCAGTGCTTGGCTCTTTAGCTTCTCCCTTTCTGCCCTAACTCCTGCCCTCATTCTGGGAGACTTCAGCTTACATATTGACATCCCCTCAAATACCCCAACTTCCCATTTCCTTGGTCTGCCTAATTCTTATAATCCACTCTGTTTGAGCTACACTTAGAGTGTTACCATTGACTTCATCATCACCAACAAGTATTCTACTTCCATATTAATACACTCTTAAATTCCTTTATTGGATCATAGTACTTTATCATTTCATCTGATCTCATGCTAACTCCTAACCCTATTCTTCATCCTCACCATGATGTCCACTCCCTTCATCCCTCAATACTTGTACCTAGACGCCACTCCTCAATTTTTCTCTCTTACTTGTTTTGACCCATTGGTGAATACTATTCTTCTTCAGGCCATTGGTCCCTTATCCTATCATTGCTCTTTATCTTTCCATACTAAAATGGAATCACTCCCATTATATTCTTGCTTCACTCCTATTCATATGCTACTGATTGAAGACCTAGGAAATCACATAATCATGCTGATTCAGTCTACTATTTGCTTACTATCTAATCTCATTTGGTCTAATACTGTAGCAAGATCTCTATATTTCTCCCACACTAGATTCCCTAACCACTTACCTTAGCAGCTATTCCAAACTTTTTTCTCCTCAGGTTTCCCACCTTCTCAGATAAGGACCTCTCCTCATCCCCCCCCCCCAAAAAAAAGTCAGGGTCATTCATTATGAACACCCTGTTTCCCTATTTTTCTAATCAGATATCCCTTCTTGTCATCCCCCACCATGTCTTTCTCTTTTTTAAACCCTTAGGTTCCATCTTAGAATCAATACTGTTTATTGGTTCCAAGGCAGAAGAGAAGTTAGGTTAGGTCTTGTCAATGAAGTTTAAGTGACACAGCTAGGAAGTATTTGAGGTCAGATTTGAACTCAAGACTTCCCATCTCTAGGCTTATTCTCAATCCACTGAGCTACCCCCTGCCACCATATCTTTTATTCAGTTGCTAATGATGAGGTAGCAATTTTCCTTTCAAAGGCCAACCTTTCTATATATACTCTTGGTCCCATTCTTCCTGTCTTCAACAAGATTATTAGTTAGGATGAGGGAGGAGAAGAGGTGTTCTGGGTCCTCCTTGATATGGGGTCCCAAGTCACCAAAATACCAAGGGAACCTAAGTTGGAAGAAAAAAAAGGAAAACTAATTTACAAGGGTCAATACTTGCATCAGGGTAAGACAGTGTCCCCTGATACATAATGCAGTAGTCATTATTTCATAGCCCAAATGTATTATAGACATAAATATACTTAGGCCCTGGGGAACTGTGCCATTGTGATTCATCAGAGCACCCATATGCATTGTTCTAGTTGCCTTGACAAAATAAAAACGTCTGGATCTTCCCCCAACAACCTCAGATCACCAGTTCTAAACTATAATGGGGGGCATCTAGGTAGCACAGTGAATGGAGAGCCAGGGCTGGAGCTGAGAATGCCAAGGGTCAAATCTGGCCTCAAATACTTCCTAGCTTTGTGACCCTGGGCAAGTAACTTAACCTCAATTACCTAGCCCTTGCCACTGATGTCTTAGAATTGATAAGACAGAAGGTTTAAAAACCACAGTAACAGGATACCAAGGGATGAGAGAAATATCTGACCTAAACTCAGAAATATAAGAGACTGATATTCTGATCTATGCCACCTCTGCTTAAGAGCCCTTTGTGCCTATTATGAAGGCTAGTAGAATTTTGGAAACCAGTGAACTATTGTCAATTTACTCCTATCTTGTAAGTAATGCAACCTATGTGTGTGGCCTTCCAGACATCACACAAATGGTAGAGAATATCATAGGCAGCCAGGGAATTGTATGGAGTGATCAACTTGAAGAAGACATTCTTGTTATAGCAAACAGTAACAGTCAGTTCATTTCACCTGATAAGGGATGTAGGATATATTTGCAGTGATTCTCCACAGTTATTTGAATTTTTCTGCATATTTCCACAGGGCAGTTACATGAGACCTAGAGTGAGTTAGCATTGTAACTCTGGCTTCCACCACTACATAAATGATGGGTGTGGATCCCCTATATGTGATATACCAGCTCACATCAAGCACATTAGAGTCCAAAAGCTGCCAATAAACCTCAGCTCAGTGGAATGCAGCCATTAACGCCCTTACCTAACTCATTCTTGCCTATTTGAACTGCAAAGAGCACCATGGGCATACACCCAGAGTATAATAGAAATTGTGACCCACATTATAGATGACCCATGGACACACACTTTCTTGAACTCTCATTTGGGACACTATCACTAGGCAACTGGTAAGCTGAAAAACCACTTGATCTTAACAAATAGACTGCTTTGAGCCCTGCCCTCCATTGGGGAAGGAAATAAACTCTTATAGTAATATATACCTTCTCAGATGTGCCCTGAGTGCAACAGTAGCTGCTGTCAGCAAAGCCTTAACCAAAATGATCAAACTCCTATTTGGGTACTCTGGAATCATTGCTTCTGATCAGTGCATCTACTTCCTGGCTAAGGAAATAGAAAACTGGTCATAGTCGCACATCCTATCACTTGGAAATTTCACTTGTCCCATCATCCCAAAGTTAGATCCTCATCTAACTAACATTGGAATGGACTGCTTAAGTGCCAGCTTCACATCTCATTTCCAGGATTGACCTACTGGACTGAACACCTAAAAGACTCAGTTACAATCCTGAACAGCTAGAACATAACTGGATGGTTTTTCAGCTTACCAGTTGCCTAGTGATAGTGTCCCAAATGAGAGTGTGGAAGAAGAATTCAAAATAGGAATTTACACCTTGTGACAATACTTTTTCTTTCTGGAAACTTCCACACTGAAGGCTGTTGAATTGAATGTGACAGCCCTGAAAACAGATATTATTCTGGGTGAAACTCGAGTATTGCTCAGCTTTAAAGTTGACCAATATGTTAGGGCAGTTAAGTAGCAAATGGATAGAGAGCCATACCTGGAGATGGGAGGTTCTGGATTCAAACCTGTCCTCACACACTTCCTAGCTATGTGACTCTGGGCAAGTCACTTAACCCCAATTGCCTAGCCCTTAGTCTTCTAACTGATACTTAGCATAGGTTCTAAGACTGAAGGTAAGAATTTTTTAAAAGTTGACCTATCCCTGCATTGGTTTGGACTTTTCACATCTTAGAATTTACTTCCTAAAAATTAATTGAGGAAGAGAGAATAATCAATCTGGATATTAGTCAGCTAATCATGTAGTCAAGGAGGAAGTAGGTATGGGAAACAGGTAAAGACCTTGTGTAGCTGGTCTTATATACCAAGCTCACTGGATAAGAGTGAGAGGATAGCATTTTGTGGCTTCATATGCTGAACCAATACAAAGGCCTGCCACATTCACCCCCGAGGCCTTCAGCTACCAGGATTCCAGCTAATTAAAATGGTGTCACAGAGTGAACCAGAGCGACTGCTGGGTATGTGTGCATATGCTAGAGAAGCTGACAGAGGAAGATGGTTTGGCTTAATGTGTCTCTACAGACTTTGGAAAGCCACAGGTCAGAAAGAGAATGAGAAACTGTTTTTGTCACAGTGTTTTCAGACACAAGTATAGAGACAGTGTAACCAAAGTCCTCCACCTGACTCCATGATGGGATTGTTCAGAAAAAGCATGCCAAGCATGCCCTATCCTCATGATATTATGCCTGCACTCACTTGCTAGCTTGAGTCCTGTTCAGAGGCTACCACTTCTGCTCAGGCATGGGCCACCAAAATTGTCATGTCTCTCTCACTGATACCTTACAATCAGCAGGAGTTGGGGTGGATTGTGGTAGGCACCACTATGGCATATGTGGTGGTACATGCCAGAATTAAGCTAGGTTTATAGATGTCAAAGCAGAACCAATAAAACAAATGATGATGTCAGTTAGTCAATAAGCATTAATTAATTATCTACCACTATGTGCCAGGCACTGTGCTAAACTGGTGAGAAAGAATATTTTTCAGTAGAGCATTAAAGCTCTAGACCATCCCAGGGTGTCTTCCCTTACCTGATAGAGTCTGAGCCCTCTCTTCCCACCATGGGCTGTTTGTACACAGAGATCAGGAGGGATCTAGGGAATAAAGAAAACATAGAAAGCTGCATCGAACCATTACATATCTTTTCTAGTTTCTTCTCTGTGCTTAATAAACCATTTGAGTGGTTCTTCAGCTCCACATCTTCATTGCATGACAGCTCACTGGGCCTAATCCAGGACACTCTTTTTCTGTGTCTGTGTCTTTTTCTGTCTATCTTTGCCTCTAAGTCTGTCTCCTTTTGTCTCATAGTCTCTGTCTCTCTGTCTTTCTGTCTCTCTCCATCTTCTGGCCCCTTCCAAGTTCAAGTCTCTTTTATCTTTAGAAGTATTTCTTTGAGCCTTCCATCATCTCAAGCTATTGTCCTACATCTCTCTTCCTTTCACTATTAAACTTCTAGAGTCTTATGTATTCCCTGCCTTTACTTCATTGTCTACTCATTCACGTCTCAACCTTTTGCAATATGGCTTCCAATGTCATTTCTTTCCTGAAACCACTCTCTGAAAGATTACCAATGAACACTATTAATATAATACTCTTCATAAAAAATCATTTTTACTTTTAGTTCTGAATTATCTCCTTCCTCTCTTCCCCTTCCCCCATCCACTGAGAAAGCAAGAAAAACAAAATCCATTACAAATATATGTTATGCAAAACAAATTCCTGCATTAGTCATGTCTGAAAGAAAAAAAGAAGGAAAAGAAAAAATACCTCAATCTGCACTGAAGCCATTAGCTCTTTTTCTGGAGGTAGGTAGATAACATGTTTTATCATGAATCTTGGAATTGTGGTTAGTCATTGTGATAATTAGAGTTCCTAAGTCTTTCAAAGCTGATTATCTTTATGATATTATTATTGTTCTCTTGGTTCTGCTCACTTCACTTTATTTAATACAAGTTTTTCTGAAACTATTCCCTACATTCTTTCTTATAGCACAATAGTATTTCATCACACTCATATATCATAACTTGTTCAGCCATTCCCCAGTTGATGAGTAGCCCCTCAGTTTTCAATTTTTTGCCACCACAAAAGTGCTGCTATCAATATTTTTGTGTACTTATGAGTCCTTTCTTTTCTCTTTGATCTCTTTGGGGGTTCAGATCTAGTTACAATATCGATGGGTCAAAGGGCCTGCACAGTTTAATGGCTTTTAGGGCTTAGTTCCAAATTGTTGTCTGGAATTGTAGGGCCAGTTCACAGCCCCATCAGCGGTGCATTAAAATACCTGTTTTTCCGCAATCTCTCCAGCATTTATCATTTCCCTTTTTTGTCAGCCTTGCCAATCTGGAGAGTGTGAAGTAGTATCTCAGAGTTGTTTTGATTTTACTTTCTCTAATTGTTAGTGATTCAAAGCTTTTTTTGTGACTATTAATAACTTGGATTTCTTCCTCTTAAAACTAATTATTCACATATTTTGACCATAATACAATGTTCTCATTCCTCATCCTTCTTAAGTTTTCTATGACAATTTGACGCAGTTATATCAAATATTCTTCTGTAGATTCCAAGATAATATTCTCAAGTGGTTCTAACTGTCTGATTGGTCAATATCAGTTTCCTTAACTAGAACATACTTCTCCTCCTCCTCCTCTTTCACAAGTTTATTCCTCAACTATTTATCAGACCTTCTTCTTATGGTCTGCTATACCTTTTCCTTGAGCACTTTCGAAAATTTGATCTCATGCATACAGTTTTTTTAATTATTTTTTATTAGCAAAAATCTACCTTCTCTCCCTTTCATTGTTTCTTCATTGAGAAAATAAGAAAAACAAAACTTAATTACAAACATCAATAGCCAAGAAAAACAAATTTTCAGTATTGACCATGTCAAAAAAAAGGTCTCATTCTTTACTCTAAGTCCTTTACTTTTCTATAACATTTCAGTTGTCCTCTGGAATAGTGATTAGTCATTACAATGATCAGAGTTCCTGAGTCTTTTAAAGTTGTTTGTCTTTACAATATTGCTATCATTGTGTAAATTATCCTCTTTTTTCTTCTCACTTCACTCTACATCTGTTTATACAAGTCATCTCAGGGTTTTTTGTACCCTTTTTCTAAAACATTTCTTAAAGCATAATAGCACTCCATCACATTTATATGCCAAAATCTGTTTAGCAGTTCCCCAGTTGAGGATACCCCTTCAGTTTCTAATTCTTTGTCACCACAAAAAGAGATGCAAATATTTTTGTGCATCTTTAGTTAGTTTGTTTTGCTAAAGATTATCCTTCCTTTAATCTCCCATTCTTCTGATTTACTGTTTCTGTTTTTCTTTTGAGTGAAAGGTATTTCTGCACCCTTCTGAAGGGTGTGCATTCTTCTCCTCTCTTTTGGCTAGTTCATATGAGAGTGAATTCAAGTGTCAGCTACTACCCATCTCATTCCTCCTTGTTTTTATAAACTTCTTATACATCTCAATTATGTGAGATACTTTTCCTAACCTTCCTTCCCCAACTCCACCCCCAGTGTTTTTCTCTTCCTCTTCCTTTATATTCTTCTTTCAAGATTATCAATACATAACAGAACCATTCCCAGGTCTTTTGCATAATCATATTCCCTCTCTACCCTCTGATGATGATAAGGTTCAGAAGGGACACATGTATCATCTCCCATTATTAGAAGGTAAGCAGTTTATCCTTGTTTAGACCCTTAATTGTGTTCACTTTTTTATGTTTTTCTTAACTCCTATGTTTGAACTTCAGAGTTTCTATACATTTGTAGATTTTTCATCAGGAAGTCTTTTTTTTTTTAATTAAAGTTCTATTTATTCCCCTGTAAAATTAGGTTCTATGTGGCACAGTGATTAGAGTGGGGGGCCAAGTGTCAGGAAAACATCTTCCTGAGTTAAACTCTGACCTCAGACACTTAGTAGTAATGTGACCTGGAAAAGTTACTTAACCCTGTTTGCCTCAGTTTCCTCATCTGTAAAATGGGCTGGAGAAGGAAATGGTGAACCACTCCAGTATCTTTTCCAAGAAAACTCCAAAAAGAGATCATAAAGAATCAGATACAACTGAAAAATGACTGAACAACAAGAATTATTTTCATTGAGAGAGGTGGAACCAAGATGGCAGAGTAGAAGCTTGAAACTACAATAAGAATCCTCTCCAACCAATCTGAAAATAACATCACAAAATTAACACAGGAATGAAAGAACCAACAAAGAGATGGAATGAAGCCACTTTCATGCAGAGAACAACTTGAAAGAGAGGCAGAGAGCATCTGGGTCACTGGGGTGAGAGGGGAGCACAAGCCAGCAGGAAGCTACAACTAGGAGGAAGGAGCAAGCCCCCTACCGCATATCTACTGTTCTAGTTCTGAAACTGAGCCCAAGACAACATCTAGACCCTGAGACCCTGCTTAAGCCAGCAGCGGTACAACCCAACACACACGCCCGTTGAGTTCCAAGCAAACCTGCAGTGAGGTCCAGAATTTCAGCCAAGAAAGTCTGTGCTGCACCTGATCTATAAACCCAGAATGAAGCCAGGAGCCCCAGGCCAAGCTTGAAATGAGGACCTGAATCCCAATTTGAGGCTGTCTGTGCAGCACTCTGGGTCAGGGTAAACTCAAGCTAGACCCCCAGATCCCCAACGAAGAAAACAGTGTGCTGGTCTGGACCTAGCTAGCCCTTACCAAAGCTCAAGGCAGAGCCCCAGGGTAGAACAATGGACAGCCTGGCTGACCTGATCAAACCCAAAAAGCCCTTACCCAAGCCCAAGGTCAGAATCTGAGCCATCAGCAGGCTCAGGGGGATGATTGAATCAGCAGTGGGAAGTGGCTTTCAGAACTCCCAACCTACAGGCCATCATACTACCTTGGAAGAACTGAAACTTGCAGAAACCCAGAAATATGGCTATGTGTAACATCAAGGAAGAACTGAATTTTAAGAGCCTGCCCTATCCTCCCTGAGAACAGAGCCTGCCTTTAAAATAAAAATGAAAGTCAAGAAAAAGGCTGAGAAAATGATCAAACATCAAAAAAAAAAATCCAAAACACCTAACCATAGAAAAATTTTATGGAGACAAAGAACAAAGCACAGGCACAAAAGGGGATAGTGAAAGCAAACACATGCAAAGCTTCCAAGAAAAATATAAATTGGACTCAAATTCTGGAAGAGCTCAAAAAGGATTTCAAAAATTAAGAGAGGCAAAGGAAAAATGAGGAAGTGAAATGAAAGCAATGCAAGAAGAAATGGGCCACATGAAAAAGGAGGCACAAAAGCTCATAGAAGAATTATATTCAGTTTTGCTGAGTAAGTTATTCTTGATTGTAAGCCTATATCCATTGCTTTTGGGGATATTATATTCCAAACTTTGTATTCCTTTATAGTGGTAACTACTAAATTGTATGTTATCCTGACTGTGACTTCTCAGTATTTGAATGGCTGCTTATAGTAATTTTTTCTTTGACCTGAATGCTCTGGATAATGTTCTTGAGAGTTTTCATTTGAGAATTTCTTTTTTTTTTAATTTCCTAATCTTTTATTTTAAATTCAATTACATGAAAAAACAATTTTAACCTTCATTTTCTTTAAGTTTGAACCAAATCTTCATCCTCTCTTCCTCATCCTCTCTTCCTCCTCCCCTTTCCATATTAGTCCTTTAGTGAAAGAGAAATTGAAAAAATGAAGGAAAAGTGAATAAAGTGAAATTTAGTATGTCTCAAATGACAGACTCTCTAGTTCTTTCTCTGGAGGTGGATAGCATTTTTCATTTCTTGGATCACTATATTGCCAGGAATAGCTAAGACATTCATAAATGTTCACCACATAATATAATTTTGCTGTATTGTAAACAATGTTCTCCTAGTTCTACTCACTTCACTTTACATCATATAGGTTCGTATAGGTCTTTCTCAAATCATCCTTCATATCATTTCTTATAGCACAGTAATATTCCATTACAATCATATACCACAACTTATTCTTTGCTGCTACTAAAAGAACTGCTATAAATATTTTTGCATAGATGGGTCCTTCTTCCTTTTTAAAAATCTCTATGGAACATAGACCTAGTAATATTGCTGGGTCAAAGGATATATACCAGTGGTTCCCAAACTTTTTTGGCCTACTGCCCCCTTTCCAGAAAAAATATTAGTTAGCCCCCTGGAAATTAATTTTTTAAATTTTAATAGCAATTAATAGGAAAGATAAATGCACCATCACCACTCCTCTAGATCGCTGCAGCACCCACTAGGGGGCGGTAGCGCCCACTTTGGGAATCACTGATATACACAGTATTAAAGTTTTTAGGGCATAGTTCCAAATCACTCTCCAGTACACCACTCCACCAGCAGTATTCATGTCCCAATTTTGTACCATCCCTTCCAGCAGTTACTATTTTCTTTTTCTATCATATTAGCCAATCTGATAAGTATGAGGTGGTACCTCAGAGTTGTTTTATTTTTATTTTTTTTTTAGATCTTTATTTTATTAATTAATTTGTAACATTTTCCCATGGTTATAGGATTCATGTTCTATCCCTCCCCTCCTTCCACCCCCTCCCATAGCCGACGCCCAATTCCACTGTGTTTTACATGTGTCATTGATCAAGACCTATTTCCATATTATTGATATTTGCACTAGGGTGCTTGTTTAGAGTCAAGATCCCCAATCATAACCCCATTAATCCATGTGATCAGGCAGTTGTTTTTCTTCTGTGTTTCTATTCCCACAGTTCTTCATCTTAATGTGAATGGCGTTCTTTCCCTCAGAGTTGTCCTGGATCATTGCATTGCTGCTAGTAGAGAAGTCCACTACATTCAATTTTACCACAGTGTATCAGTCTCTATACAATGTTCTCCTGCTCCTTTCACTCTGCATCAATTCCTGGAGGTCATTCCAGTTCACATGGAATTCCTCCAGTTCATTACTCCTTTGTGCACAATAGTATTCCATCACCAACAGATACCACAGTCTTATTCATTTAACCTTCACATCTCTCTACTTTCTTGACCAATAACTTACTTTGGGTTCTCATGACCTCTCTCCCTAGGTTATTTTAGTAATCTCCTCACTGACTTCCCAACTTCTCTCTTTACTATTTCTAACCTTCACATATCTGCCAAATGAATCTTCATAATACATAAGTCTGTCCATGTCATTCTCTCACTCAAAAATAGTTAATATTGCCTTTGGATAAAATAAAAACTCAGCCTGGCATGTCAGGCCCTCCACTGTTTGGCTTCTGCCTATCTTTTCAGCTTATTTTCACATTATTCAAATCCACACACTCATTGTTTCAGCCAATCTAGACTATTAGTTTCTTAAATTTTCCAACATCACTTCGTCTAGAATATCTAGCTTTTAGTTTCCCAATGTAAAAAGGATGAAATAGCCTTGAGCTATTGCTGCTGGATTCATACTACAATGACTTTCACTCTCCTGAAGAACATAGTCAACCAGGAGAACTAGCTGCCAAAGCCACATCTGTCATTTGCCTAAAATAGGACCTGGTTTCTTAAGTGTAAGCATCATTTACCATACATTTATTAAGCACCAACTCTGAGCTTATATTTTACTGGGGAGACATCAAGTAGGTAGGTAGGTAGGTAGACAGGTAGAAAGAAAGATGGATGAACAGATACAGAACAAGAAAGACAGACAGATAAACTATAGATACACATATGTATATATGTGTGTGTTTATATGTATGTATATGCATATACATACATATATATATATATATATACACCGAATAAAAATCAATAATTATGGGAGAGAGGTTAAGAGTAATTGAAGGGATCAGGAAAGCCTTTCTTTAGAAGGTAATACTTTTCACAAAGTAAAAGATTTTTCTCAAGTTGTCAGTGAGGAAGTACATTCCAGGTGTGAGGGATAGCCATTACAAAGTCACAGTGGGAGATGTGAAGAATCACATAATTTACTTATACTGTGAAGTTTAGGAAGGAAGAGAATAAAGCTAAAAAGGTTGGGAATTATTTGGCTATATCTACACTTAAGGAAAATCATTTTGGCAACTGTGCAAAGGGATGAATTTAAGTGGAAAAAGACTTGAAACGAGGAGACCAGTTAAGCCATTGCAGCTAGTCCAGGTAAGAGGCAAAGGAGGGCCTGAACTAAAATAATTACTGTGTCAGTAATGAGTAATGTGGAAAGGATAGATTGAAGAAATGTTGTAGAGATAGAAATGGTAAAATTTGACAACTGCATTATTTCACATTGAATATTTGGCAGCAGGCATTAAAAACTGAGGGGACCAGGAAAGGCCTCCTGCAGAAGATACTTGAGAAAGAAAGCCAGAAACTCCAAAAGGCAGAAGTGAGGAGAGAGACCATTACAGAAGACAGCTTTGAGAAATTTATCTTGACATTGTCCCAAGGAGATACCACATAAATATAATTTCTGGATTTCTTCAAATTCTATATTTCTGTATCCCATCCCAACTTCAATCTTGCCTCTGAACTACCACAGCTTTCCAGTTCAGCCTTCTACCAGTCAGCTAGGAAAGAATAAAAGCTTTGGAATCCTTTGAACTAATAGGCCCTGCTGTGATCATATAGTCCACAGCATTCAACTTGTCAGAAGAATGTGTACCTGGCAAACTAAATTAGTATCTAACTGAGAGCTTGAGGTGTGAAGAAAAGAGGAGCTAAAATTATTCTCTTGCCCCCCCACCCCCATTCTCATTGCCCTCATCTCTGATCTAACTACATCTTTGACCATTAGAGGAGAGGAGAAAAGGAAGTTGGAAAGGGTCCTGTGCAACATTTTGTGTCCACTTCAAAATGTTGGGGGGGGGGGTTTGAAATAAATTCCAGAAGATCTGTGACACCTCTCTTCCCATACCCATAACTTGATAGACTGGAGCTGACTAGTTAGTAAAGAATTTTGATCCTAGAGAAAGTAATATATACTCAATGTAAACTTCTTGAGGGCATGACATATTTCTCTTTTTCTTTGTATACCTAGCACTTAGCATAATGCCTGACATATAATTGATTGATCCAGGAATTAGGTAAAAGAAGGGATATATAGGTTGGTCCCACTTGTGAAGTAAGGGTATCCTAGCCACTACCCCCTAAAAATGTAGTAAAGCAGCCCTTTTGGTGTTATAGAAGCCTTTGTGTTGACAGGGGCAGATTTCCCTTCAAACCCCTTCAACCCACAACAAAAACTAAAAATAATAGCTAGTATTTGTACAATACCAACACTATGCCAAGCACTGATATTAACTCATTTCATCCCTTACAACAACCATGGAAGGAAGGTGCTATTATTAATCTCATTTTGTATTTAGGAAACTGAGGCAAACAGACTTATTCAAGGTCACACAGGTATAGGTCAGATTTGAATGTAGAATTTCCTGACTCTCTATCCACTATCCACTTAGCTGCCTACTATAGAACTAAATAATTGTTCAAAGATTAGAATTAAATGTTAAAACTATTTTGATGAATGTACTTTAAATTTCTACATATTAAATAAGGGGATAAAGAAACTGCATACTGATAGTTATTTTTGTAGTAATTGGGATGCTTTGATTATAATTAAGGGACCTGGGGACAGCTGGGTAGCTCAGTGAATTGAGAACCAGACCTAGAGACGGGAGGTCCTAGGTTCAAATCTGGCCTCAGACGCTTCCCAGCTGTGTGACCCTAGGCAAGTCATTTGATCCCCATTGCCTACCCCTTACCACTCTTCTGCCTTGGAGCCAATACACAGTATTGACTTCAAGACAGAAGGTAAGGGTTTTAATCAATGAAGAGAAGGGAAGGGAAGAGGAAAATGTACAAAGTTTTCTTTTTAAGTCATCTAGCTGACTTTGCCGTGAAATGTATTACAAATTCTGAAGAGTAAAACTAAAGAAGTTTTCACGGTCAGTAGGAAATATAAGAGGTGAAAAAGGGAGCAGATGATTCTGTTTTCTTCCTTTCTTATAGTCTATTTTTCTCTTATAGTCTCATTCATTAAAACAACTGTGCTGATTGTTAATTTTCATCAAGCACTTATTTCTAAAGATGGACTTGGGATATTTTTCTAGATGTCTATGTGTTTGTGAAAAGCCCTAAAATTGAAAACCAAGAAACCTGATCTAGAAGGGAAGCTAGGTGGCTCAGTGGTTTGAGAGCCAGGCCTAGAGACGGGAGTGTCTGGATTAAAATCTGGCCTCAGACACTTCCTAGCTGGGTGACCCTGGGCAAGTCATTTAACCCCCATTGCCTAGCCCTTACTGCTCTTCTGCCTTGAAATATCAATATTTAGTTTTGATTCTAAGATAAGGTAAAAAGTTTTAAAATTTTTTCTTAAGAAACTTTTAAAAAAAGAAACCTGATCTTCAGTCTTAGCCCTGCTAAGTCTTTAGTCTTAGTTTTAGCTCTGCCACAGATTAGCTGTTTGTGTGTTCTCATGCAGGTCCTTTCTGGGTGTCAGTTTCCTTATTCATCAAATAAGGTACTCGGATAAAGTGATCACTGATTCCTTTTTGTGTTAACATTTTTTAATCTAGAAATGAAAGACCTTAACTTGAAGCCTATCTTTAGTTCTTCATATGTCAGAGACCTATTTTTCTTTTCCATTTTGCTCAATTTACTAGCTGCCCTATATGGCATTTTAAATATTATGTGTGAAAATATCAAATGGAAGAAGAGTGTAAGAATTTATATGAAAGCAATGCATTTCCACTGTAGCTGATATACTGACATAACAAGTAATTCTCTTCTGTTCTTTCAACTATATATCCTAGTGCATTGTTACTAGAAGAACACCCTCCTTATAGGATGCTCAACAGTACTTATATGTTACTTTTCTATATCTGCTCCACAGAAGTGTTGCATACCGAATTAAGTTTTGTTTTGTTCCCACTACTGCTATTGAAAACCCAGTTCACTAGTTTATATATTTTAGCAAGGCTAGCAGGAGAGGAACAGATATAAATTTTGCTAATTCTATCTGCATTCTAAAATTATAACATATTGACCTAAAAAAGAGAACTGAGGAGTCCATAAATTTTTCCCAAAAAATGATGTCTTTTGTTTTTACATCGACTCATCAGCAAGCATTTATTAAATGCTTTGCTCTATGCTTGGCATCATACTAGGCATTCAGAATACAAAACCAAAAAGGAAACAGTCCCTGCCTTCTGAGAGCCTCCATTCTATTGAGGAAGACAACATATACATAGATCACTATTTATAAAATAAATACAAGATAATTCCACTAGCAGCTGAGAAGATCAGAAAAACTTCATGTAAAAGGTGATAGAAACCCAGAGATTTTTTTATCCTTACTTTCTATCTTAGTAACAAGTCTAGGACAGAAGGGCAAGGGCTAGGTAAACAGGGTTAAGCTACTTGCTTGTGGTCACACAGCTAGGAAGTATCTGAAGCCAGATTTGACCCCAGACCATCCATTTTCTAGACCTGTGCTCTATCCACTGTGACACTTAGCTGCCCTCCCTTTTTTAAACCCTTATAGCAACTCTAAGACCGAAAGTGAAGCCAGGGATTCTTAAAGATGGAAGGGAGGACTATGTAGTACAGGCATGGGGGATAGCTTGTATGAAGACATAGAGACTGGAAGAAATAGAATGTTATGCGAGAAGAACAAAAGTAAGCCAATTTGAGTATATGGAGAGAAGGGATATATATAATAAGCTTGAAAAAGTAGGTTGGAGACAGTTTGTGAAGGGCTTCAAATACCAAACAGAGGAGTTTGTGTTTGATTCTTGACATAACAGAGAACAGAGGGTTCATTTCTTCTGAATATATACTCCACCCCAACCAACAAGGCTATCCATGTATTTAAAAAGAAGGGGGGAAAACAGCTCAATAAAAACCAACTAGCACATCAGCAGCATCTGGCAATATATACATTAAATAACTCACACTCATAGTTCCCCATCTCTGAGATGAAGGAAGATCAGTACATTTTTCTCAGGTCTTTAAGACCCTGCTTAGTCATTATAACTCCATAGCATTGAGTTTTGCTTTTTTTCTCTTTCCATTTACATACTTATAGTCATTGCACATATTCTTTTCCCAGTTTTGTTTCCTTTTGCCAATTTTCCTCAAATTTCTCAAAATTCTTCATATTTATGTTTATAACCTCTGACAGCACAGTAATAAATAGTCTATTGTATTCTTGCACCATGATTTGTTTAGCTATTTCCGAATCAGTGGGCACCTACATTGTTTCTTTTTTGCTTCCTAAGAAATTGCTACAGTTATTATTTTGACACATATTGGACATTTCTATCTATCTTTAACCACCTTGAAGTAGCATATGCCTTGCAATGAGATCTCTGTTCAAAGGTTATAGATATTTTAGTCCCTTTTTAAATATAATTCCAAATTGCTTTCAGAATGGTTGGACTAGTTCACAGCTCCATAATGTGCCTGTCTTTCCATGGCCCCTTCAACATAGACTATTCCTATGTGCTGTGATCTTTGCCAATTTTCTGATGAAGTGAAACTTCTGAATTGTTTTAATTTGCAATTCTCTTAATGATTCCGAGCAGTCTTTCCACATGGTTGTTAATATTTTGCAGTTCTTCTGGGTCTGTAGATTTTTAACTTTGATAGAACTTTTTTTAAACTTTCATTTAAGACTTTTGGTTTCATTTTTCTTAGGCTTGGGCTGATGCATTTCGGAGTAGTCCTGATCTCACTGGAGTGGTGCATATTTATGAAGAACTGAAAAGAAAAGGGATCGAATTTCCCATGGCAGACTTAGATGCCTTGTCTCCAATACATACACCACAGCGGGTAAGCAACAGCATGGCATTTTCCAGGAAGACCTAGAAAAGAATTAGATAACCTTCAGCACCAACCTTCTGCTGTTCCTTCTTAATTATTAAACTTCAGAACACATTTTTTCAAAGTTTGTAGGGCATTTATTTTTAAGAACAATGGGGAATGTATAAATGAGGCAGCTGGTTGACTAGTGATTTAAAAGCTTGAAGAGTCTCCCTCACTCTTAGAAGACTTTTTTTTTTAACCCTTACCTTCTGTGTATTGGCTCATAGGTGGAAGAGTGGTAAGGGTGGGCAATGGGGGGTCAAGTGACTTGCCCAGGGTCACACAGCTGGGAAGTGTCTGAGGCCAGATTTGAACCTAGGACCTCCCGTCTCCAGGCCTGACTCTCAATCCACTGAGCTACCCAGCTGCCCCACCCTTAGAAGATTTTAATATTAAGCTTAGAAAGAAAGATCCAACTGATGGGCCATTTTAATGTCAAGTTCTCATGAAAATGGTCATTTGCTTAGACTCATCAGAATCTATCTTTAAGAACCCTGATTAAAGTCTATTATGGAGATTCAGTTCTCTCCCTTTGAGAGTCACTTTCAGTCTTGGTTGACACAGATGGGTAGAGGTATTGTCATTTTTCAAAGGGGCAAAGATCTACACTTTTTTCCTACCACTTCAAATCAAATTAGTTATGCTGCCAGTAGATACATTTATTGATAAATAAATATTGGTTCCATTAATCTGAACTTCTGGGTGTCTGCGCTTTATGAAGTGCACCACTTCACTTTTGTTTTTTCCAACAATATCCAAAGTGAATCCAGATAAACTATTCATTCTAATCAGCTTTGGGAGCCACAACTTTTAAAAACATAGTTCAAGGAAATTAAAACTTTTGGGTCTCCCACAGAAGTTTTTGTAAAGCTACATGATCATGATACTTAGGAGCTGAAAGCACATACATGTCTCTTCATTTTATCAAAGAAATTTGAGAGTAGGAACACCATATATTCTCCCTATTTTGCAGAAAGAGAGAGAACCAAAGGTTAAGGGATTTGCTTGAGAACTCACTAGAAGTGGATCTTGAGACTAGAATACATGTGTTCTAAGTTCCAGGAAAGAAATGAGGTCTTTGATTGTATCTGTTCTTTGTCCATGAAATACTGTGCTAGTAGTAGTAGTGTTTGGAGTTGATAGCATCCTGAACCAGAAAACAGAAACCTTGGGTTCAAATGTAGCCACAGATCCTAATTAGCTATTTAATTTCTTAGAATACCACTTTCCTCCTGTATAAAGTAAGAATAATATTTTTAGTATAATTCACAGAATAGTGGTTGAGAAAGTGCTTTACTAATCTCAAACTGCTATATAAATTTTTGTTTTTAAGAATGGGAGTTTATATGTCTTGACAGTAAATGAGTTAATGCACAAGAAGTGATTTGAGATGTCCAAAGGGAGTTGTGCTTTTCAAAACATGGTACTTATTATGATTGTGACTTGTATTGTACAAACTACTTTCTGTGCTTTGTGTTTTAAATATAACTGCTTTACTCTTCTAAAAAGACACAAATCAGTATTCTTGTATCAGTGCTTACAAAGAATATTCTGTAGTTCTATAATTACTATTTATTTTATTCTCCTTATAAAGGCCAAAATATAGTATGTTATCACACTGTATAAGAATCATGACCAAGCTTGACCCCAATGAAGAGATGAAGTGGTTTCCCCCATTCTTTGCAGATTTGGGGGGATTATGGACATAGAACAATGCATATATTGTCCTACTTTTTTGAGAGTTAGCTTAGATGAGCATTTTTTTTTTAATTTTTGTTATAAGGAATAACAATCTGGGAGGGAATAAAGGAATGATAATTTGATTAATTGAGGTAACATGAAAAAAGATAATGATAAATATTTTTAAAATTTTAATAATAATTGGTATCATCAGCCTTCTACCTAAAATGCTAGATATTCATTGTAACCACAGTCATAGTTCCCTTGAAGAGCTCAAAGTTCTTTCAGGGCTGTTATTTGATTTTTTCTTTCTACATTTCTGTAATTTGTCAGGGCAGATCAAATGACTTGCCCAGGGCTACAAAGTCAGTGGTCAAATTTAGGATAGGACCATGGTGGTTGGATTGCCCATCTTTTTGTTTCTCCCCAGGCAGCTCTGGTTGGGATAGTTATTTGAGGCAAGATAATTCAGGTATATTCATATAAACAGTTTAAATGCATGGAGAATTTTGTTATTGGTATGGCAGAGCATCCCTGAAGTGGATCCAGCAGCGACAATGAATAGGTCTCAATCGCAACAAAGAATGAACTCTGCTTCCTCATCTGCACCTTCTCCTACACCATACTCGGCTCCTCAGGCCCCATCTTTGAATGTGACTGGGCCTATCACCGCCAACTCAGAACAGGTACCTTTTCACTTGGAGTCTATTGGCAAGGTTGTTACTTTGTCATACTTGTACAATCCAACCTAGTAATGACCTAAACCAGGATTTTTCAGAAAAATTTAGGGGGTTGCCTTTCTTTAAAATTTGGACAATTGGGGCAGCTGGCTGGCTCAGTGGATTGAGAGCCAGGCCTAGAGACGGGAGGTCCTAGGTTCAAATCTGGCCTCAGACACTTCCCAGCTGTGTGATCCTGAGTAAGTCACTTGACCCCCATTGCCTAGCCCTTACCACTCTTCTGCCTTAGAGCCAATACACAGTATTGACTCCAAGATGGAATGTAAGGGTTTAAAAAAAAATTTTGGACAGTTTATATTGGTTAAACATTTGAGATTGAACTAGAGTAAAAAATGATGACTAAACATTTATATTTTTAAAAGATAACCCCCTCTTTCAAACTGTTATCTTCATCTCTATGAACTTATACTAAGAATACAGGAAAATGTCTATCAACTAGAATCCCAGAGAAAGAAGCTTACTAGTTGTATAAGTAGTTAACGTGGGGTTAATTTGAAACCCATTTTAGTTTCAATCTTTATTACTGCAAATCATTCTCAAATGTATTTGTAGTCAGCTTTTTTGCCTTACTGAATATAATGGTCTGATTAAGGATCTTGCAGCACCTGGGTTATATTCTAAAAATCAATTCTCATTGAATAGCCCTGGAGATTTTGTTATAAAAGCTCAAACTGACTGTGCCCTGGAAGTTGTTTTAATAACATTATTCTTAGGGGCAGCTGAGTAGCACAGTGTATAGAATGCCAGGCCTGGAGTTGGGAGGTCCTGGATTCAAATTTGACCTCAGAAAATTCCTAAATATGTGACCCTGGGCAAGTCACTTAACCCAAATGGCCTATCCCTTGCCACTCTTCTATCTTGGAACTGATACTTAGACAGAAGGTGAAGATTTAAAAAACAAACCAACCAGTATTCTTGAGGTCAATTTATTTTCTTGTAGTTTTCCAAATTCTCTTTAAAACAAGGAGCAAAAAAAAAATTTTTAATGCAGGCCTACATTGAACTAGCTTTTTTTGACAACCATACCACACTGTTGATATACTCAGTTTTGCAATCCACCCCAAGATCTTTTTTCAAATAAATCTAGCCAAGTCTCTAAAAATCACATGAAATTTATTTTCTGAACCTACATGTAAAACTTTATCCCTATCATGTTAGTTTGAAATTATGAATTATTGCTATTGATGAAGATTTTAGAAGCTCTTTCCCTAGAAAACTTTAAAATAAAATAGAATGCCCTTTGAATATATATGGTTTCAAAATAATTCTTACTAAGATACTGGCAGAAAGTAGATTATTCCCTCAAGATTTCTTCCAGAACTAAGATTTTTGTTGCAGATAAGAAGCAATTGCTACCATGTTCAAGATGTGGTATGTGCAGCGGGTACCTTCAAAGAACTACTTGAGGAAATAACAAACACACAAACATAAAAATTAGCACAATGTATGTTAAACACCAATACTAAAATAAACTCAGAGAAGGAAGAGATCATTGTGGGCTGGGTGATTAGGGAGAGCTTTCTCAGTGTTACTTGGACAGAGTTTCTAATAGGCTCACTCAAACCAAAACCTGCTTCCTTAACCCAGCCCATCTTTTCCACTCTCATCAACAACTGTTTTCATTGCCAGCTTTGATAGCATGACCCAACACTCAAAGAGGGAACTAGGGGGACTAAATGGAGAGTCAAGAAGGCTGTTAACCATGAGCAAATCACTTAACTTCACAGTGCTGTTTTTCATATCTGAAAGTATCTACTAACTTCAGCCATTCACAGACTTTGAATCTTCACCCCAAGTAACCCTTGCCATCAGATTTCTTTGTTCCTATTCCAGGGCTACTGAGCATTAGTGGATAAATTCACCAAAGTGAGCTTACTTCACCTACTACAAATTTGTGCTATTTCCTGAATGCTGCTTGCCAGGTACTTCTCTGCCTTTATTGGCTATCTCTCCTTTTCTATTCAGCATTACTGTCCCTTCTCTCTTCTCCTGTATTTCACATGTCCACATTTTATAGTTGTTGGAAGCCTTGACTTTCCTACTTTCGTACATTAAGAACCTATCCAATGTTAGTTCCTTCATTACCTTTCTTCATTCTTCAGAACATCTCAGCAGCAGCATCTTCTCTTTTTTCCTTCCTTCTGATTATACAGGCTAATTTTTCTACTGATTTCATTTATCTCATTCCCTTATAGCACCTCCAGACCTTTCCTCCATCAGTCATCTCCTCTCTCTTATTCATATTTATTCTCTTCCTTGCCACTGATTTTTCTCTGTCTACAAACTTGATTTAGCCTCCCCACTCCTTCTCAGCCATTTAGGCCCTGTCTCATCCCATTTCATCCCTTTCACAGCCAAGCTTCTTGGGGAAAGTTGTCTAAATCCAATTCCTCTGCTTCTAATCAATCTGTCTTCTGTCCCTACTACTCTACCAAAATGATTCTTTCAAAAGTCATTAATGACCTCCTAATTGCCAAATTCAGTATCTTTTTCTTCCTTGACCTTTTCAGCTTTTGATACAGTTAGTTACTCCTTACCACCTTCTTTTTTGGCTTCAAAGATACCACCCTCTGTTAGCTCTCCTCCTCCTTCTCCAACCATTCCTTTGCTGGCCCTTCGAAAGCTTCCTGACTCCTGATTGTGGGCATTTCCTTCCATAGGGTCTGTCCTTGTCAGTCTTCTCTCAGGATGTCTTTTCCCTTACAGTCTCACTACCACAACTTCATCTACCACCCTTCTACTTAAATCTATAAGGATGATTCCAAAAGCTATATCTCCAGCCTTTAATCTCTCTCTCTTTTTAAACTTTTACCTTCCATCTTAGTATCAATTCAAAGACAGAATGGCAGGGACTGGGCAATTGAAGTTAAGTGATTTGCCCAGGGTCACACATCTAGGAAGTGTCTGAGGCTAAATTTGAACCCATGTACTCTTGACTCTAGGCCTAGCGCTCTAGCCATTGTGCTATCTAAATGCCACCTTTATAACTTCTCTTTTGATCTTCGAACTCATATCCTTGTGAGTCCCGGGTCTTCAAGATGTCATGATCTGGGTGTCCAATCAATTCTTCAAACTGATCATTTCTAAAACTAAGCTCATTATTTCCCCCCAAACTTGCTCACACTTTATGATTTCTTTTGTTATTTCTATTGTTACTGGTACCTAGGCTGTTCCAGTATGTTTGTGTTTTTACCATCTCATAATATATCTCTCTTTTTCTTCCCACTATAAACCACTCTAGTCTGGTTTTTATTTCCACTTGACTCCTTTCAGGTCTTCCCAGCTCTGCTCTCTGCTTTGTCCTTGACACCACTGCCAGAATAATCTTTCAAATAAATCTGTTTTAAAATCTTCACTGACTTCTTCTTAGCAGGTTAGGTTCCTTTTCCTGGTTTTCAAGGTGCTTCAAAATCTTAACAATACCCTTCTTTTCTCACTTTATTTCATATTATTAATTACTATGCAACCTGCACTCCAGCCATACTAGTTTACACCTTGTCCTACAGACATGTCATGCTATCTAACATGTTTTTCAGTCCACTGGTATTTTAATAATTTCTACCCTCTTCTGTATCCTTGAAATTCACACTGATTTCCCAGTCAGGGATATTTTATCAGAAGACATAGCTGTGGGAATGAACAATAGCCTAGTTTATTATGGTGGCCCATAATAATTTATTATGTGATAATTTATTATGTAGCCCATCAGTCAGTTGAATCAACTGTGTTGTTTGTATAACCTAAGTTTTAGATTTTCTACTAAGTACTTACCATTCATATTTTGAATTATTCGACTTACCACCTAAGTGGTTTGTGGCTGAGAAATGCCCTTTAGCGTTGTTCTTCTATCATTAGTAATTACTTTTTTTTCTGTGTCATGAATAAACATACCTAAACAAGCTCTTTTATGGTGTGAACTGTGGAATTCTGGAAGCCTTCTGTGACCTTCACATGTGTCAAAAAGGTTTCAAAGAACATTAAGAGCAGAGCTGCTAGGATCAAGAGGACTAAGACTTTGAATTTTGACAGAAAATACAGAAAAGAAAAAAATTTGCAATGATACTGACTTTGGCAACAGGAAAAGTGAAGATATTTACTTTAGGTCTCAGGATTTTATGAACAAGTTATTGAAATAACTTCTAAGTAGCAGGCTGGGCAAATTCCAAGGATGTCTTTCCAGGGCTATGTTATCCTAACCTTCCCTCCTTCTCTTTCTTTCTCTCTCTCTCTCTCTCTCTCTCTCTCTCTCTCTCTCTCTCTCTCTCTCTCTCTCTGTTGCCTCCCTCGCCCTCTTATTTCCTTCCTTCTCTTCTCATTTTCACTCTCCCCCTTTTTCCTTTCTCTCTTTTTTCTCCTTTTTCTTTTACCAT